>NC_058132.1:490063256-490187731 GCF_016433145.1 Gracilinanus agilis
CCCCCCAATACTGCCCCTCCCCCGCGCCGCAGGCTCTGGCACGGAGCTCGAGAGCCACGTGAGACCGAAGGCGGCGGCGGTTATTGGCGCGCGCCACTCTTCTCCCCCCCTCCTTCTCCCCTCCCCGGCGTAACCGACCCGCTTATGTAATCGGAGTCAGTTGTGTAACTGTGGCGACCCTCCCCCCCTTCGCGTCTCCGCCAACTCCTTTCCATTCTCCTCCCGGGCCGGCAGCCCTGGCAGCGGCTCCGAGCCGCCACCGCCGCCGGAGTCAATTGAGCAGTTACTGGATCGGGAGCGTGGGCTTCTCCCACCACCCCACCACCGCGCGCGCGTGCACATACACACACATACAAACACGTGTCGCCAGGCTCCTTCCAGAGGTTCGCCCCTCTTGGGTCTCCGCGGCCGCCTGGGTTGGGCTGCAGGGCGGGGCCCAGGGTGCCCTCGGAGACCCTTCTCGCGCGTGGCCCCGGTCGGAGCGAGGCAGGTGTGAGGGGGGCCCTCTGAGCGCAGCTGCTTACCTAGGGGAAGTTAGTTGCCGTCGTTTTGGGACACCTTTCCCACGGCGCGAGCACACGCGGACACACGCTCGCGGACACACGCTCACGCACCCACTTGCCTTTCCACACACGCGCAAACCTTTTCTTCCCAAATCGAAGCAAATCGGGTCAGCCGCAGCACCGAATTAGAGAGAGGAAAGGTGCTCAGGGCAGGAACTGAATTTGGGCTCCCTTTGTTCAGGCTTCTGGCTGGACGGGAACTCTGGAGTAGTCGGGAAAAGTTACCTAATGCTGGACTGCAGGACCATCTGCAATCCAGTTCTACTAGGCGGGTTGTGTGTGTGTGTGTGTGTTTTTGTGCATGTAGATATATACATATTATGCCTAAACTCGTGCATGTATGTATGTGGATAAATGTACACTCGTGCATGTGGCATCCTTACAGATATACGCATATGCACATAGCTACTCACCGGCACAAAGAAAAGGGAAAATAATAAGGTGCCGCGCAAATAAGAGTGCTGGAGAATCAGCTAATAATGGCTTGTGAGACTGGAATTTTCAGAGGGCCCTTTACACCTCGGAAATGGGCAATTTAAAGCTTAAAGTTGTGTTGTAGATTGTCTAGACTTAAATACTAGAGAAAATGATAATGCATAGTTATCTGTAAAGGGGCGTGGGTATTAAACATTGACCAGCACACACACCCAATAGATTGAAGATAAGGACTGGACTAGTAATTTCAATGGTGTAGGGAACTCCCAGTTGAGTAAACTGCCACTTCCAGTGCAGGTCAGCGCTGTTCTCAGCAATTTATGCAGTTACATCAGGTTTTTAATCTGTGTGTCAATGACCACTTTGACAGTCTGATGAATTCTATGGACCTCTACTCAGAATGAATAAATCAATGAATAAATATTATTATATTTATTAATATTATATTATTATATAAATAAAATATATGAGATTACAAAGGAATTAAAAATAATGCTTAAAGAACAGTTTCTGTGATGGAAGTTAACCCCAGTTTAGAAATTTGCTTCTAGTACTTCAGGGCTAAGTGATTTTTTCTTTGCCCAGGGTCTTAAGGTCAGAGGTGGGATTTGAACCTAGACCTTCAGGAAGTTACACACTCATATGCTTTTTTATTTTTGACTTTTAAATTTTCACCTAAAAAACAAAAGCCAGGGTAATAACTTCCTACAGAATGAACAACAATTAACACCTAATATGTGTAGTCTTTCGAGACAGGAAATATAATCAGCAAATTCTGTATTTGTCAGTGGAATTGGGTTGGGGTGCTGAGCCTTAATAAATTTTTTTAAATCTTAAAATGTTTCTCAAAGTTTCCACTTACTCCTACATCCTGCAGTAAGTTTAGAAACTGCTAGATTGATAGGAAAGAGGGATAGATGTGGGAAATACAATTTACAACAAGGTTAAGGATAGATCTGGGGCAAAAGGAAGTAAACTTTGAAAAAACTGAAATACTGTGAAGAAGTGAGAAGTGATGGCAAAAGAACTGAAATTTCCTCATTTTTATCAGGAAGGAACACCATAGTTTGTTAGAAGGGAAAAAGAAACCACTCTTCTCCATTACCTCATAAAATCTTAGATTTAGAGGTAGAAGGAACTGCAAGAAGCCAGTAAGTAAGCCATTTTATATGAGGAAACTGCATACCCAAGGCCACACGGCTAAAAAGTCTCGGAAGTGAAATTAGAGTCTAAATCTTTCTGATTCCTAGTCCAGCCCTATAATACACATCCTTACAAAGCAGAGGATTTGAATTCAGCAAATTTGTTCCCATTCTTTTCCTGTCATTGGATCTTGTCTTCCAAAAGTACAAATAAAAACTTTGAACAAGGGTTTGGCCCATATTTCTGTTCAGTACATAGTACAATATTTTGAATCTTGAAGAGAAGCAATATGATAAAACTTCATCAATTCATACTTTATGAATTTGAAATTTTCAATAATTTATATGTAGGGCAATATATGTTGTTCCACTATGAAGAAAAGGTTTTACTAGCCAAATTAGTAGCTTAAAGTTTTACAAAAAACAAAGATGAACTGATTTAAAATGTCACTTGAAGAACATTTGTATATAAAAATAAACAGGCTAATTATAACTAAACAATAATCATTAGAACAGTTTGAAATTTTGGAGTCTGCTAATTACATAGTGTCTACTTTGCCCACCCTTGGTCTGATCATTGGTTTAAATTTAAATGTAATAAAATGCATTTTTATAAGTATCTTTTAACTCAAATTGTTCAGTATTTAAGTAGAATATTCAACAAGGATAGCCTTTGAGGATACTCCATGTTAATTCAGGTGAGAGAAGCTCCCTTGCTTAAGTTGCTTGTAGATTTCCCCACTAGGCAGCATTAGAGCCCACCTAGAGTTCCTCCTCTAGGCTATTTTATATTTAGGTAAACAGGAAATGATTTCACCAGCAGGAGCTTTTAATCTCCAGAGCTAACCAGAGCTTGAAGGTGGTCTCAGTATCTTTTAAGCTAAAAAAAAAAAAAAAAAATTAGCCTATCTTTCCTAGTAGTTGAGAGGGAGGGAAAGAATAATTGTTTATTAAGTGCCAGGCACTGCACTAAGCACTTCACAGATGTTATCTTATTTGATCCTCACAATAACCCTGGGAAACAGTGCTATTATTATCCCTATTTTGCAGTTGATGAAACTCGGGCAGACAGAGAGGCTAAGTGATTTGTCTAGTGTCACATCTAATAAGTGTCTGAGGCTGAATTTGAATTCAAGTCTTTCTGCATCTTGCTCTGACACTATTCACCATGTGGATGGGATGGCAGAGAAAGAAAAGCTATTGTAATACCTTCTGTTGAATGCTCACTACATTGTTCCAGGTGGCATAAGTATTGTGTAAGTGGACCCTCTTGCTCTCTCTTCCATGTGAGTAGTGAGCACTCCCTGTGTTCTCTAGCTCTCTAGTTAAATATTAATATTTATAAATATACTTTGGAGATATTGAATATTGATTTTAAAATCTACAGTATCTATTAAAAATGCCATATGTTGACTCCACTGAGATTTCTGATCAGACTTCAATGCCCCATCTCATTTAGCAGTCTGTTGATGGTGTGGTATACTCTTGAATCCTCTAGAGGCTTATTCTGAACACATGAAACTTGATTGGAATGTTTCCAGGCAGGGAAGTCATACACTAAGAAACATTTCTTCCATAATACTTTGGAAACAATGATACCATGTAAGCCTTCTGATTCCTTCATAGGAAAACCTCATATAAATGTTATACTTCTCACATACATTAGGATTGCTTGAGACATGTAGAGTCTTTTCCATGCCAGAACCAAGGTTTTCTTTTTGGCCTGGGTATTCAAAATGATCACATAAGATTTTCATATCCATAGATTCATAAACTCTGGTTAGCATTAACTGCCTTCTCTAACATTGGTTATAGTCTAATGTAGTATTCCAATAGCAGAACTTCTGACCTGCCCAGAAAAGACATATGCCCTTAAAAGGGTTGTGCCTGTTTTCCTGAGAGTCATGCCCTTTCTTTTGGCCACTAATTCTTTTAATAAAACCTTATCCTACATCTGAATCCACCTCCACTTTTACATGTTCAATCAAGACAAAGAGAATTGACTCAAAGCTACACAACTTCACCTGATCAGTGCCAAACTTTTAGAAGAAGTTCCAGACTCTAGGACACGATTTCTGCATTAGAGGCCCCTGTCCTTTCATGTCCCAAATTACCTTTACTCTCTCTTTGGGGTTTACTGTGGATCCTGACATAGAGGTCATACAGAACATGGCATCTTCATCCACACTGGTCTTTCTTGGCTGGGAATACACATGGAACTCAATGTTGGCCCAAGTTATCTCTGGCTGGTGGCTTTCAACTTAATAACTTTCTTAACTATAAGTCAGAGGGCTGTTGCTAGAGAGTCTCCAAACTAATCAGTACTGCCTACTTTAAGCCAAGTACTATATTTTATGCAGGAGAAAATAGGTCTCACTGTGATGGCAGATACAATAGATTGCTTATATCCATAGTCCTCCCACTACTAATTACTCCCAAGGAACTTAGATATCATCAATATATTATTTCTACTTTATCTGATATATATTTATACCTAGTTATTTGCATTTGTCTCCTTTCTTGGACTATGAGTTACTTGAAAGTAGGGGCTATTTTTTGCCTTTATTGTATTCTCAGCACTTAGCATAGAAACCACATAGGAGCCATTAAATCAATGTTTGCTAATTTGATTTAAGTATATAAAGCAGAAGGACAAAGGGCCTGCTTGAAACAACAAAAAGTTAGTGATACAAGTCCTTAAAGGACAAGTCACATTTATTATCCTAGTGGTTTCCAAAAGTTGCCTTTGATCTAGATTGTTCCTTCCAGTTCTTATGCTTCTGGTTTCTCTCAAACACATATCCACTGTTTGAAAGATTTTGTAATTATGGTAAAGTTCTTTATAAATTCCTAAAAATACTAACCAAGCCCAGGAAATTATTTCAGCTCCTAATAATCCTTTGGGCATGGCCTGGTAATGACCATTTCTACCTTCTCAGAATCAGCTCTCACTCTCTGCTGAGCATATAATGTGACATATAATTGACAGAAGCTCAGCAAAACTAGCATTCATCAATTGATTGTTTTAAATCAGCATCCTCCAGCTCATCTACTATCTTTAGATGTCTTTCTTCATATTCTTCCAGTGTCTTCTGCCATGTGAGGTCATTCCAATAAACCTGAAACTCTTAGTAATTCAAGTCACTCAAAATCATTTCCATAAGCTGTTAAAAGGGACAGGGGCCACAGAAATCCTTTGAGACATATACTTAAATTAGTAGACTTCCACTGGACAGATAAAGGCCATCATGTCCTTATTTTTCCACTGCAAAAGTGCAAGACTGAAAGCAGCTTACTCTTCAGCAGATAATCTAAGCCATACTGAACTCATGGCATCCTGCATTGATCAAATTTACTCTTCTATTTGGGATTCAGTATTTCAAACATCCAAATCCTCCCAGTTATTTTCAATTCTATCACTATGGGAGAGATGTCACGTATATCAGACAAGTTAGTGATGCCTCTGACTAAATAGGCCTTTCAAGTATTGCCTAAGGTTCTCAATCTTTGAGATCATCTAGGAGCACTTTCAGAAAAGGTAAGAAAGAGTTATGGAATTAGATTGTATGGACCCTGTGCATACCCTATATGCAAGGAAAATATCTTGGTCCTTCTGCTTCATTCCCCCTCAGCAGTCCTACTACTTAAGCAACAGTCTCTCTAACAAGACTTTTCTGGATCCACCTCTATGGTGCTTGGTTCACCATACCCCTGGCAATCCCATATTGTTATGACTTTCTGTGTTTTCTGCTAGATCTCCTATCCTACTGGAAGCACAGAATACAGGTATGGTCAGTGTATGCAGGTATTTGAGTTCCATGTCCTGGATCATTGCTTTCATTTCTCAACTAATGTTCTGAACTAGAGTTAGTAACAGTCATAACAGAAACCCCAGAAATTTTGAATATATTTGAAACATGCCAGAGTTGAAGTATCTATCTTCTTATTGATAACTAATTTCCCTGGAAAACTTCAATTATACTATGACAAAACTCTAATATGGGGTAGTCCTTCTTACTCCAGTCACAGAAGCTTAGCTTTCTCATAGTATCTAGTATGTACCTAAAGTTTCCTTTATAAAATGCTTGAAATATATATCTTTTGGGATCCAGCATAGCTTCACACTTTACATCTTCATCATCTGTCTCTCCTTTACAAGGTCTTAGACATAAAAGACTCAGAACACACTTCAGGGGCAATGATTAATTTCTCAGGGACCTGAATCAGTCTTTGCCTTTAACTCCTCTGTTTCCTGATGGCGGACCTTAATTTTTGGGAAAACAGTGCACAGTTCTCCTTTTCAAGAGACATATTTCCACTTCATCCATACTACCTGCCTTCTTCTAATATATTCCTTGCCAATTCCCAGGCAGATGGCTTTGACCTCTGAATCTAACCTTGGCCTAATGTTTTTGGATGGCAGTCTGTCAGGTTTAAAATGAACATTTTAATCATGGTCAATTCTTGTTTGGGCTAGCCTTTGTTTTAGGGTTTCAGGTTTTTGTTGATTTTGTTTTTTGTTTTGTCTCTGTTTGGTCTTACTAGCTCACACCTTAAGTGGGTCATTTGTGAACTTTGAGGGCCACCATTCATTGCTTCAGTCCGCTCACTTCATCCATATGCTCTGTTAAGATCTTTGGGGCACTTGACTGTAAAGGTACAATTGTTAAGAAAGGTAAAGCAGAAAGAAAGGTAAAGCAGATGACAAAGGAGCTTTAAACCTTCCTTAAGTATAAACAAGAAATCAGATAACACACTAAACTTCCTGTAGAATCCCCTAAACCAATCATAGTGTGTTTCTTCAGGAAGACTAACCTCCTGGCACCGATTGATGTTCAATTAATGATAACTAAATCAATAATATCAGAATAACAATGATAATTCAATAATGCATCTGACTAATGATATTACTGATGGTAGTTAAGCTCAACTTCAGGGAGTAAGAGTGGATCCTCCTCTGACCCTTCAACTTGCCCTAAAACTTCCTTGAGGCTGACCAGTTGCCAAGTCAACCAACAAAAGGTCATTAGCTGGATTGACTTTTATAAACAAAACTTTTACTGGTGTTAATCAAAACAACAAGGGAAACTGATAGAAGGGAAGAGGGTCTTTAGGAATCCCTAAATGAAGTTTGATCTTAGCTCTAAGTACTAAATCTAATAGCTTCAGAATGTTGATAGCTGAACTAACCAGGCCCACTGGCCCAGGCAGGCCACTGGTAGATCTGGCCTGCTTTAGTGGACACTGCTTGCCTATAGGCAAATTAGATGGTAGTTTGACTGAAGATAAATAGATGAACAGATGCTCGGCTGCTGACCCAGGGCTGAAAAGCCCTGGGCCAGACAATGATATATAGTTGCCTGAAATATATTATTGTTCTCCAAGAGATTGTTGGGTTTCTCAATGAATTGTTGCTATTGGTCAGCCAAGATAGATAAGCCTACTGTGTTATTTAGAATTTCTGGGGTTCCATTTAGAGGTATTGAGCCTCAAGATATGTAGATATGTGACAAACTTCCTGTGGACATGTGGGGGACTTTGAGACTACATTTTCCGTGATCCAATGGGTTTCCAGTTTTGGACGTGACAACGGGGAACCAGTGTAGAAAGTGACTTAAATTAGGGGTGGAGCTTGGGCTCTGTCTCTTTCTGTTACAATTAAAAATAATAAAGACTGATATAGAAATTAGTATTTTAATTAAAGCCATGGCCATGCTGGTAAAATCATTAGATCACGCGCCGGTAAAAATTCAAACTGCCTCCACCATTTTACCTTTTGTACCTTCCCGTGCCTGCTAGCTCAGAGAGAGCTTCCTTTCAGATTCTCCTCCCATTTAAACATCCTCTGCGTGGTGACGCAGGCGTCCCCACGCCCAAAGAACCAGAAACCCGTTGGACCACGGGAAATGTATTTTAATAGTTCCCACATGTCCATAGAAAATATATATATATACTTTTAAATGTCATCTCCCAAATTCCAAGTATACATTTCATACGAAGCAGCCGAAGGGGATAGAAGGTATGGACTGGAGGGAACTTTAAAATAGCCAGGAGCGTGGTCTGATTTTAATTCTATCAACATGGGCCTAAATAAAATATTAGTTTTCCTCATAATATCAGTGTTTACCAATTTTAATCGTTATACTACCCACATTCCTTCTCCTTCAACCACCCTGGATCCCTGGCTCCAAAAATGAGTCTCTGGGTCTAGCCTCTGCCTCCCTTATATAGGGCACAGCCCAACCAACGATTGGTCTCATGCCCCAGGATGGCATCAGGAATCTTCCAAGATTCCAAGTGTCCAACTGCAAACCCTGCCCACAGGCATGGCTTCTTGCATATCCTTACAAAACTTAACTTACAGTTCTGCCTTTACTTCACTCATCAAATTGATCAGCTCTGAGAAATGAGAAATTTTTTTTTTGTGCTGAAGGAGCAGCCACAATAATATTTTATCTGGAATAAGAAGGATACCCTCAGCAGAAATAAGAGTTTGATCTAGCATTTAGCATAGTGCCTGGCATATAGCATTTAATATTTAATTTTAAATTTTATTCAATATTTAACTAATTAATATTTAATTAATTATTATTCCTTTATATTTAATTACTTAATAAATATTTTTCATTTAATTTTACTTATTACTTGATTAAACCCAATGCAGTTTGTGTGCTCCCATAGACATTACCTTTTTTAATTCCTGCCATCTCTCTTTATGGGAGATAACTATAACTAAAACCTAGGTACTAACAAATTGACTGTTCAGTTTCTCCAGACATTTAACTATTAGCCCCAATGTGTTCCATCTTCAAGGTGCAAACATAGTCAAAGGTAAGTGTCTTAGTTCTCTTGTATTCCCTTATACCTCTCTGAAACAAGTTTTTAGTAGCTTCTGCATCATAACTATATGTTCTAGCCCAGGCTCAAAAGCTTCTTTGTCAAGTAACCAGACACCTTACCTGAAAGTAATTGTAATAATCTATCAGCTTCTCCACAGGCTACATTATTTGCTCTGAAGGATGTAGCATGACTTAACCCCAGGTCTCTTTTGGTACTGGGTAGCCAGCTGAAGGAGAGGGTATCCAGTTCCCTTGCAGTCTCCTTGTATCTCTTATAATCCATTCCTCCTTCTGTCTAAGGGTTTTTATCTTAGACATTTTTGGCCCAAAGTAGAGGATTTATTAATGTGAAAAATCATTTCCTCTTTAAACTAACTTTGGTTGTGAAAGCACTCACATCAGCTCTTATTCATAAAACTCTAAGAAACTAATTGGGAAACTGGGGTGGTTTGTGTGTATAGTCAAACTAAAGAATGCTTCCCTTAATTTTTTTACATTTATATATAAATGTATTAATTTATTTGATAGATGCCTTTTATTTTTACATCCCATCCATATCTGAACATATCATTTCTCCTACCCAATGAACCATCTCTTGTAATAAAGATTAGAAAAGAAAGGGAAAAAAATACAGTTTGACCCAACTTATCTACACACAGACCACATCTAAGAGCATGTACATATTGACCATATCTGAGAATATGTACAATATTCCCAACCACCCCCACCTCCCCACCCCCACCCCGGAATCTCCTAGATCTTCAATGGAGAAAAATAGATATTCTCAACTTGGTCATTATAATCAGAGTGATTTACATAGATTTATTATTCTTTCCATTTACATAATTATGGTCATATTATTTTCCTGGTTTGCTTATTTTGTCCTGTTTCTGTTTATATGTCTTTCCATGTTTGTTGGGATTCTTCATATTTGTCATTCGTATTATAGAGTCATATGTTACATTCATGTACAACAATTTGTTTAGCTATTCCTTAATCAATGAACATCTTTCTTTTTAGTTCTTTGCTATTCTCCAAAAGTACTGCTATGAATATTTACCTATGTATAATATCTTTCTTATGTCTTCAAATTCTCTGGGGGAATCCTACCTGCCTAAGTAGTGAAATCAATGACCTATATTACATAGTGAGATCTGTAAGTCAGAGTATGGACATTTTACTTTCTTAGTATAATACAAAATTGCTTTCCAGAATGGTTAGACCAATTCCCAGCTCTTCTAATAGGTTTATTACTGTGCCTATATTCTTGCGGCCTTTCTAGCTATTGACTCTTTTCATCTCTTGTCATTTTTCTTTTCTATTCTCTAAGTTTGAGAAAAAACCTCAAGTGATTTATACTCCTCATATTGAAATTTGGAGCAATCTTGCATAGAGTTGTTAAGTTTTCAGTTCTTCTTTTAAGAACTGTTCAACTGAATCATTTTGCTTTATGTTTGGTAATCAGATCTCTTAAAATTATATTTTATTACAAGATATAACTTAAAATATTTTAAAACTTATTAAAAAGTGTTATAAGAGAATAAATTTAGTGGGTAATAAACTGGTTGTAATAAGGGAATAGGCTAGAGGTAATAGGGAAATTAAGGCAGAGGTAAGGTTGTAATAGGGGATAAGGCAGGTAATAAACTGAGGTGGTAAGGGACTAAAGGCAGGTAGGGAGATAGGTAGTTGTAATAGGGGACAAGGCACTGTGGATAGTTTGTGGATCCCTAAGGCAGTAAAGTGGATAAGGAAGGTACAATGGTGAAGGTGATAAATTGAGGTGGTAGGAGAAGTAAGAGAATGACTGAGTTTAGGGAATATAAACACGGAGGTATAAAGAGTTGCAAAGGAGAGGATGAGGTATTTTGGGCAGGCAGCTGCAACCTGGGAGACACAGACTGGGACACTGGTTTGAGACAGAAACGCTGAAGGGAAACAGACTGAGCCCTTCAAGTAGGAAGGGCACTTCTACAGACAAAGGTTAGAGCCAGCCAAGAATGGCTTGAAACTGACAAGAGGGCTTTCTAGTCAGTTTCTCAAGTTCACAAAGGAAGAGTCCAGAGGAAGTATTGAGATTACACTTCCTCCAAATTGGATGCCTCCAATTCCCTTAAGGACCCAGAGGCAATATTATTCCTTTCTCACCTTCTCCCTCTCTTATCAATCAACTAATGAATTAGCCAAAGGTGACAAACAGGGTTTATTGAGTTTCAGGGTTGATTGTAAAGGACAGAGGGATACAAGGTAATTCTAACAGCTGCCTAGGGAAAGCTTCAGGTGGGAGAGGGACACAGGAATGTGAGACTGAGAAAGGACCTGCCTAACTCAGCCCGGAGAGGTTTTGTAGCCTATAGGGTTAGGAAAGTTGGATACAATGATTCAAGAGATAATTTGTAACAAGGGTAAGCCCTATTTGACTACAGGGAAACTAAATCTACCAAGTTTGAAAGCTACCACCCAGATCCACCCTCCTTTCAAAACCCACAGAAATTCAGGAAGGGAAAATGATGATTGGGAATTGGGGAGGTTAGGGAGATCCAAAGGAAATTAGTTAAGCTAACAAATTTTAAGAGAAAAGCTGCAGAATATAGGCCAGGTTTTCAGTCCAAAGATAGAGTTCAGTTGACCATCCTACTCTCGTGGAGTCTCCAGGGTCAACTGTCTAACCTCAGGATTCCAAACCCTTTTCAACTGTCCAAACTCTTCAGTAAGGCTTTGCATTGTTAATATGCACCCTTTTGCACTACAAAGATTGTGAAAGATCCTACTCAGTCAGTTGCAAATTGCTATTGCAAATTACAAGATTCAAACAATAGCAATTTTTAAAAAATAATGACAACTTAATGAGTTTCCTTTCCTTTTATTTTCAACTGATGTGTTCATACTACAGTAAAACCATGCTTACTGTTTCTTAAATTTTGTTTTTATTTTTTGAAGGTGAGGAAAGAGGCAAGGAAAGTGCTTTTAATTATATATGAGAGGGTGGCAGGAAGAAGCCTGGAGACAATGACCTGGGATACTGGCACGAATGAAGTCATTATGGAAGAATGAGGAGAAACTCACTTCTGCAGACAATAATTTTTGCTAAGTAGGAGCTTCTTAGGCCAAAAGCAGTCCAGGGTTCTTGTGGGCTGATGGTCTTGGTGGTAGAGAAAAGATTAATATCTTTTCTACTTGCCTTTCTCCTCCACCATCACTTTCTGGAACCACAGGAAATCCTCAGCGCCTGTTTCTTTTTATAATTGATGGTAGGTGAAAAATGACCCTAATTATAGGGTGATAAAGACAAATACCCTCTAACAAAATCAAAGTCAGTGAAAATAGAAGCTTATAGTGTTGGTGACACTAATTTGAACTACTCAGATATAGTCATTGTTTCACCCATTACTGTGGGGGGTGGGGAGGGTGTAGTAGAAAGGACTATATCCTCTTCCCCCAAATATGAATTGCCCAGCACTGCCCAGGGGGCAATGTTTTGGGGGCCAATTTCTGGAGAGGTGAATACTCATCAAAAGAGTTCACAGATTCCTGACTGATTGAGGTGTGAATTCCCATTTCCTGGTTGATTGAATTGAAAAGATAGAGAGCTCCTCCACTTAGGGCTAAGTAAGGTGTTTAAGCTTTTGTTGATTCAATTAAAAAGTAGACAAAGGAAGATTAATCCTGTCTTCACAATCTGGTGAGGTACTAAGTAGGGGTACTTAAGTTATTGTTAACCAGGGTTAACTCAAAATAGACAAAGGAAAAAAGGGATTCCCTTTCACAAACTGAGAGAACAAAGAATCCCTTTTATACCAGGCACTGAGAAAGATTAATGAAATGTAGTTCTAACACAGAGAACTTTGAAGCTCTTTGGGGCAATGCAGATAAGCCCAGCAAGTTCCTCATTCAACAGAATTCTCCATTATCCAGTCAATTCCAAGCCTCTTTTCATAAGAAAACAGATGCGAAATCCTCTTTTCTCCTATATTTCTCCCTTTTAAGCCAGAGGGAGGCAGTAGAGAGGTTTCAAACTCAAGAAGGAAAAATGTAGCTTGAATTACATTAGTGTTTCACTTTCTTCCAGTGAGTCTCCCAGCAAATGCTCTTTTCTTCAGCCAATTAAAGCAACACCTTTTTTCCAATCAACAAATTTCCTGCATAGCCCCTTAAGTCTGTCAGCTGACTTCCCTGTTGGCTTCTTCATACCTAGCTTTTTCTTTATTCCCATTGCCCCAAATCAGAGCCTTCTATCTGTCAGTGATTCATATTTCCCCTCTGAGGTAAAACCTTTGTGTCAGATGTGAAACCAACAGTCTTTATTTAATCTTTCCATAGTCTCCAAATACTTAATCAATTTTCAATCTTGTCAATTGAAACTTAAAAAAAATTTTTTTAATGGTCATACAAATAAGGTGAGGGACCAAAACACTCTGTAGCCATCATTATCTCAGTCATTTTCTGTACTGTCAAATAAGTCTCCTTAGTACAGTCACACCTGAGGGGCAATTCTCCATATGGTTCTCTTGATAGAACTTCTCTTCTTCACATTTCATCTGAGAAACTGTTTCTTCCCAAGTAAATTCTAAAGGTTTTTCATAAACAGTTCTTTTTCTGTTCCTTTCAGCAGACTGTTCAAATATGAAAGAAGCAATAGTTTACATCCTTCACAAGTTGATTTCATCTCTTTTCTATTCACAAAAGTTATTTTTCTTACTTTTCTCTCAAACTATTAGCTTACAAAATAGATAATCTAACAATGACATGCTTTGAATTTCAGAAAGCTTAACAAAAATAATTTGTCAATATTAAAAGCTAATTAGTCAGAATAGTTTACTCGCATGACTTTAATTTCACTTGGAATTTCTTGGGAAGCTCTGGAACTAACTTTGCTCCTTGAATGTTCTTTGGATCTCAGAAACTGGCCCAAAGTATATTCTTTAGCATATTCCTAGGTTTCTGCCAACCAGAATAGATGCTTAGAATCATCTCTGCCCAGACTTGTCTATCATTTAGGCACAACCTGAAGCATCTACCTTGTTAACTTTGTAATCCTGGTTTAAATATTGATAGTGAAAGTTTGCTTTTTAAAAATAACCCCCATTTCCTCAATTTCCTTCACTGAGAATTTTTTCCAAAAGATATTGCTTATTTTTATTTCCTTGATCTATAATGATAGCACAATGTCATTTAGGTTCCCCACAGATCAATTATTCATTGTCTCTCCTACATATACTCCAGTAATTATAACAGGAATATGTGTTACCTCTTTACAGTATGACCAGGTGGCACTATTGTTCTATGTCAGAAATAGGAACAAAATATACTTTGAAACCTTCTTTCAACATCCATCCTTTCCCATATATAGCATTTTTATATCTGGAATACCTGCAGTTGCACTGATGTCCATTATTTGGAGTAATTACATTTTAATCATAGAAATTATATTGTAATGTGTCACTAAAGAACTGGTGCTTTTTCCATTTAAATGGCTCAGTTTTATACCATTTCCATTTTGATAATACTTTTTTTGCATTTTATCCAACTGCAGGAGCCCATTTCCCCATAACTATATCCTATTTAACTGACATTCCTTGAATTAAAATAGCTCTTGGGGGAAAAAAACCTAAGAGAAGCAAACTCAGTGGGTGAACTACAAATTAAAAAAAAGAAAAGAAAAGAAAGCACGGACTATCTTAGAATTGGGCCTAGTACTTTAAAGTAGCAAGAAAATTGTCCCTTTTCCCCCTTAATTTATGTGTATATATGTATGTATAGATAGATGTGTGTACATATGTATATCTATGTATCTTTATTTTCATTTTCTAATAAGTATATTTGAAATCGTGTTTCTACATCTGAATTTTGACTCCTTGTATCATTTTCTTCATCTGTAAAATGAGCTGGAGAAGGAAATGAAAAACTACTCCAGTATCTATGCCAAGAAAACCCTAAAAAGGTGTCACAAAGAGCTGGACAGAACTAAAAATAATTAAACCACAAAAAGTCTTGGTTTTTAAAGCTGTATCTTGAGTCAGAAATAATATTGGTTAAATGGATTGCTGAGATGAGCTGAAATTATTTAATACATCCTAGAAAACAAGAGATTATATAATTATGGTTTTCTAAGAATTTATGTTTCAAAACAGGACAACTGATTTCAAATATTACAATTAAAACCTGCTGACCTGAAATGTGGCAAAAGAATTACTTTTTCAAGGGAAAGTATCTTAAAATAAGATATCCCTTAATTTCAAAATAATTGTGTTCCTATAATTTTACATGAAGTAAAATTCATCAGAGATACTATGTTAATCTGAAAAACTTTTGGCTTGGGGGGATTCTTGAAACTCCTGAAGTCAAGCTACCTCTGCTTTAGATATTCCTAGTTTGGGTGCTTTGTGCCCTTCCCAATACCCTTTTCTGAAATACTCCATATCTGGAATCTGTCATATTAGAATATTCAGGAAACATTTGTATTCAAGGCCTCCTACCAAGTCCCTGTCCACTCTGCCAATGATATCAGAAGTAAAACAACAACAACAACAAAAAATACACAAAAAACCCCACTCATCTGTCATTTTTGCAAAGCCCCAAACTCTCATCCATAGAATTAATCCAATAGAATTAATTAATGGATGATGAATGTTTCCATTCCAAGTTAGGAGTGGTCAGAGCATGGTCAATCTAGGTTTGTTAAGTCCAAAGAGTGTCTTTTGAGAAGTTGATTGATTCCTTCCCTTTTCCTAATTGGGTCCAAAATTCGTCCCACCTACACAGTAACTACAATATTGTGCTATAATCAAATGTGACAGAGTTTGCTACTAACAGCAATACAGTGACCCAGGAAAATTTTGAGGACTTATGAAAAAGAATGCTATCCACCTCTAGAGAAAGAATTGTTGCAGTAGAAATGCAGATGAAAACATATGTTTTATCACTTGTTTATTTGAGTATATGTTTGGGGTTTTGGTTCTATAAGATTATTTGCTTACAAAAATAATTAATATGGAAAAAATAAAAATTGCAAAATTCATCCCACCCATAACCTAGAAACATCTTCTGACTGAGATTTGGTTGTATCTTTGTATAAGATCATACTCTTTCTTAACTGGACATTTTATTTGGGTAAAAGGATAAAGAAAGGATATTTGTGTGAGAAACACAGAGAAATTCACTAGGAGAAAAAACATAATTAAAGGAGGTCCTGAGAGAGAACAACTTTTCAGAGAGAATACTATTAGGAGAGCTGGCTATAGTACATTATTTCTCAGGAGTTAATTTATTTTTCAAATTAATAATATTCATTGTTTCATCAAGAACATTCCTTTAAAAATTATTTATATGTTTTTAATATTCATTTTGAAAAAAAATTGGAGTTCTGAATCTTCTCCTCCCTTCCATCCTTTCCACACCCATAAAGGCAAGAAATATGATATTAATTATACATGTGAAATCATGCAGACATATTTTCATAATAGTCATGTTAAAATCAAGAAAAATAAAGGAAGTGAAAAAAATTATGCTTCAATCTGTAGTCAGATTCCATTAGTTCTCTCTCTGGAGGTGGGTAGTATTTTTTCTTCATTATAGGTCCCTCAGAATTGTCTTGGATAATTATTGTGTTAAAAATAGCTGTCATTCACAGTAGATTATTTTTAGAATATTTTTGTCAATGTGTACAATGTCCTGGTTCTTCTAACTTCACTTTTTATCAGTTTAAATGTCTTCTCAGATTTTTCTAAAACCATCCTTCTCATCATTTCCTATAGCACAATAGGATTCAATCACAATCTCTAGTAGTCAATCTAAATATGAGTACTGTCACTACATTGTACTTTATTACTGGGAAACTCTTAATAAAAAACTGGGAACCATGGGAAAATTTTATAATGGAAATGTTGATTTTGTGTTTCTAAACTTAAGATGGATATGGGTACAGGAGGAGGCCCTAATTTCAGACAGGAGTATTAATGTGAAGTCCCAGTAGAAGAAATGAATAGAGAAGTTGCTTTCCCAAGTCAAAATATCAGAAGTAAGAGCAAGGAAATCAGAAGCCAATAAAACTGAGAAGCCAAATAGAAGGAAAGTTCAGTGAGATCTGATGGCTTAGAGATAGACCAGTTTGGCAGTTATATAGGGAATTGATCTGATTGGAGAACATATTTGATAACTGACTAGAGAAAGCAGAATCTTCTACAGAGTAAAAACATGCCTAGAGAAAGGATTTACTCTCTATCACCATAAATAGCTTCAGAGAGGGAAAAAAACTTCAGAAGTTTGCCTATCTTGCCCTTTAGTATCCTCTGTGGCTCAATGTGAGGGATCCTCTCAAAGCCCACATGGCAGCCTTAAATGAATAGTTCTGCAAATCCAAGTCTCAAGAGTACTGCTTCACCTTAAGAGTATAATGCTGCCCTGGTGTCAAACCAAGAGAATAGCCCTGGAAAGCTTTGTACTTCTCAGGCTTGTAGGTTGCTATTTGCTAGCTAAATACTGCTTCAGATGCCTGAGAGTACTAGAAAAGCTGATTCGTCCAGCAGGAGGGGAGAGGCTTAGGAAAGGAGTGATTTTACCTTCAGGAGGTGCTTTATAATACTAACTATTTCACAATAAGAACAAGGACACAGAGGCCAAAGTTGTAAGTTGCTCTGGGTACATGGGTTTCTCTACTTATGTTATAACTCACTGCTAAATTCTGGGAGTTTCAATCACACCAAGATTTTAATTTGCTTTAATTATTCTTTGAATGTTTTATAGAATTCACTTGTAAATCCATCTGGTTCTAGAGTGTTTTTCTTTTGTAGTTCATTTATCTCTTGTTCAGTTTCTTTTTCTGATATTAGGTTATTTAAAATACCTAGTTAACTTTTATTAACCTGGGTATTTTATATTTTTAAAAAATATTTATCCGTTCCATCTAAGTTTTCAGTTTTGTTGGGATATAATTGAAAGAAATATTTTCTCAGAGCTGTCTTTATTTCTTCAAATGTTACTAATTATTTTTTTCTCAAAAATTTGATTTTTTGCTTTATTAGTTTTTCTGAAAAAAATCTTTTATTTATTCATTTACTTTGCTTCCAATTTTAATTTTTAGAATTATAACTTTGCATTTTGTTTTTGTTTTTTTAATTTTTTGATTCTCCAATTTGGTAAGTATATGCAATTCATCAAGCTATTTCTTTTCTCTTTTGTTCATGAATGTTTTAGAGAGGTAAAATTTCCCCTAAGGACTGCTTATTTTCTTTCCATGAATTCTGATATGTTGTCTCCTGGTTGTCATTTTTTTAAAGAATTTTTAAAAATTTTTTCTATGATTTGTTCTTTGACCAACTAATTAATTAGGATTCAAATATTTTAATCCTTTCTATAAAGACTTTTATTGAAGCTAGCTTTTATTGCATTGTGATCAGCAAAAGGTGTGTTTAATATTTCTGCTTTTCTCCATTTGTTTTTAAAGTTTTTCATGTCTCAGTATGTGATAAGTTTTTGTACAGGTGTCATGTATGGCTAAGAAATATATGAACTCCTTTCTGTCTTCATTAAGTAATCTCAAGATATCTATTATTTTTTTCTTGTTATTTTTGCCAATCTCATGAATGTGAGGTTGAATTTCAGATTTGCCTTGGTTTGTATTTCTATACATTATTATTGATTTGGAGACATTTCCTCAAATATTTGTTGATAGCTTTTATTATTTCCTTTGAAAAATACCTATTCATTTTCTTCAACCATTTAGCTAATGAGCAATGGCTCTTGTTCTGGTACATGTAAATTAGTTTCTTATATATCTTAGATATGAGACATTTATCAGAAAAACAGGGTAAAAATTTCCTCCTATTTAACTGCTGCTTCGCTTATAATTTTATCTGCATTATTTTTGTCAGAACTCTTAAATTTTATGTAATCAGAATTGTCCATATTATCTTCTGTGAACCTCTCTAATCCTTGTTTAGTCATGAGCTCTTCCCCTATCCATAAATCTGAAAGATGATTTTTAAAAACTTGCTTCTCTAATGAATTTATAATGTCATTATGTCTAAGTCATGTATCCATCGGGGAGGGGCTTAATCTTGATAAGTGGCGTAAGATATTACATAAATCTAATTTTTACCAGGCTTCCCTCCAATTTTCCGAGCAGTTTATTAAGTACTACATTATTATGTATTTTTGTATCTACATTTACATACATAATCAATTCCACTCGTTAACATCTCTATTTTTAATCCAGTGAAATACAGTTTTGATAATTATTGCTTTATTGGGTAATTTAGGATCTGGTTCTTCTGGACCCCCTTCTTTCCTACTTTTAAAATTACTTCCCTTTAAATTCTTGATTTTATGTAATTCTGATTATGACTTTATAAAATAAACTTATAGGTATGGCTTACAAATAAATAAGTCATTCCCCCATAATCAAAAGGGGTAAGTCAGGGAATTAAGAGGATTGGAATAGCAAATAGTAGTGGAAATTGAGGCAATCGAGTAAACCACATTTGCTCCATCTTGTGACTCAGTTATGGAACAAACTCAGTTCCCTTCCTATTCAATTAGGGATCTAGACCAATTTCTGTCTTTTGAGAATGTTTTTGTTCAATCGTTTTAGTTGTGTCTGCCTCTTCATGTCTCCATTTGGGGTTTTCTTGGCAGAGATACTGGAATGATTTGCCGTTTCTTTCTCTAGTTTATTTTACAGATGAGGAAACTAGGCAAATAGGGTTAGGTGAGTTGCCCCGGGTCACACAGCTAAGTAAAGGTCTGAGTTCAGATTTGAACTCAGGATCACAAGTTTTCCTGACTCCAGGTCTGGTACTCTATCCACTGTGCTACCTAATTGCTTGCAAGAAAGCTTTATTTGATTGTGGGAATTGGGAGGAAAGCTTATTGTATTGTTTAAACTTAGCCCTGTATGTCTGGGAAGCATGAAAACTTCTACCTGCTGTTTCCTTAACTAACAACCTAGGTTATCATGACCAGAAACCTGGTCAAAGACTGATGCAAGGACTTTTCTCACAATTATACACGTCAAGAATCCATATATCTAATCTGAAAACTGTTCCCGTACTGATTAATTAGTTATTGTTTCCACCTTCCTTTAATTTTTTTACAGACATTTAAGAGAATTGAGATGCCTCATTTTCTGTTTTCAGGGAACTACTCATATTCACTCTCCCCTTTCCAACTTGAAAAGTCTCTAGCCTTTCATCCAGTTAGAAATCAGATGGCCTAGTATTATGTAGTTTCTTTTAATTAGTTGGCCTCATTTGATTAATTATTTCTAATATATAAAAAGTCTATTTTCCCTTGAATTCAGAGTCTAGCCCCAAGCTGAAGAAGGACTCTTGTTCTGGTTTGTTAGGCAATTGGCATGCATTGCTTAATAAATAAAAAAAAATACTCTGAAGCTCAAACCTTTGTTTCCTCAATCATTTCATCTTTTACCCCCCTCTCCAAAGGTACACATACCTTGGATAGACATTGCAAATTAATAGGGCCCAGAATTGAATAAAAAAAGCATTTGTGAAATTTCACAGTGCTTTTAATGAACCTAAACAGCCTTAAAACAAATCTCATCATTTAATACCAATATTTGTCCTGTGATGCTCTATGTGTACTTGCCATGGACTATCATAGTTTACAAAGATTTAAAATTTCATGTCACTCAGAGGGCAGTGCAAAGACAAATGATGGGAGTGAGTAGACTGAAACATATCACCAACAAAGAATTGTACTGGCAAAGTGGCATACAAATATGATTTTTAAAAATATGACCATCAAAAGATGGTAGCTAGAGAGAGGAGAAAGAATAAACAGCTCCATTGTTTCCCATGTAATGTCAAGAGATCTAAAAATAGGCCCCCATCATTTTGGATGGATTTCCTGGGGAAGATTTGTGGGAAAATATAAACAAGAGTCACACAAGGTAAGGAAGCCTGGATGGACTGTGATCTATACTGTTGGAGTGAGTAACCACATTGAAGACATAATAGAGCCATTGAAGCATCAAAGAAGTATTGGGACCACTATTGAATTATAGGTTTGTTATGCCAAGACCAGAATACATAGGCCACCAGGCAACCACAGTAACTCAAGAAGGAGTTGAAATCTGCTCTACAGAGTAAGGACACTAATGACTGGGGAGATGTGTATTAACTCTATATACTTAAGCATTAACACCAAGAAAACAGAGGCTCTCTACCAGCCAGTGCTGATACACCAGCATCTCAGGACCATTGGTTACAGCAAATGGAGAAATCCCAAATGCTGTGGATAAGTTCACTTACCTTGGTAGAATATTTTCCAGGGATGTCTACATAGATGATGAGGTCGATACATACATTGCCAAAAATCCATTAGTGTTCTGAGGCTCCTAAGGAAAGTATGGGAGAGTAGTTGCGAGCTGGAAGTTGAGATGATGGAGTAAAGAATGTTCCATTTCCCCAATTCCTACATAAACACACAAAAAGGAAATAAATTACCTCGAAACTACAGAGCCAGAGTCTGACTCTGGAAATAGCCCCATGGGTCATCAAGCTGGGGTGAGAAGTATGTATACTGGGCTTACAGGAGGGCTTGTTCCGACTAAGAACTACGCAAACAGCTTCTTAGTTCAGTGGCAAAAGTTTATTGGGTTGGGGTCTACAATTTATAGGGAAAATGATGTAGGTTAAGAGATTAGGTAAGACTTTTGCAAGAACAATGATTGGTATGATTTACAAGATGGAAACAATGAATGTAGATTGCCTTAGTGTCCTCTAAGCAGTGTTTTCTATAGGATAATAAATCACATGTCAGCATATCAATGTATGATCCAATACTATATGTTCTTTTTACAGAACTCCTGCTTCAATGAATTTCTTGACAGGGCATCTAGTATTTGGGAAAGGGGAAATGCTTGCTTTTCTCATGCTGGGGAGCAAACTATTGCTTGATAATCTCTAACCTGTTATTTCCCAGAGACCTTGCAAACTGGGGTGCATTGGGCATTCCACAGCCTTGCTGGAATGGAAGCCCCTAATTTTCTTGTGCTGCTCCCACACAAAACAGAGGAAAAGCAGGTTCACTAAGGTAAGAAGAGAGATTAGCTCAGGCGATACAGCTTCTGTGGGAACTGGAAGAACTCAGAGCGGCTCAACACATTATGACTTTTCCAGAGGCAAAAAATCTGCAGAATGGGAATGAGCCCAGCCTAAGCCACTTGACAAGGGCATTTAAGGCAGAAAGAAAGAATCTGTACACTTACACATGGCAGCAGAGGGCTTGAAGCAGCAGAGCCTAGAGCAGGGGACCTGCCCAGTCCAAGGTATTTGGAAGGGGCAGGGAAGTAGCTGAGTGGGGACCAGTCAAGCCTATGAAACAATAGGGGAACTGGTAACATGGTGTGCTGAATCTAGCTGGAAAAAAAAAAAAACAGCTGCAAGCCTCCACAGAGCAAGTTAGCAGGGCCATTCCCTAAACAGAAGCACCATGAGAANGTTTTTTAGGGAGTTGATTTTTTTCAGCAACTCTCCCCCCCTCACCCCCCACAGCTGTTTAGTTTTTCTGTCAATTCTCTTATTATTTGGTCTTTTAACTTCTTTTCTAGTTCTTCTAAGGGTTCTTTTGGTGCCTAAAATTCTTTTAGACTTTCTTTAAGGCTTTACATGTTTCCTTTCTGGCACTCTTGTCCTCTTGTGAGTTGGTATTTTGGTCTTCCCTGTCTCTAAAGTAAATTTCTAATGTCAATTTTTTTTGTCTTTGCTCATTTTTCTAGTTTTTCCCCCCATTGCTTTATTTATCTGTTGAGATTCTTCTGTTCCTGGAGTAGAGGGAACAGTATTCCCAGCTTGCAGAATCATCTTCTCTGGCACTTGGGATAGGCTGGGTTGCTTTTCTTTCTCATGGTGCTTCTGTTTAGGGAATGGCCCTGCTAACTTGCTCTGAATTCTGAAAAACCTGGAAAGTCGTATATAAACTAATGCAAACTGAAGTGAGCACAACCAAGAGAACGATGTATACAGTAATAGAAATATTATATGGTCAGCTATGAAGGACTAAACCATTATAAGCAAAGCATTTTGTAAAATGAGAGGTCTACAAGACATTCCTGATGAAAAGTGCTATCCACAAAGAAACTGTTGCAGTCTGAGTGCAGATCAAAACATGCCATGTTACACTTTATTCCCTTAATGGCTTTTTAATTGTATGTGTGATATGCATGTGCCTTCTATCATGATATGAGGAATATGGAAATTAGTATTGTATGAAAGCACTGGTATAATCTATATCAGGTTATTTATCACTTTGGGGAGGAAGGAAAAGTAAAGGAAGAAAGAAATCTGAATCCTGAAATGCCAAAAAACAATTGTCAAAAATTGCTTCAAGTTTTTATTTTTTTAAAGGGTCTACATAGCTTTTGTAGTGTCCTCATTATTGTCTTCCTGTGAAACCTGGAGAGCCTAGCAGTGCTATGCCAGGAAACTGAATCCATTCCATCTGAATTGCCTTAAGAAGATTCTGAAGATCACTTGACAAGCTAGGGTACCAGACACTAGATCTTTTCTCAGCTGAACTGCCAAGCATTAAAATTCTACTGCAGAGAGCACAGTTCTGACAGGCTAGCCCATGTTGTTTGAATGCTAAATGTATATTTGCCTGAAAGATTACTTTATGGAGAACTCACACTAACATGGAGGTCAGAAGAAGCTCTGCAAAGGAAGACACTGGCACAGGACCCCAGAGAAAGGTGTGCCCACATCAAAGAAGATTCTGTGTTCCATTGTGGTAGCTTAAAAGAAACACGAGATGTACAAATTTAGAGATATTTCCATCCCAAATGTTCATACGGACTATTTGTGCTCAACTTGTAGTAGAGCTTTCCCCAGTCATATTGGTCTCCTCAGCCACAGTCAGCCACATTACACACATTGACCCCAACATAGTAAAATTATTTTGGACCTCTGAGTACAAAGGACAATAAAATTTAAGCAAGAAAACACTAATGATTGAGTGTTAATTGCTTAGCAAGAAACATGCTTCTACTTAAGAGGCTGGCTCAGCAAAATTTCTATTAACCAGTGCCAAGAATTAAGACTAATCTCACAAACATTAAGTGTGGCATAGTGGAAAAACCTCTAGCTTTGGAGTCCAAGAACCGGAATTCACATGGCACTTCTGTCACTTGCTTTCCTGGGTAATCTTCATAAAGTTATATATCTTCTGTGGGCCTCAGCTTTCTAATCTATAAAATGAAGGGGTTGGACTAGATGACCTCTGAGGTTCCTTCCAGCTCTAAATCTGTGATCTGAAGTTTTGAAATATATTATTGTGGGAAAACCCCACAACTGCTATTGTAGAGGTTAAAAGCTCTACCAATGATTATTCAGTATTGGTCTGGAGAGTCTCCTATTCCATTCTCTTGGGTATATAAAATTAGAGAGCAAGTCTCCTGACCTGTTTCATGAAATGGAACTGGGAAAGCTGCCTGGATGTGGATTAGAGGTTAAGTCATCTTTGCTACTATATAGTTTTTCATCAGTGTATGAAACACTGGAAATAATTCTGTAGGATATTGCATGAGAATACCTATATAACTTGAAGAAATTGTCTAAAGAAATAACTTAAAAATTCATAAGTTGTATGTAAATTAATCTTGGTTACCCAGAAATAGGAATATTTTCCTCTGAGGTAGTTTTGTACTGTTAAGAAAGGAATCTGGCAACAAGACCAAGTAAATATATTTTTGGCTCTTTCACTATCTTTAAGAAGTGGCCAGGAATAAGTAAATATCAGTTACTGGAATTCTGATTATCATCTCATCCAGAAACTTAAAAAAAATCCCAACAGACTGCTGTTTATGACATTCTTGGTATAAAGAAGACCACCTATTTTTGGAACCTAGTCCAAAGAATTTAGGGGCATTGGTCTTGTTTTCAGAATTTATGTTATTATGCCAAAAATACAGGACTGTTGCATTCCTCAATGCATTAATAGAAAGAAATTGGCTAAAATTAAGAAAACCTAATAAACCAGGATTATCTTGGGAAAAGATGTTATAATAAAGAAGAGTATATAAGAGTGTGGTTTTAGTGATACAGATTGGATGCTTGGTGACATCTATTTGTCAGGAGTTAATAGAGAACTGGAACTAATACTGTAACTTTTTTGATAAATAACTTTATTTTGCAGTAGTGGAATGCTGTAACTTTTTTACAATTAACAATTGCTTTTAAATTATAGCATTCAATTTGAATTTTAACTGCAGTTCTCTTGAGAAAGCCTCAAGAATCACTCTAATGGAATTTATTTATTGATAATATTTTATCTGAGCATGAGTATATGGATAGAACTTATCGAGTTGTTATATCTAAAAGTTTATATGTTGAAAGTTTATTGCTTATGTAATAAAAAAGAAAAAGAAAAAAGTATAGAAAAAAAGGACCAGTCTATCCAAGAATGATGAGACTCATTACAAAGAGAATGGTCATTAGATGATGAAATTTTTAACCATGAAATTTACAAAATAGATAAAATACAAAAAGGTCCACAGTTCTGTACGATCTCCTTTCCATTCACAAATCTTAGAGTAAGAAGGGACCCTAGGAAGTGTAAGGGGGAAAAAGGAATTTTACGGGTTCAATATATTAAAAGGTGGTTGCCAGGAGAAATTTCCCCAATTAAGGAATAATCTCAAGTCAAAATTGACTTTTTTGGCGATTTATTTATTTACAATTAGGAAGGTCGAAGGTAGGGAAATTGAGAGAGAGAGAAAAACTCTGTCCCGGACTGGAGGCCCAGACCAGGTAAGAATTTAGAGGCCCAGCAGTTGGGGCACAGAGGTTAATTAAACAAGGCTACTATCCACAAGACCTTTTACAATTAGAGAGGCAAGAGAGGCCTCCCTGAGGGTAGAGCCTCCAGAAACGCCAAGGGAAGAGAAAGAGAGTCAGCCTAACTTATCCATGTGACAATTCAAAGGGAAGCAGTCAGAGGTCCCACCAGAGTCTCATCATTCCAACACTCCTTCATGATCCAGAAGAGGTCCTCATCAGATGCTGTCTTCCACTGAAGACCCCATCTGACTAAGGACCTTCTCTTTTTAAAGGGGTCACTTATGCATCACTGCCTATTCCTCCCTCTTAATTTGCATGTCCAATCACAATAGACAATTCTCATAGTACTGCCTAGGGGGCAGTCAGTTGACTCTAGCACACTTGGGTTATGGACCTCCCAGAATTAGAGGTGTTCTCACCTTTGGTAATTAAATCTAAAGATGGGCAGTGTAGACTAAATCCAATTATCACAGAAGCCATCTAATCGAACCCCTAAATGATCTCCAATAATATCCCTCCAGCCGTTGCATGAAGAACTTCAGAGTGGAGAGCACATACATTCCCAAAGTAATCCCTTTAGATAAGTTATAATTATTAGAAAGTTTTCCCTTACATTAGACTTAAATCTGCCTCTCTACAGCTCCTATCAATTACTCTTGGTTCTGAGTTCCTGGAGCAAAGCAGATAGATTTAGTATCTATTCCACAGGACATCTCCTCAAAAGTTCTAAAACATTAGCCATGTTTTTCTCTTTAAACATCTCCAGTTTCTTCAACTCTTCCTTACATTGTATAGATGCAAGGCTCTTTCCCAGAGCAGTTGCCTTCTTTGGACACTTCTATTTTTCCTAAAAGGTGGAACCCAGAAATGAATACAATACTCCAGATGTGTTCTGATCCAGAATATGGTGATTCTATGATTACCCTGGTATCGGACACTATGGCTTTCCTAACGAAGCCCAAGACTATTCTTTTTGGCTGCCAGAAAGAACATTCCTCACTTAAGCAGGCAACTAGGTGATGGTGGATAGAGTTCAAATTTGGTCTCAGATTTTATTGGCTGTATAATCTGGGTCAAGTCACAACTTCAGTTTGGCTCAGTTTCCTATAAAATAAGGATAATAATAGCACCTATTTCCCTAGGTAGTTGTGAGGATTACATAAGATATTTGTAAAGCATGTAGCCCAGTGCCTGGTACATAATAAGTACTTGATGAATGTTTCTTTCCCTACCACCTTATTTCCTTCCTTTCCTATTACTCATATTAAGTTTATTATCCACTATTCCTTTCATTTTTAAAAATATGAACAATTGCCTAGTTATGCTTCCCCCCACCAACTTGTGATTCCTTTAATGAATCCAAGAATAGGATTTTACATTTATCTCTTTAAATTTTATCTTATATGACCCAACATTCTACACTTTTGGGGTTCTGACTGCCATTAGTAAGTTGGAGTAATCTCTCCCTACTTTGTATGAGCTATAGATTTATATGTGCTATTTTTGCCTTCATCTAAATGATTGGTAAAAAAAATGATAAGTAGCATGGCGCCAAGGACTTATCCTTGAGGATATATCTACTAAAGACTTCCCTCTGAAACATTTTGAAAATTGATCACAAGTGCTTTAGAAATTGTGTGGCCTCTCACATCGATTTCTTCCTTATATATTTGGTCATTTTCATACACTACTCATTTACATCTTATAAGTGCTTCCTCACACAGGTTACTAAGGTTACTAAGATGGTAAAGTCTGCATGTAATCTGGTGTTTCTTTCATCACTGAGCACCTGCAGCACTGGCCCAATATATAGTTTTGTCACTTTTTTTTAACTTGTCTTTTCCCCCCTAGTCTTTCCTGCATAATGTTTCTAGATTTGCAGAAGTAAAAACAGAATACAAGTAAAATCTACCACAGTCTAGTAATTTTGAACTTATGTAACAGAGCAGGTATGGAGTTATTCTAGGAGATGTCTGCTGGCTGACCCAATCAAATAACCCCCTCTTCTTGGCATTAAATTTGCATATGCAAGCATTCTAGGAATCTCTCTAGAATGGTCAAAACCACAAAATATGTAGCCTGCCCTGCTAATAACAGATGGATCCAGACAGTTAGACTCGGCTAAGGAAAAGTAATATAAAACTATATAAAACCTTTATGGGAAAACCCTACTGGGTTCCCAGGATTAACAAGACCCTAACTCATGCAAGATATTCTACTGGGGCTCGGGACTTATTTATAATTTTGGAACTAAGGGTATTCAGGAAGCTGCATATCAAACAGCTACTGAGATGTTGACATGTATACTCCTGGGCAGTATTCTTGATTTAATCATATATTCTTGCTTGTATTAATTTTACCACTAGAACACAAAAGTGTTGTCAGCTTCATTGCTTCAACATTGCAAAAAGAGCCCAGAACAACTTAGGAAACTGACAAAAAGATAAACTAAAATATTCTAATTAAAGTATTGAGTTGGTATATATAATGATTAGATTGCAACCTCCACTGACAAATGGTGATTTTATAGCACAGTTTGATTAGATGAAATACATGAACATATATATATATATATATATATATGTACATGTACATATATATATATAGAGAGAGAGTCTAATTTTTAAAAGCTTTATTGATTTTTTATGTCATTATAATTTCTCAATATCCAATTGTGGCAGGGCCAACAATACTTTAGCTGATACAATACTTTCCATAATATCTTGTCTCTACTTCTATTCTCCTAACAATTATATGTGTAAGGAAATGGTTTTGCTTCCTAGAGAAATGTAAATGAATCAATATTGTTTGCTATAGAATATATATTATACAAGCATAAATGTTTATATATATATATATGTATATATATATATAAATAACTAAGGTCTAGATGTCCTTTTGTTAGGATCTTAGTATATTGGATATTTAGTTCCCTTCCCTCACCAAACCTCTATGGAATCTGAGTTAGCATTTCATGTGTAGAATTCAAAGAGAAATAAAAAATATATAAGCGTCTCTATGAAGCTTTGATTCCTCAAGGTCTTGAGAGAACAACCCAAGGTCATTGTTTTGTCACTTGTCATATGATTGTTATTCTTTGCTTATTCTTTTCAAAAGGTCTTCCCCTCTTTACCTAATAACTACATAAATAAAACATCCTTAAACCTAGATAGCTCCATGTACCTAGAAACAGAAATAAGACCCTCTATGTTCCCCATGTTAGCTAAGTTTGATTAAATCATGGAGCATTCCAGGACTCTTATCTCCCTCAACCAGTTACTACTCTTAGAGATCCCACATGGTAGATCTGGAGGCAGTGGTAGTAGGGGATAGATTGCTATCAGCCAATTATCTCCTGGAGTTTCTATAAAGGATAGACCATCTCTAATATATGTCAGAGATCAGCAGTATTCTTATTTAAAATAGATACTGTTGCAGTCTTGTTTTTAGATCACTTAGATCTTTCTCTGTATTTCTTGTCCTCTCTCTACTAGAGAGTCATTCCTTGTTACAAAATTTTTTTTTAAGAAATAAGAAAAAGGATTGAAGGTCTCCTCCCTGATGTTCTTAGCTTTAATTAGGACCTGCCCTCTTCATGTCTACCTCTGTTATCTTCAATCTGGATATGAAGGGGAAGCCCTTAATCTGCTGGAAGTGTAAGAGGGATATGAGCATGGCAGAGTATGATACTTCATGCCCCTCCTGATGCAGAAGAAAAAAAAAGATCTGACCCCACTGCTAACCCATGGCACAGTGCACTTCCTGTGAACCAAACAGCAACCTTTTTTTGGTAATCAACACACTCAAAAACACCAATGCCTCTCTACAAGTACTCTTTGCAAGGCCGGGGAAATATTTTCTAAGTATTTCAAAGAGCAAGAGGAGGAAAGCATCTAGGATGAACTCATAGATTTTGACTTTTCATCACCCAGAAAGGCAACAGATTAGAGAAAGGCAAGTCCTGGGAGCCTCCAGAAGTCATTCATGCACTCAGAGAGCATCAGCTATAAGAATGAGATTTTTGCTGATGTGATTGAGTCTGTCAACTTACTGGTAAAGGCCAATGGGAGTGTGTTGCTGAGTGAGATTGTGAGCACCATTAAGCTGAAAGTATTCTTGTCTAGCATGCTGGAGCTGAGATTGGGCCTCAATGACCAGATTCCTTTTTGAACTCATCACATACTACAAAAACAAGTCAGTCAAATAGAAAGATTTTAAGTTTCATCAATGTGTCCACCTCACCAGATTGACAATAATCAAACCATTTTCTACATCCCACTTGATGGTAACTTTGAGTTCATGTCTTATTGATTCAATACCCAGATCAAATCACTGATCTGGATTGACTCAATCATTGATAAATTCTCACACAGTCAGGAAGAGATTATGGTTAATGGTAAAGATGAGTTGAAGAAGCAGTCAGAAGTCAGTAGTGTGGATATCACAGTCCTACTCCCCAATGATGCAGATTCCCTCCAATTCAAAACCCATGCCAAGTATTTGCCTCAGAAAAATGTGGTTATCTGGAACATAAAGCTATTTCCTGGAGGAAAGGAGTACCTAATGAGAATACACTTTGGCTTACTTAGTGTGGAGAACAAGGAGATGGAGAACTGACTTCCTATTTCCATAAAATTTGATATTCCTTATTTCACTGTCTCTGGGATTCAAGTTTGGTACATGAAGATTAGTGAGAAGAGTGGGTACCGGGCCCTTCCCTGGGTTTGCTGTATCACCCAGAGTGGGGATTATCTGCTTCAGACCAGTTAGAAAGACCATGGAGCAGTCGACACTCTACTCTGTGGACCCTTCTACCCAAAACTTTTTTAAAGTGTGTTTGTGTGAGTCTATGACCCCTGTTCTTATATCTATTTGAGAGGTGTTCCATCTATATCTTTGAATGGGAAGCAATTCTGTCTTTCTATTTAGGGGGTAGCTTTAACCTTTGTGTGTTTGAGGGGTGCCCATAATCTTTTGGTGAAGTCTACTTTGTCTTATTTGGAATGGGGGGGCATTCATGATCCTTGTCTATGAATATCAGTCCATTCATTGTCCTTACTCCTGATCTGGGCGTCCATTCCTGAAGGCAACCTCATACAGCTGTAGTTCTTTCTCTTGACACTATCCGAGGTAGGATTTTCCTTTCCTATCCCTTAAAGGGAACAGGGGTTCACCTAGAGCTCTCTCCTTCCTATTTTTATATGAAGTAGAGGAACTAATTTCCTCCTACTTCTCCTGTGATTGCCTTAATGCCTTGTTCGCTATGCCTCTGTCCTCCTGCATCTTCCCTTTCTCTGTTTTCTAAGATTGGGTTTCCCCAAGCCCTGCTTGCTTGGGATTCTTTATTTCCCTATCCTATATGGTTTTAGGATTTAAGATTAAAGAAAGTCAAGACCTGAAAAAAAAGAATTAAAAATCAACAAAATGGATCTGACATTAAAAGCAGTCTCCCAAAATCTGGCATTAAGTGCAATGTTTCATACTTGTGTGGACATCTCCCCAACTCTGCAAAGAATAGGAGATGATATCTTCTCATATCCCTTTTTTGGGGCCGAGTTTGTTCTTTATGATTTTGCAAAATTTTTTATTGTTTGTCTCTGATCTTTCTATTTACAATTGCAGTCTTTGTATAGAATGTTATCTGCTGTAACAATAAAGAAAGCCAGTAACCAATGTTATGATAGAGGGGAGATAGAGAGTCTATGTATGGTGAATCTCTCAGCTCTCCCCTGGGGCCAAATATACACTGAGAGACTTTAAGGGAGTGTCACCCCGAAACTGGGTGACCTGGATGGTCGTGCCACCCCACAGAAGTTGGGGACAAGGCTTCCCTATAAGACGAGGTATGTGATACCCCAACCGATTCTGAATAAGGACAGAGTTCACACAAACCTACCCCCAATCAGTTAGAATTCACAGCCGGTGGTCCAGCTTCAAGATGGAGGCAGTCAGACCAAGCTGTGGTTCCCCTCTCCCTTGTTGTTTCTCAGGCACTCTGGAACACTATCTAACTGATGAATGGCCTTTATTATTTGCAATTCAGGGATTGGGGAAAGGGGTGAAGGGCAGAGGGATTTTGGGGTGCCCTCTTCGCTATTCCTATGGGGTCTGTCACTTAGGTGGGAAACCCAATGGTTCCTGCTCCTAAGCTTCTCCCCCTGCCCCTTCTCCTTCTATTTCTATTTCTATCCTTTTCTATAATTGTAAGTTTTTACTGAAAAGGGGTCTCTCAGCAAGGTTGGGTAATGGGAGGAGACTAAGAGATCACTCCCAAAATGAAGTCCAAACTTAGCTTGACTTGATGGTTGAAGTCTTGATGGGTGAGATGTAATGGAATGCCTTTGATCAGGAAATCAGGGTTTCAATTTCCAAAGAAAGATCCTCAGGAAACCCTCAGGACTGAATCCGAGCTGAGATGTCCACCTCTTCCCTCTCTCAGTCCTCCACCCTAACACCTCTCCTCTCTCCTTTCTCCCCCAGAGCAATCTCCCAGAATTCTCTCTGGTCCCAAATGTCAGCAACTGTCAGCAACTGCCTTCTTCTGGCTCCTTTTGTCCCACCCCACCTTGCCAAATCCCATCCTTACACTGCTTCTCCTTATTTCACTTTGCATCAGTTTATGTTAGTCTTTTCATGTTTTTCTATATTCATTATTTCTTGCAGCACAATGATATTCATGTACCAAAGTTTGCTTAGCTATTCCCCAAACAATGGACACATATTTTTATTCTAGTACTTTGTTACCACATACATGCTTACACACACACTGTTATAAATACTTTGATGTCTATGGAGTTTTTCTTTTTTTTTAGTTTCTTAAAATTTTTTTGACCCTTACCTTCTGTCTTAGAAGGGCTAGGCAATTGGAATTGTCATTTGCCCAGAGTCACACAGCTAGGAAGTGTCTCAGTCTAGATTTGAACCCAGGACCTCCTGTCCCCATGCCTGACTCTCTAACCATTGAGCCACCTAGCTGTACCCATCAAGTCTTTCTTTATGTCAGTGACCTCCTTGAGATATATGCCTCGTAGATGAATCACTTTATTTGTGTAGCTCCAAATTTATTTCCAGGATGGTTGTACTAATTATTAGAGATTTAGAACACTTTTTCATGTGCTTATTGATAGTTTTGATTTCTTTATCTAAAAATTGCCTATTCATGTCCCTTGTCCATTTATTGGTTGGAGAATGGCTTGATTTTTTGTACAACTGATTTAGCTCCTTATATTTGTAATATATAATTACTAATTTGAGTAATTAGACCTTTGTCAGAAATTTTTGTTATAAAGATTTTTTCCCAGTTTGTTGTTTCCCTTCTGATTTTAGTTGCATTGTTTTTGTTTGTACAAAACCTTTTTAATTTAATGTAATCAAAATTATTTATTTTACATTTTGTAATTTTCTCTAACTCTTGTTTGGTTTTAAAATGTTTCCTTTCCCAGAGATCTGACAAGTATACTATTCTGTGTTCGCCTAATTTTCTTATAGTTTCCTTCTTTATATTCAAGTCCTTCACCCATTCTGAATTTATCTTGGTGTAGGTTGTGAGATGTTGATCTAGACCCAATCTCTTCCATATTGTTTTCCAATTTTCCCAGCAGTTTTTGTCAAATAGTGGATTTTTGTCCCCAAAGTTGGGCTCTTTGGGTTTATCATACACTGTCTTGCTGACATCAATTACCCAAGTCTATTCCACTGATCCTCCCTTCTGTCTCTTAGCCAGTACCATATTGTTTTGATGACCACTGCTTTATAGTATAGTTTAATATCTGGTACTGCTAGGCCACCTTCCTTCATGTTTTTTTTCCATTATTTCCCTTGATATTCTTGATCTTTTGTTCTTCCAAATGAACTTTGTTATAGTTTTTCCTAATTCAGTAAAAAAAGTTTTTGGTAGTTTGATAGGTATGGCAATACATAAGTAAATTAATTTGGGTAGAATGGTCATTTTTATTATGTTAGCTTGCCCTACCCATGAGCAATCAATGTTTTTCCAATTGTTTAGACCTAGTTTTAATTGTTTGGAAAGTGTTTTGTAGTTGTGTTCATATAATTCCTGTTTTTGTAGATAGATTTTTTTGGTAGATAGATTCCTAAGTATTTTATATTGCCTAGGGTGACTTTATTTTTATTTTTATTTTTTTATTTTGGAATTTTCTTTTTCTTTTTAATTTTTCTTTTGAATATTTTCCCATAGTTACATATTTTGTGTTCTTTCCCTCTCCCCCAAACCCCCCTAGCCCCCTCTAGGGTGATTTTAAATGGTGTTTCTCTTTCTAAATCAAAACAACTCTGAGGTATCACCTCACACCCAGAAGATTGGCTAAAATGATAGCAGGGGAGAGTAATGAATGTTGATGGGGAGGTGGCAAAATTGGGACATTAATGCACTGCTGGTGGAGTTGTGAATTGATCCAACCATTCTGGATAGAAATTTGGAACTATGCTCAAAGGGTGCTAAAAGATTGCTTGCTCTTTGATCCAGCCATACCATTGATGGGTTTGTACCCCAAAGAGATCATAGGGAAAAAGACATGTACAAAAATATTTATAGTCACGCTCTTTGTGGTGGCAAAAAAAAACTGGAAAATGAGGGTATGCCCTTCAATTGGGGAATGGCTCAACAAATTGTGGTATCTGTTGGTAATGGAATACTACTGTGCTCAAAGGAATAATAAACTGGAGGAATTCCATGTGAACTGGAAAGACCTCCAGGAATTGATGCAGAGCAAAAGGAGCAGAACCAGGAGAACATTGTACACAGAGACTGATACACTGTGGTAAAATCAAATATAATGGACTCCTGTACTAGCAGCAATGCAATGATCCAGGACAATTCTGGGGGATTTATGGAAAAGAATGCTAACCACATTAAGAGGAAGAACTATAGGAGTGGAAACACAGAAGAAAAACAACTGCTCGAACACATGGATTGAAGCGGACATGATTGGGGATGTAGACTCTTAATGACCACCCTAGTACAACTATCAATAATATGGAAATAGATCTTGATCAATGACACATGAAGAAACTAGTGGAAATGTGCATCGGCTATGGGAGGATGGGGAGGGAGGAGAGAGCAAGAACATGAATCATGTAACCAGGGAAGAAATTTTTCAAAAAGATGTAAAAAAAGGATGGTTGTACTAATGTTAAATGCACAGCTCCATGAACAATGCATTAACATGCCTGTTGTTCCCACAACTTTTCCATCATTGCCCATTTTAGATGGGACTTTTTCCTATATAAAAAGGAAAAACTGGGAAGTTATTTTTGGGACTACCCTAATCTGGGGAGCTGTTACACCACTGCCCTAATCTGGACACAGGTCTGAAGCATTTTATTACTGTCTCTTTTTGTTGTTCAGTCACATCAATCATGTCCAAGTACCCTTTTTGGGTTTTCTTTTCTTTTTAAAATCATTACCTTCTGTCTTAGAAGTAATACTAAGTGTTGGTTCCAAGGCAGAAGAGTGATAAAGGGCTAGGCAAATTGTTTGGGGTTTTGTTGACAAAGATACTGGAGTGGAGATACTTCTCCAGCTCATTTTATAGACAAAGGAATTGAGGCAAACAAGGTTAAATGACTTGGTCAGGGTTACTCAGCTGGATTTGAACTTAGGTCTTCCTGATCTGACTCCCTATCCATTGTACTACCTAGCTGCCCCATTACTACTTCTAGCCAGGTATAAAGAATGTTTCTTTAATAAATCTCCTCTGAAACTTAAGGTTTATGTGTGGGTTTCTTTTCTTCTTTCTCTAGTATAGATCTTCGGGTTTCCACAAAATCACAAACTTGGGGAAGCATTTATTATCAAAGGATGGAAATTAAATGGATAAAACTAAGTGATTATTGCTTCCTAGTTTTTAAACTCTTTGAACTCAAGAATTTCTTATTTCTCTTGTATAGTGAGTGGCCTTAGTTTATCAGTGGAACTTTTTATTGTAATAATATAGTATAGTTAGGCAAAAAAAAAAACAAAAAAAAAACAAAAAACCTGACATAATGATCATCGGGCCACAAATCTTCCAATAAACAGAGGAATGAAATTCTGGTGGTTGTGAGCTTAGATCAATGGAAATCCTAGGCAAAGTGAAAATTCTTAGGACACAGGAGAGGCAGCTGTGTAGTGACTAATCAAAAAAGAGATTATGAAATATGTAAAGAACAGCAAGACATTGAGGTGCTCCAAAGAAAAAAACAAACGCCTAGGTTAAGACTATAATCAAACAAGCTTAGCACATAAAACAGCATCCAGCCACTAGGAGGAAATCACATAATTCCATGATTCATAATATAATTTATGTCACTATTCTTCTCTAATAGATTCACTCCTGAATTCTGACCTTTTCCTCCTCTATTCCCAGCAGCCTTCTCTCTCCAAAGATGGCTTCACCCACTGAGTGAATTCCTTTGAATTCCTTTGAATTCACTGGGTGAATTCTTCCTCAGGACTACCACTCCAGGAAATGTCCAGGCCATCCCTGCCTATTTCTCTCTTGGCTCTGCTCCTTATTCTTTAGCTTTTCCTGTCTTGTTTCTGTGCTGATATCCTTCCCCCTTCCAACTCCTTTTTTATGTATTCTTTCCTCTTATGGTAAACCCCCTGAAGATAGGAATTATGTTTTTTGCTTGTGTTCATATCCCCAGCTCTTGGTACAGTGTCTGGTACATAATAAAGAATAAAAAATATTTCTCTATCAATCAATCGCTCAATCTACCTATCTACTTACCTATTTATTATTCTTGAATTAAAAGTACTTATTCCTTCCACATCACTTTTTCCCATATATAGTGGGATAGCATAAAAAATCAAATAGGGATTCAAAATGTATAAATGAACTAAATATAGAGTGAGATCATAAATAATGTGAACATAGAATAGTTCTCTGACTATTAGTCAGAGCTATGGGAAAGGAAGGAATTTAAGATCAAGCAAGAGATAGAGAACATTACAAAATGTAAAATGAATAATTTTGATTATATTAAATTAAAAAGTTCTGTACAAACAAAATCAATGCAACTAAAATTAGAAGGGAAACAACAAACTGGGAAAAATTTTATAACAAAACTCTCTGACAAGGATCTAATTTCCCAAATATATGAGGAACTAAGTCAAATGTACAAGAAATCAAGCCATTCCCTAGTTGACAAATGGTCAAAGGATATGAGTAGGCAGTTTTCAGATGAAGAAATCAAAACTATCAATAAGCACATGAGAAAGTGTTCTAAATCTCTAATAATTAGAGAAATGCAAATAAAAACAACTCTGAGGTACCACCTCACACCTAGCAGATTGGCCACTATGACAGTAAAGTGTTATGGGCAGTATGGTGATACTGAACAGTGCCTGATAGAGAAATGACCCAAGGTCCTCTGATGGTCTAAGGAACTAAGCAGAGTGAGGGTGGGAAGCTTAGGTGGTGCTTAGTATGTGAAGCTCAGCTGAATACACACACCCTTCCCTTAATAGTGCCCAGCAGGACTAAGTGATCAGTTGAGAAGCTGTGAATTGGATGAAACAGCTTCTCTGAATCCTTATTTTGGGTTTAACTTGATAGGTAACGCCTATGACTGTGATTTGATCTTGTTTGAGTAATTCCTTTCCCTTAGTTCCAAAGAATATGGTAGTAAATTTTAGAATAATAACAGCATTCAGCTAGGTAAGTTTTGAGGATTTAATGGTAACAAACTTAGGGGAAGGATCAGGGATTGAAGGAAGGAGGTGTTGGGAAACTACACTAGACTAAGGATGATCAGGTTTGGCAATCACAGATTGATCAGGTTGAGATTGTCTGCTGGAGAGGTTCCCCTCTCTGTGGCACTCTGGCCAGGCCAGGCACCTTTGGCCCTGACCAGGTGCGTTGAGGATTGATGGTATTCTTCCTTGATGATAAATAACCGATGTACAGCACAGCTCTGTTCAGAAGTTGAGGATGTGATAATTTGTGGAACAGGACACAGGTAACCTAAGCAGGTTGGTTGGCCTACCCACCCAGCCACCCGGGTCCCCTTCTCATGAGTGAGAGAGCCTCCTGATCCAGTCTCTGCCTTTTATAGTCCTGGCAGTAACTTTTTTTGCCCCCTGGCTCATGGCATCTGGGTAAGTTCTACATTCTAAAACTGTTGGTTGTCACTCATCCTGTTCTCCATTTTGCTTAGCAGAAATTGGTGTTACAGAAAGAAAATAATAAATGTTGGAGAGGATGTGGCAAAATTGGGACACTAATACATTGCTGGTAGAGTTGTGAATTGATCCAATCATTCTGGAAGGCAATTTTGGAACTATGCACAAAGGACTTTAAAAGACTGCCTGCCCTTTGATCCAGCCATACCACTGCTGGGTTTGTACCTCAAAGAGATAATAAAGAAAAATACTTGTACAAAAATATTTGTAGCTGTGCTTTATATGGTGGCAAAAATTAGGAAATTAGGGAGTGTCCCTCAGTTAGGGAATGGCTGAACAAATTGTGGTATATGATGGTGATGGAATACTATTGTGCTATAAGGAATGATAAACTGCTTGATTTCCATATGAGCTGGAAAGACCTCCATGAACTGATGTGGAGTGAAATGAGCAGAACCAGGAGAACATTGAGGGACGATCGTATGTAATCAACTTTGCTACTGATAGAAATGTGATGATCCAAGACAATCCCAAGGGACTTATGAGAAGGAATGGTATGTACATCGAGAGAAAGAACTGTGAGAATAGAAAAGCAAAAGGAAAACATTTGCTTTTTCATTTGTTTATATGAGTATTAAAATGTGGCTTTTTGTTTTTTAAAAGATTGTTATGAAAATGATTAATATGGAAATAGGTATTGAGTGATAATACCTGTATGACCCAGTGGAATTGTTTGTCAGCTTTGGGAGGGGGAGGGGAGAAGGAGAGGGAAAGTACATGAATCATATAACCATTGGAAAATACTTAAATAAAAATTAAAAAAAGAAATTAAACAGGAATTTGGAGGAAGTTTTGCAGAAGCTGCAGATGACATACAAAGGCCAGCAGATGACACAGAAAAAGTTTAGAAACTCAGAGATGCATAAAATATACATATAATATTGATAATATCAACATATTTTATCTTTTAATACCACAAGTATGCACAATTTCTTTTTTTAAGTTAAAATAAGTAAAAAGTTAAAGTTTGCAGAAAGAATGTGAAAGTCCAAAAGATGACACACAAAGGCTAGAAAGATGAACATTGACCTAAATGTAGCCTCTGACCAAATACTTAACCCAAATTTTACAATAAGGTACTATAAACACTCCACAAAAGAAAAAATGCAGACTTCTCTGATAGGAAGGAAGGGCAAAAAAAATTTACCTGAATTTTCCAGATTTCAGGGACAGTGTGCCCCTCCCCATCCCACTTCCCCACCCTACCCCCCAATATGGGAGGGATACCTCTAGGAAATTAGGTGGATTCATGGCTGGTTGAATAACCATAATCAAAGAATAGTAATTAGTAAATCTGCATTAACCCAGAGGGAGTTGTCTATTGAAGTTTTGTTCAATATTTGATAGAATGAAGACAATCTAAAGACAAATGATAGCGTTATTATCAAATTAGCAAGTAGCAGGAATGACAAATTCTTCTCTCTTCCCAAGAATCAGGCATCTGTTCTGTGAAGAGTTAGTGTTATGCCCTCTCCTTTTTCTAAATGTCTCAGAAAACAGCCCTGGGAAATCTGAATGAGCAAGCTAGACTACTCTGGGAAAAGGTGGGGGATAGAGTAACAAAGAGAGAACAGTGGGGCTCCCCCAAAACCTAATACCCTGAAAGAAGTGCTGAAAATAGGGATGAACTTCTTAGATGCTGCAGAAGAGAAGAGATAAATGATAAAGATGTACTATGAGCTTAATTAGGTTACTGTCCTTGAGGGCAAGGAATGTATCATTTTTGTCTTTACTTCTCCAGCACCTAGCAGAGTGTCTGGCACATAATGTTCACCTAATGAACAGTTGATTGACTTAAATTAAATTGATTAGAAATATATTCACTGGCTCATGCAAGGAATGATTCTTCTTCCTCAAATTTCCAGAAGCTTTGTATAAAGTTTGGCTGTGGTGGGACCATGTACCACCAAAAAAATGCATTAAACAGACAGGTCTATTTTTGTTTTGTTTTGTTTTGTTTTGTTTGGTCTGCAAAAATGCTTTCTCCATGTTGTTATTTTGTTGTTCAGTTGTGTCTGATTATTTGTGACCTCATTTTGCAGTTTTCTTGGCAAAGATATTGAAGTGGTTTGCCATTTCTTTCTCTGGCTTATTTTATAGATGAGAAAACTGAGGCAGATAGAGTTAAGTGACTTGTCCAGGATCATAAGTGTCTGAGCCTAGATTTGAACCCAAGTCTCCTTAATTCTAGGTCCAGTGCTCTATCCAGTGCACCACCTGAATTTAAAGGCCAGTCTCCTACAGGTGGCAATGAGCACCTCAACTAGGAGAGAGACAAACTGCTGAACTCTGGAGACTAGGAACTAGAATGGGGAGCAGAAAAACTGTAGCAAAATTATGAAAAAGGATAGCAAGCAAAATCTGTTGACGGGTGTGGGAGGCAATTGCTGTTGAGGCAAAAGGAATTGTGAGCGCCCTCAAATACAGCCTAACCAAGGCAGTAGTGCAAGTTACTGGGCAGATCTTTGAAGGGGAGTTGCTTACTGGGGGGGTATTGCGACTTTCCTTCTTTTCCAACTTTTAAATAAAATTGTTCATATTTTGAGTCTTGTGAGCCTGTGTATATAAGGAGAACTAGTAGGTGAAGAGTATTGAATCCTGAAACTCCTAGATTATGTGGATAGTCAATAAAATAGAGAAATGAAAGGTTTTTATAGCAAAACGGGGCTCCTCGTAGCTATCAGATTATTGGTGTTTAGTCATCTTAGTCATGTCCAACTCTTCGTAACTCATTTGGGGTTTTCTTGGCAGAGATACAAGAGTGGTTTGCCATTTCTTTCTCAAACTCATTTTATAGATGAGGAAACTGAGGCAAACAGGGTTAAGTGACTTGGCCAGCGTCATACAGCTAGCTATTAAGTGTCAAACCACACTGTGCCACCTAGCTGCTCCCCTGGTGCCAGAAAGGAGACTCTAAGGGTTACATTCGGAAAAAAACAAAATTGGGCAAGACTGTGACAATAGCCAAGATTTAAAATGATGTTGGCATATTAGAGAATACTTTGTCAAAGTCAGAAAGATTTAATTGAATAGGTGTAAATTTAGAGCCCTGCACACTAATAAAAAGATCAGTTATAGGAATCTAAGGGATACTCAGCTCCATAGCAGTATGTGTGAAAAAGTTCTGAGGAATTTAGTGGACTACACATTTAATATAAGATACAAATATGATACAAACAACTTATTTAAAAGATGATAATGATGATATAGCCTTCCACTGCATTAATAGAAATTCAGCATTCCAGTCCTATTAGCCTCCTAATAGTTTTTCCTATAGCCATTTTCTTCCCCCCACTCCTTAAAGTTGTTTTCCACAATATTTTGTTCTGCAAAAATCCAACCATGTCATTCTATCTCTAAAAACAAACATGATATCAACAACCCTAAAAACACACATTAGTTTTATCCCTGCCAGTAAAGTACAAGGACAATTATTTGGTTTTCAAGTATCTCTACAATCCGCTGCCCCCTTACTTTTCCAGGCTTATCTCATTTTGTTGTTCACCCATTTCAGTTTGTGTTCAATTCTTTGCGACCCCATTTGGAATTTTCTTGGCTAAGATACAAGAGTGGTTTGCCATTAACTTTTCCAACTCATTTTACAGATGAGGAAACTGAAGCAAACAGGGTTGAGCAGCTGTACCCAGGGTTACAAAGCTAGTAAGTAGGTGTCAGAAATGAGATTTAAACTCAGAGAGCCAGGCCTGGCATTCTATCTATTGTCCAGCCTAGCTGCCCTTACTACCCTCTATTATTTACCCAAATTGTACTACTCTTTGTTATACAAATATGCAAGTTTTTCCATGCATGTTATGACCTCCCTTACATTCAGCAACTGTTGAATTTTTCCCCATCCTTTAAAGCCTGATTCAAAATGCCACTTCTTGAAAACGTTCCTTTCTTTGCAATGATTCCCTCTAGCCATTATATCTAGATTTCACACAGCACCTTGTTTGCAATTCCTTATCATAACATGTTGATTATTATCATTATCTCTATTTGTATCTAAGCCCCTTTCTAAAGAGTAAATCCTGTGAAGGCAGAAACTATTTATTCTCTAAAGTTTGTATCTGGCCTCAGAATCAAATATAGTGCTCTAACCAGAGGTCTGAAACATATAAGTTGAACCTGATTAACAAGCAACTGAGGGGACAGCTGGGTGGCTCAGTGGATTGAGATCCAGGCCTAGAGATGGGAGGTCCTAGGTTCAAATCTGGCCTCAGACACTTCCTAGCTATGTGACCCTGGGCAAGTCACTTGACCCCCTTGCCTAGCCCTTACCACTCTTCTGCCTTAGAGCCAATACACAGTATTGACTACAAGATGGAAGGTAAATAAGGTTAAATAAATAATTATATTTAAATATTTTTAATATTTATGTTAAATATTAATACTAAAATAAATAGATAAAGGGTTAAATAAAAAATTTAAAAAGTAATTGGGAAATATTTGATAAAATAAATAATACATAGTGACATGAATATTATTGATGTGTGATTTCCTAAGGTAGTTTCACAGGAATCCTTATGGGTTAGTAGTATTTGTTTCTATTTGAACTTGACATCACCGATTTATACCAAAATATGAACTTTAAAAGTTATTGAATGCACCCTCCTCTCTAATGGTTAAACCAAATCTAGATTCCATGTTCACTTTTGTGCTGAAGATATTTATTTTTATTTTTACTTTTTTAAAAAACCCTTACCTTCCATCTTGGAGTCAATACTGTGTATTGGCTCTAAGGCAGAAGTGTGTTAAGGGTAGGCAATTGGGTTAAGTGACTTGCCCAGGATCACACAACTGGGAAATGTCTAAGGTCAGATTTGAACCCATCTCTAGGCTTGGCTCTCAGTCCACTGAGCCACCCAGCTGGTGTGCTGAAGATTTTAAGAGCATATTGACAAATTAAAGAATACTTAGAGTGATAACTAAAATGGAAAATTGTCCAGAATCATCTCATATGAGCAATGGTTGAAATAAGCAGGGATGTTTAATCTGAAGAAGAGACGGTTAAAACTAAGAGATGATCACTATCTAGAAAAAGAAGATGTCGTATTGGTCCAGAAGGCAGAACTGGGGTGAGTGGGCAGAAGTTAGAAGGGGACAGATTTTGACTCATAAGAAAGAATTTTCTAACAATTAGAGGTATCAGAATGGGCTATCTCATGAATTAGGGAGATTTCTGTCAGTGGAAGTATTCAAGATAGGATAACCATTTATCAATGACTTGTAGAAGGAATTACTAAGGATTGGAGTGGAAGGTTGAATTACATAACCTTTAAGCTAGCTTCCAACTTCCAAGATTCTATAAATAATTGTAATTATATAATTCTATATTACACAATATAGAATTATATAATTCTGTATTATACAATTATACAATTTTATCTATAATTACAATCAATACTTCCAGAGAGATGCAAATATGCAAAGTTCTAGATGAATGTCTTTATTAACTCTCTCCAATAAGTATGAGGAAGCTGAAAATCCTGCTGCATTCAGTCCTTGTCATACATCTGGAATTTTGTGTTCAATCTTGAGAACCATATTAGGAAAGGCATAAAGAAAACTGGCAAATGTGATTTCTGAGCTACTATCAGTGATCTTTGAAAAACTGCTGAGAATGGGAAAAGTACTTCAGGACTAGAGAAGGATTATTTTTAAAGGGAAGATTTTGCAACGTGGCTAATATGGAAATATATTTTGTGTGGCTTCACAAGTATAATTGATATCAAATTGCTTGCCCTGCCAAGGAGGAGGGGTGGGTAGAAAAGGAGGAAAGAATTCAGAACTCAAATTTTAAAAAATGATTGTTAAATTTTTTTTACATATAATTGGGAAATATTTCATGAAATAAATAAAAGTAATTTTTTAAAAATGAAAAAGGAAGAGAATGGAACCTGAAAACTATTGGATATGTGCTTGTCTTTGTGCTGTTTAACTTTTATCAATTACTTGGATAAAAGCATGTTTGAGAATTTTTCAGATGACATAAAGTTGGGAGACATAGCTAGTAAATAGTTTGATAGTTATGATTCAAAAAAATTTAGGCCTTCTAGAGTTTTGGCCAGAATTTAAGAACATGACATTTAAATGGGATAAATGTAAGCCCTTATACCTGGATTAAAACAACCAACTTTATAATATGGGGCAAATAAGGCTAGACAAGTCTCAATGAAAATGAACTGTGGGTTTTAGTGGACTACAAACCTGTTATGAGTCAATTGTATGATATGGTAGCCAAGGAATCTGATGTAATCTTTGGCTATGTTAGAAGAGGCACAATGGCTAGGGAGTTGATTATTCTGCTGTACTCTGCCCTAATCAGACCATATCTGGAGCACTATGTTCAGTTTTAGGTGCTAAGTTTTAGATATTGATAAGAGGGAGAGTGCCTAGAAGAGGACAACCAAGATGGTAAAGGTTTCAAGTTTATGATTTAGAAGATCATATGAAGAACTTGGGAATTTTTAGCCTGAAAAGGCATGATAACATGATGGCTGTCTTTCATTATCTGAAGGGTTGTTACCTGGAAAAGAAGCTAGATTTGTTCTGTTTGGCTACAGAGCAAAAACTAAGAGCAATGGCATGTTTACAAGGAGACAAATTTAACTGAGTGTCAAGTTTTGTGATGTCAGAAAAGAATTCCTAACATCAAAGGTACTTCTGAATGGAATAGGCTTTTTCAAGAGATACTAGAGATCTTTGTACAGAAGCTGATAGATAACCATTTCACTTCATATAAAAGAAGGGATTCCTGGTCAAACAGATTTGATGAGATGCTTTCTCAGGTCCCTGACAACCTGTGGGATTCCATGGGTTTGAGTTCAGATGGTCCCAATCATTAAGTCATGTAAAGTATATGAAAATATTGACTTGATTTGCCATAGCTATGAATAAATCAACATTTCTTTTTTTGTGAATGAGGAAGTATTCTAAAATACAGAAATGCCTTGGGATAATGAGAATGACTTAAACAGGTCACTTATTTTTCAGTTAAAGTCACTGAATACATTCTAACATCACAGACTCACTGTTTTTTAATATCCATTATCTTTGGCACTATTTGTCACACTTTTTAAGGGGATTCTTTTACCCCAGAGAAGTCTCTCAGACTCAGGGGTGCATTGGAGTAAACTCTTACCAGCTTGTTAAAATTGTGGAGGTATTTACATCTTGGAAATCAGCAAATTCTATAGATTAAGGCTTGATTTATTGTTTCCTTAATTGTCTAGGCTTAAGAAAGTGATGGAGAAAATGTTAATAATGTAGACTAAACTTAAAAGTGTATTATGTGGGGGTAGCCAGGTGGCTCAGTGGATTGAGATCCAGGCCTAAAGAAGGGAGATCTTGGGTTTAAATCTAGGCTCAGACACTTCTTAACTCAGACCCTGGGCAAGTCATTTAACTCCCATTGGATTGCCTTTACTTAGAACCAATACACAGTACTGATTCCAAGATGGCAGGAAAGGGTTAAAAAAAGTATATTATGCATACAATTAATTTTTTTCTGGGGAACTGGTTGTTAAACATTATTAGCACATCCATGCCCATCACTCTGATATGTGAATACCAACACAAGCAATCATATGTAACTAATTGGACAGGTAAGATTGAGGGCAGCTCCTTCAAAGTATAGTAAAGAGTATCCCTGGATGACTTTCAACCTACACCTACCATTCAGGATGAAAGGTACCAATTATGAAAATATTTGCATCATTAAAGATCACTTCTTATGGAAAGGATAAGAGTGACCTGGACCCAAAAAGCCTGCTGGGATTTTGAATTTTCCTTCATCTCCAAAGAGAACAAAATATTACAAGGTGCAGAAGTGAGAGAAGTCCACAGAATAGGGAGAAAAAAAATCTCTGAAAGAGCAGAGTGGAAACCATTCTCTAGCCAGACAACAGCCAGTAATATAAGAGCAGATGAAAGCAGGTAAAGGTAGTTACAGAATAACATTTTCCTCTTCCCAAGCTCATGTGGAGAGGTAAAAGTAAAGAAAAAAAAAAAGCAAACACCCAAGATTTCTTTTTATCAAAACTACTTAGCTGGATGACTCATGCTCTGGTGAAAAGAAAATGTTTTGTGGGAGTATAGAAGAACTATTGGACCTTATCTTGTTCCTCCCTGACTTACTTCAGGTGGTGTGACTGTACCTAGAACTGAGATTGTTTTTGTTTTTGAACTCTACTTGAGGTCATATTGCATTAACTTAATCTTCGTTCTTATAAACTCCCATCATTGACCCAAATATGTATTTCTTTATGTCCATTTGTTTTTGGCACGAAGGTATAGTAACAACTCTGAGAGAGACCCAGAACATGGTGACTTTTTAATTTTAGCTCATGACTGGGATTCCCAACACCCCACTCTCTTGTTATAGAGTGTCTCTACCTGGGGGTATAATCATTGGACATTCATATGTTTCATGACTACACTCTCTATTTATTTATCTGTTTGGCTGGCTATTTTTAACATTCTTTTAATAAAGTTCCTTTTAAGTTCCAAATTCTCTCCTTCTGCCATTCTCTCACCCACTGAGAAGGCAAGCAAAATGATATCAATTATACATGTGAAGAATGACTAATTTCTTAGGAGCAGGATTAATTGTATCCTGGTTCCTTCTTTCAGTCTCTCATTGGACTATAAACCCAATCTTTTGTTTGATTTTCTAACTCAAGTGTCTGGCTCACTAGCATCCATGGGATTCTTGATCCCTTCATCAATACTTAGTATTGTAATTTTAAAACATCAAGTCCACCCAACATCAGATGATGACTTGTTTGTTCTTCAGGGTTAGAATCTCTAGAGATGACTAACAATATCACCCTAATGGTTAACAAGCTCTTCCCATGTGTGGATGAATCCTTGGCCAGTAGCATCTATTATCTCTTTAGGAGGGTAGATTTGTGTTTCTACAATCAGATCACTCAGCTTCACTCTCACCCCTCACCTATTTACCCCAACATATTTCACCCAATCTCTGATGCTGAGCTTCAACGATTCAGGTCTCATTTAGTCTAGTTTATGTTTTGTCACAGTGGTGAAGTACAGATCCGAATATGAGTATTCCCAGGCTCAAACCCTTCCAGTTCCCCAAAGGTAGGAGGCTAAGCAACAAAAATGCCTGGAAATTCAATTGTCTCCTACTTCCAGCAGGGAGTAGGCAAGGCTTTCACTCAGGCCTTTTTGTTCATAACTGCCATGGTACATGCCTGTCAGTTGATGTAGGGCAGGAATTTAGAGCAATCTGGAAGTCACATCCCAGAAAAGCCATGACCAAGTAAGGAGCGAAGCACCAGGCCTTGGTTTTGCCTTTAGGGAGTTGCAATTTTGCTCTCCAATTCCCAACTTTCATTTCAGGCTGCTATCAATCAACTTGATCATCTCTGTTTCTTCAATGTCTGGGAAAATCTGAGGGTGCTTCCTTAACATGGGACATAAATTTCTTGGCAACTGTCTAAGGCAGATGGAGAGGGGGACCTGGCACCCCACTGAGGGCTGAGTGCCAGGTCCCCAGTTTCTCCCTTTACATCAGAACTCAGACCCTTTTTAAGTCCCTCACCTCAGCTTTCTCCCTTACTTACCCAGCAGGGTGTATGGAGTATTCAGGGAGGACAAGTACCTCTGACACAAAGGCTTGCTGAGCCCTTTTCAGGACTGCTTATCCATCTTTGATGTCTATGTTTTTGCTCACCTCTCACCTGGGGCTCCAAGAAGCTGTAGCATGTTTATTTAAGGACTGCACCCTAGCACAATCATCTTGGCAAAAGGACTTAACCAGATCAAGGATAATTGAGAGGTCTCAAAACTGACAGTGAGTCAGAGGGATGTCTACACCAAGCTTGTGAAGACTTCTTCTGGTGGACTGGGAGGATGAGAATAATTTATTCCAATAGTCGCGAAGGCAGCTGAAGCAGGAATGATGGAGCACCTAGAGCTTGGTCAGACATAGAAGGTGTCAGAATCATCCACTGTATCCTGGGCCATGGCCGAAGTCCCCCTGACTTTTGCCATGCCACTGGATTTTGATGATTTTGGAAGAGAGAGTAAGGCTGATGACTTTGGGCAACAATATCTCGCTTAAACTTAATTCATGCTCTAGTAAAGACATCACCTTGTAATGTATAAGAAGTGGGGGTACTTGGTAGATGGGGTGTGCTCTGGTAATCCCTTTTAACTGAGTGGTAGTGGACCAAAGCTATTCACACCATCCCTCCTTACTAGGGAGACACTCGGGTTGTTACAGGAATGGGATTTCCCCAATAAGGATAAATTAGGGATGAGGTATTAGGGGAAGATGTTCTCTATTGGCTGAACCCCTAAAGCCCCCTGGCAATTGCTCAGAGCTGGGTTAAATCAGGTCAAACCTGCCCACTGCCTTTTGCTGATAAGCAGTTTAAAATGGTGAGTAATCCACCTTTTCCCCCCACAACCCACAAAGAGGTTGTCTCCCTCCCAATTCAATACTCTGTCTTAAATAACTCAACAGGGGTTTATTCTGGAACAAGGTTGTCAGGGATAAAGGGGAAAGATTTTAGAGAAGAGGGTGAGGGTAAAATTAATATGGTCTAGTCTTAGTCTTTCCCAGGGCTGAGCAGTAACTTAGATTTCTTCTGTAACTTTCAATCTTCGTTAACTGTCTCAGGACCCCAGTAAAACTCCTATCCTAAAAAGTTACAAATGGCTAAAACTCAACTTGGGCTTAGTCAGCCCCCAAGGGCCATCTCCCTCCCACCAGAGTCTCAGGCTCCTTGGTCATCAAGGGAAACTACAGTATTTGTCTTCCAAGATGTTCACTGAAGATGCAGAATCAATGAGGCTGGCTATAGTAACAGAATGTCTGGTAAACTCTCAGATTTAGGCTTTTTGAGATATTCAGAGACCCATGAAAAACATTGCCTCCCACCTCTCTGTCCTCCCCCAAAAGGTCCAGAGAACAGTGAGTGTCCTTTGGTTTTTCCTTCCCAGAATTCTCAGTCTCAGCTCAACTGTCACCTCTCTAGGGTTCTCAGAATTCCATCAAAATGTGGTCTTGCTTGGTTCCTTGCCTAGTCTGTTACAGATGTCATTGGTTTTCTTCAAAACAAAAGATCAACAGGACTTGCCCAGCAATGAGAATGCTCTTTGGGCTTTGTTCTCCCACAGGGTTCTGTAGAATAGGCACAGGAACTACATTTTTTAGTATTCACTCATGGGTCATTCATGATAATTTTTATATTCAACTCCTTTAACCTCCACATTTCCACAAAAGAAAAAAAACCAAATGGACTTACCCTTACTTCTGGTAATATTTGCATGATTTATCCTCCATATTTGATAATCATTTTCATAAGGATTGCTATTTGGCCATTGTAAAATGAAAAATAATTATGTCTTATTTTATAATTTCATGTGTATCAAGTTATTAGACTCCGAAATTCAAATCCATGTTCCTAACGCATTTAAGTTGACAATGCATTACCTTGTTTTGAACTAGAAATGTAATTGAAATTACAGGAGATACTATGTTATAATAATTTGAAACACTACATATAAATTTCATCTGTTTCTTCATATAATTTAGTTACTTTCTTAAGCTGGGAAAGAATATATTAGAATTATATGCCATATGTAAGGAGGACATTTTAGTGAAGTGATTTATAAACAGTAAGACCAAAATTTACAAAATTATGGAAGAGATAGACTGAATATAGAATTATTCACCAAATCCTCTAATAAATTCATAGATTAGAAGAATTGTGAAGGAAATCAAAGGTATTTACTTCAACTCTGTTATTTTATGGTTGAGGAAATTTAAACCCAGAGTAATTAAGAGATTTACAGCTGTTTAGGGTGACACAGCTGTATGATGACAAAACTAGAATTCAGGTCTCCTAGCTTCTAGTCTAGTGCTTTTTAAACTATACCATATTAATGAATCCTAAAAGGGGAGCACTCCATGAAACTTGAAAAGATTCATTTTTAGATAAATATATAAAGAAAAAATTTACTTTATAAAACAGTTAAGTTTATAGAACTCATAATACAAGAAATACCAATGAGTGTTTCTAAGTGAATGTAGAAAATGCTTTGTAGAGATTTTAAATTACAAATCATAAAGACCAGGAGTCAGGAAGCCTGTGATCTTATTCAGATTTTGCCATTAATATACTATGTCTTGTTGTTCAGTTGTTTCAGTCATGTCTGATTCTTCTTAATCCCACTTGAGGTTTTCTTGGCAAAGATACTAGTGACTTGCTATTTCCTTTTCCAGCTCATTTTACAGATGAGGAAACCAAGGCAAAAAGGGTTAAGTAACTTGCCCAGGGTCATATAGCTACTAAGTGTCTGAGGCCAGATTTGAACTTAGGAAGATGAGATTGTGCTATAAAATGTAATACATAAACTTGGACAAATCACTTCCCAAGCTTGAGTTTCCTTATACAAAAAAGAGAGCAGAAAGTCTAGTCCTTTGTAACTATAATGTCCACTCAGTCCATACAAGAGATGAGGAAATGCACTCCCTCTTTTCTTTTACAGTGTAAGAGACTCGGTGCAATATGCTTCTTTTGGCAATTCAATATCCTGGCTCTGTTGGTTGATATTAACTGCTTTTCTTTGTTACAAAGGAAAGCTCACTATGTGGCCATGGGTATATCTGGAAATGACAGCAATGTAAAAAGAAAAGGCATCAATAAAACATTGATGTTTAAAAAAATGAAAGGGTTATATTGGGTTATTTCTAAGGTCTTGTCTAGTTTCTGCATCCTAGAATTATAGAATGGCAGGTTTTAAAGGACATCAGGTAGGGTTGTGTCTCTAATCTTCTGAAGCTGGTTTCATGTAGGGAAAATACTATCTATCTCTTCTCCTATATTAAAATCTACTTCTGCATCACTGTGAGGGACAAATACTGTGCTGGATATTCTACTGTTATTCAGTAGCATCTATTTTTTACACATTACATAAATGTTCTTATTTTTGAAATTTCTTTAAAAATCAAATAATGAAACAATAAAGTGTTTCTTAGAATCAGATGAAATTATTAATAAAACTTGGTAACACTTTATTTGTGGATTTTTAAAATAAACCTTTAGATATCTGGATAAAGAGGAGAATATCTGGGGGAATTGATTGATAAGATTCACAATCTAAACAAAACATTTATATTCTAATATTCTGTAGAATAATAAAGCTTCCAATGTTTTTGTCTTACTTTTAAGACTCTTTTATGTCATTGTTTTCTGGATTTCAGTAAAGTTTATCATACTTCTCTTAGTGATAAATCCGAATAACCATCACCATAATTATAGCACATCTGATAAACACTAAGTGACTACAGAATACTTGTGGGCAACATTTAAAAAGTCTACAAATGCATAGAGCATGGTAATATAATTTTTACTATGTATGAAGAGAGGAAAATCAATTGGTTTTAACAAAATAAAATGTACTTTTACTTTACATTTAAGTATTTATTGACTTCAAATACAATTAGTTTTATATTGATATTACTTTTGCAGAGAAAAGAATTGATTAATTCACATACTCATCCCATAAAGTTCAATTCAATGGTTTTAAAATTAGGATTCATGACACTTCCCCTCTAGATGCTCAAGATCACTTACATAGTACCTGGAAGAAATGAAATAGGAGATACAAAATGGAATAACCAGAAAGAGGGAAAAAATGACCAGGACAATTAACCCCTTAGAAGTGATATGATAAATCACAAACTCAATTCCCTGAAAATTTAGAATGGGCCAAACACAAAACAATTCTCAAAGACAATAAATATATTACGATAAAATGAAAAGACTGAAAAAAAAACAGAAGAAAAATCTAAGTTATATATAATAGACCTCCAAAACAGGTTAAGAAGAGATAATCTAAGAATCATTAGACTACCTGAAAATTGGCACCAAAAAATAAAATTGGGTACCATTTTTCAAGAAATCTTAAATGAAAACTACTTAGATTTATTAGATCCAAAAGGCAAAGTTAAAAAAGAAAAAACCAAAAGTTATCAAAAATGGTTGCAGAGTGGAAGCAGGGCCCTTAACTCTCCTCATTATGAAACCATACATGATACCTCAAAAGGACAAAAAAACCAAATCCAGATTAACGAAGGGACCCTACAATAGGGCACAGTATTGAAGGTATATGGGATTTGGGCATTTCTACACTATAAGGGGGTGAAATAGCTCTCACCAAAATGCGAGCTGATCAACCCTCCCCCACCCCACCTACGGTGCCAGAGTCAGAGTCAGCACACCAGAACTACAGCAAGTATGGGGCAATCTCTAGGTTCTTGGCAGGTAAATGGGACCACCAAGGGCTTGCCCCTGAGAGCAGCAAGACTTGAGATCCCAGGAGGCTAAAGAGCACAGACCTTGGTTGCAGGGATAGAGCTGAGAGGGGTAGTAGACAGTAGAAGCCATATTGAGACTTGTAAAATATCCTTAGGCAAAAACTGCTCCATAGCTCCATACACAGAGAGCCTGCCCACCTCACTCAGAATTCTGGCTAAGAAGGAAAAACCAGTATAGTGATGGCTAACAATACCCAAGAAATTTCAACCACCAGAAAGAACAAAAGAAAGGCACTGACCCTAGATAATTTTTATGGAGAAAAAAATCCAGACCACATTGGAGATAGCAGAGGAGGACAAACAGGTAAATATATCCAAACCTTCCCAAAAAATGAAAATTGGTCACAAACTTTTGAAGAGTTCAAATCTGAGATCAAGAGAAAGATGGAAGAAATTTGGCAAGAAAAGTGGAAAATAGCTCAATAATAAATTAACAGTTTAAAAGACAGAAACTCCCAATTGGAGAAAGATGCCACCAAATCAAATGAAATGATAAGCAAATTGGAGACCAAAATTAAATAGCTGGAAACCATGAAAAACAGGTTAGACCAAACTGAAAAGGAAAAATCAAAAGATTATAGTAGAAAATCAATCTCTAACGATGAGAATTGGGCAAGTAGAAGCCAATGATCTTGCAAGACAACAAGAACTAATAAAGCAAAGTCAAAAGACTGATAAAATAGAAGGAAACATGAAATATCTCACTGAGAAATCAACAGATCAAGAAAACAGATCTCTAAGAGACAATTTGAGAATCACTGTTCTTCCTGAAAAATCAGAAACAAACAGGAATCTTGACATCATACTAGAAGAAATTATCCAAGAAAACTGCCCTGATGTTCTTGAACAAGAGGGCAAAATAGAAATTGAAAGAGCTCATAAAACACCCTCTACACTAAATCCTCAAAAGACAACTCCCAGAAATATAATTACCAAATTCAAGAGTTTCCTAGTTAAGGAGAAAATATTACAAGAATCCAGAAAGAGACAATTCAGATATCAAGGAGCACTAATCAGGATTACACAGGATCTGGAAGCCTCCACTCTAAAAGGCCACAAGGCTTGGAATATATATTCAGAAAGGCAAGAGAACTGGGTCTACAACCAAGGATCACCTACCCATCAAAACTGACTATATACTTCCAGGGGAAAGTATGGGCATTCAACAAAATAGAATATCTCCAAGTATTTGTAAAGAAAAGACCGGAACTAAGCAAAAAGTTTGATATCCAACCACAAAAAACATGAAAAGTTAAACAAGAAAGAGAGGGGAAAGAAAAAAATTCTTTTAAAAAATTTTCTTCTTTAAGGACTTCAATAAGATAAAAATATTTATATTCCTATATGGAGAAATGTTATGTGTAACTCTCAAAAATTGTATTCACTATTATAGTAATTAGAAGAATTATTCATAGGGAGAGGTTGGAGTACTAAATGGTCTAAGATGATATGCAAAAAAAGAAAAGGGGGGAATAGAAGATGGCACCAAGAGAAACTTGAAGGAATAAGAAAAATAGGATAATCTATAACACACAAAGTGGTGTATGGGAAGGGGAGGGGATGAATACTATTGAAGGAGAGGAAGAGATTGTTAATAGGACATACTTACACCTTACTCTTAGTGGAATCTATTCTGAGAGGGAAGAGCAGCTAGATCCATTGGGATATCAAATTCTATCTTACCCTACGGGGTAAGTCAGAAGGGATAAAGCAGGGGGGTAATGGGTGGGGAGTTCAAAAAGGGAGGGAAAGGGGCAGCTGGGTAGCTCAGTGGAGTGAGAGTCAGGCCTAGAGACAGGAGGTCCTAGGTTCAAACCCGGCCTCAGCCACTTCCCAGCTATGTGACCCTGGGCAAGTCACTTGACCCCCATTGCCCACCCTTACCAATCTTCCACCTATGAGACAATACACCGAAGTACAAGGGTTTAAAAAAAAAGGGGGAGGGAAAAAGAGGGGGGAGGGAATTTAATAGACCTTAAAAAATAATAAGAGGGAAACAAAAAGAGAGGGGGCAGAAAGGGAAGTAAACTAAGGGAGGGGATAAGAGGGACTGATTAAAAGTAAATGACTGGTTTAAAAGGAAATAGCAAAAGAAGAAAGGCCAGAATGAGGAGAAGATATCAAAATGTTGGAGAATACACAACTGACAATCATAACTCTGAATGTGAATGGGATAAACTCCCCCATAAAATGTAAGCAAATAGCAGAGTGGATTAGAAAATAAATTCTACCATATGTTGTCTACAAGAAATACACATGAGGCAGGTGGACATACACAGGGTAAAGGTAAAAGGCTAGAGCAAAATCTATTGGGCTTCAACTGAGAAAAATAAGGAAGGAGTTGCAATTAAGATATCTGACAAAGCCAAAGTAAAAATAGATCTGATTAAAAGAGATAGGGAAGGTAATTACATCTGGATAAAAGGCAGTATAGATGGTGAGGAAATAGCAGTACTCAACATGTATACACCAAATGGTATAGCATCCAAATTTCTAAAAGAGAAACTGGCAGAGCTCAGGGAGGAAACAGACAGTAAAACTATACTAGTGAGAAACCTAAACCTTCCTCTATCAGATCTAGATTACATCAAACCAAAAAATAAATAGGAAAGAGGTAAGAAAGGAGAATGAAATCCTAGAAAACTTAGAGTTAATAGAAATGTATAGAAAAATAAATAGGGACAAAAAGGAATACAGTTTCTTTTCAGCAGCACATGGTACACTCACAAATATTGACCATATACTAGGGCACAGAAAAATGGCAAACAAATGCAAAAGATCAGAAATAATAAATGTAACCTTTTCAGATCATAGTTCAATAAAAATAATAATTAGTAAGGGTACATGGATAGGCAAATCAAAAATTAATTGGAAATTAAATAATATGATTCTCCAAAACCAGTTAGTTAAGGAAGAAATCATAGAAACAATCAATAATTTCGTTGAAGAGAATGACAATGATGAGACATCCTACCAAAATCTTTGGGATGCAGGCACAGCAGCACTCAGGGGGAAATTTATATCCTTGAGTGCATATATTAACAAATTGGGGGGGCAAAGATCAATGAATTGGGCGTACAAATCAAAAAACTGGAAAGAGAACAAATTAAAAATTCCCAGATAAAAACAAATTAGAGATCATAAAAATTGAAGGGGAAATTAATAAAATTGAAAATAAAAGAACTATTGAATTAATAAATAAGACTAGAAGCCGGTACTTTGAAAAAACAAATAAAATTGACAAAGTACTTGTCAATCTAATAAAAAATAGGAAAGAAGAACCAAATTAACAGTATCAAAGATGTAAAAGGGAAACCTCACCTCTAATGAAGAGGAAATTAAGGTAATCATTAAAAACTATTTTGCCCAATTATATGGCAATAAACATAGCAACATAGGTGAGATGAATGAATATTTGCAAAAAAATATAAATAGCCTAGATTAACAGTAGAAGAAATAGAATACTTAAATAATCCCATATCAGAAAAAGAAATTAAACAAGCCATCAAAGAACTCCCTAAGAAAAAATCCCCAGGACCTGATGGATTCACAAGTGAATTCTATCAAATTTTCAAAGAACAACTAATCCCAATACTATACAAATAATTTGACACAATAAGCAAAGAAATTCTATTAAATTCCTTTCATAACACAAATATGGTACTGATCCCAAAGCCAGGTAGATCAGAAACAGAGAAAGAAAACTACAGAACATAGATGCAAAAATCTTAAACAGAATACTAGCAAAAAGACTCTAGCAAGTGATCATGAGGATTATTCATTATGATAAGGTGGGATTTATACAAGGAATACAAAGATGGTTCAACATTAGGAAAACCATCCACATAATTGACCATATCAACAAGCAAACCATCAAAAATCACATGATTATTTCAATAAGTACTGAAAAAGCCTTTGACAAAATACAACACCCATTCCTATTGAAAACACTAGAAAGTATAGAAACAGAAGGGCCTTTCCTAAAAATAATAAACAGTATATATCTAAAATCATCAACAAGCATCATCTGCTATGAGGATAAATTAGAAGCATTCTCAATAAGATCAGGCGTGAAACAAGGATACCCATTATCACCTCTATTATTTAACATTGTACTAGAAACACTAGCAGTAGCAATTAGAGAAGAAAAAGAAATTGAAGGTATTAAAGCAGGCAATGAGGAAAACAAGCTATCATTCTTTGCAGATGATATGATGGTCTACTTAAAAAATCCTAGAGAAGCAACTAAAAAGCTAGTGGAAATAATCAACAACTTTAGCAAAGTTGCAGAATACAAAATAAGTGCACATAAATCATCAGCATTTATATATATTTCCAACACATCTCAGTAGCAAGAGTTAGAAAGAGAAATTCCAGTTAAAATCACCCTAGACAAAGTAAAATACTTAGCAATCTATCTGCCAAGACATACACAGGAATTATATGAACACAACTACAAAACACTTTCCACACAATTAAAAGTGGATCTAAACAATTGGAAAAGCATTAATTACTCATGGGTAGGATGAGCTAACATAAAAAATGACTATCCAGCCCAAATTAATCTATTTAGTGCCATTCCTATCAAAGTACCAAAAAGCTTTTTTACTGAATTAGAAAAAAACTATAACAAAGTTCATTTAGAAGAACCAACAATCAAGAACTTCAACAGAAATAATGAAAAAAAATTGAAGGAAGGTGGCCTAGCAGTACCAGATCTTAAACTGTACTACTATAAAGCAGCAGTCATCAAAACGGTATGGTACTGGCTAAGGGACAGAAGGGAGGATCAGTGGAATAGACTTGGGGTAAGTGATGTCAGCAAGACAGTGTATGATAAACCCAAAGAGCCCAACTTTTGGGACAAAAATCCACTATTTGACAAAAACTGCTGGGAAATCTGGAAAACAACATGGGAGAGATTAGGCTTAGATCAACATGTCACACCCTACACCAAGATAAATTCAGAATGGATGAATGACTTGAATATAAAGAGGGAAACTATAAACAAGTTAAGTGAACACAGAATAGTATACTTGTCAGATTTCTGGGAAAGGAAAGATTTTAAAACCAAGCAAGAGTTAGAGGAAATTACAAAATGTAAAATAAATTATTTTGATTATATCAAACTAAAAAGCTTTTGTACAAAAATAATGCAGCCAAAATCAGAAGGGAAACAACAAACTGGGAAAAAATCTTTATAACAAAAAACTCTGACAGGGGTCTAATTACTCAAATATACAAGGAGTTAAATCAATCGTATAAAAAATCAAGCCATTCCCCAATTGATAAATGGGCAAGGGACATGAATAGGCAACTTTCAGATAAAGAAATCAAAAATATCATTAAGCACATGAGAAAGTGTTCTAAATCTCTAATAATTAGAAAAATGCAAATCAAAACAACTCTGAGGTATCACCTCACACCTAGCAGATTGGCTAAAATGATAGAAGGGGAGAGTAATGAATGCTGGAAGGGATGTGGCAAAATTGGGACATTAATGCATTGCTGGTGGAGTTGTGAACTGATCCAACCATTCTGGCTGGCAATTTGGAACTATGCTCAAAGGGCTATAAAAGAATGCCTGCCCTTTGATCCAGCCATACCATTGCTGGGTTTGTACCCCAAAGAGATCATAGATAAACAGACTTGTACGAAAATATTTATAGCTGCGCTTTTTGTGGTGGCAAAAAACTGGAAAATGAGGGTATGCCTTTCAATTGGGGAATGGTTGAACAAATTGTGGTATATGCTGGTGATGGAATACTATTGTGCTCAAAGGAATAATAAACTGGAGGAATTCCATGTGGACCTCCTGGAATTGATGCAGAGTGAAAGGAGCAAAGCCAGAAGAACATTGTACACAGAGACCAATACACTGTGGTAAAATCGAATGTAATGGACTTCTGTACCAGTAGCAATGCAATGACACAGGACAGATCTGAGGGACTTATGGAAAGAACGCTACCCACATTCAGAGGAAGAACTATAGGAGTGGAAACACAGAAGAAAAGGAACTGCCTGACCACATGGGTTGAGGCGGACATGATGGGGATATAGACTCGAAACTACCACACCAATGCAAATATCAACAATTTGGAAATAGGTCTTGATCAATGACACATGTTAAAACCAGTGGAATTGCACAGCGGCTATGGGGGCGGGGAGGAGGTGGAGTGAAGGGGAAAGTAAGAGCATGAATAATGTAACCATGTTAAGTTTTCTAAAAAATAAATATTATTAAATGTTTAAAAAAAGCTTGATCAGCTGGAAGGTTCTATGTGAAGATGATTTTTTTTTTTACATTGTAATGTGGGAAGGGAAGAAATAAGTCTCCTCTGAAAACCTTGAAATTTTCAAGAGTCATAGAGAAAGTAAATTAAGATAGGCCCAAGGACAAAAGATAATTTTATTTTGTCTTAATGGTTTTAGGGGAGAAGGAAATGGTCATTGAATTGAAAATTCAATTGTATTGAAAATGATAGTAGGGAGAAAAGGAGAAGAAAGGAAAGGAAATTTACCATTTCACATAATAGAAGTACATAAAATGAAGCTTATACAAATACAGAGGAAAGAGTGAGAAAACCAGAATGCCACAAATATCTCTTTCACCTGAACCAAACAAATGTAGAAAATACACATACACACAATGTATAGTGTAGAAAATTAAACTCAATGGTAAAACAGGAAATAGCAGTGAGGAGGAATAAATGAGTCCAACACTACTAGGACTATATCCAAGAGATTTTTAAAATGGAGAAAGGACCTACTTACACAAAAATATTTATAGCAGTTTTGTGATAGCAAAGAATTAGAAATTGAAGGGATGTCCATCAATGGCTGAACAAACTGGAGTCTGTAATGGTGATAGAATACTATTGTGCTGCAAGAAATGATGAACAAGATGATTTCAGAAAGACCTACAGGAATTGATGCAGAACAAAATCAGCAGAACCAGGAGAACATTATTCACAAGAAGAGCAATATTGTGGAATGATCAATTGTGACAGACTTTGCTACTAACAACAGAATGATCTAGGACAGTTCTGAGGACTTATGACAAAGAATGCTATCCACCTCCAGAGAAAGAACTATTAGAATCAGAATGCAGATGAAAGCATATGATTTTCCATTTATGTTTTTATTTTGATTTTTTGTTTTGTATGATTATTCTCTTATAAAAATGAACAATATGGAAATGTTTTGCATAATACATGTACAACCCAGACCATATTGCTTGCTTACCAGCTCCAGGAAGGGGGAGGGAATGAAGAGAGAGAGAGAGAGACCATTCTGATCATATAACTTCAGAAAACTTATGTGGAAATTTGTTGTTACATGTAATTGTTAAAATAAAATTTCTTTATAATTAAAAAAAATGGGTTTAAGAGGGATGGCATGATTGGTGAGGTGATAGTTATAAGCATTTAGAAATGGAGCTGGTCAAAGCTCTCATACTAATTAATAATGGAATCAGGCCCATAAGTAGTCCCTGTATCTCCAATCTGGACAAAATGGAGAGACCCACTTTTAAAAAAAAGAGAGGCACAGATAGATACAAAGAGACAGAGAGACAATAGTTGGAAGGAAGGAAGGAAGAAAGAAGGAAGATAAGAGCAACTGTTCCTCTCTAAGCTTATACCTGTAATAATTAAGAGAGCCAGTAACCAATGTTATGATAGAGGCGAGGTAGAGAGAGTCTATATGGTGAGAATCTCTTCTAGCTCTCCCCTCCCACCGAATATACTCTGGGAGACTTCGAGGGGGTGTCACCCCAAAACTGGGTGACCTGGATGGTCGTGCCACCCCCACAGGAGTTGGTTTCCCTATAAGATGAGGTATGGGGTACCCCAATCTGATTCTGAATGAGGGCGGGGTTCACACAAGCCTCCCCTGAGGTCAGTCAACTTCAAAGTGGGTGCTCTGGCTTCAAGATAGAGGCAGCCAGACTGAGCTGTGATTCCCCTCCCCCTCATTGTCTCTCAGGCACTCTGGAATGCTATCTGACTAATGAATGGCTTTTATTATTTGCAATTTAGGGGTTGGGGAAAGGGGTAAGAGCAACTGTTCCTCTCTAAGCTTATACCTGAAGCTTTTTCATCTTGGTAGGACTTGCATGACCTTTGAGAATCCAGTGTCCTCTCTATTCCATGATGAGGCATTGGCATCAAACATTAATAACCCTAAAGAAACTGTAGGGAAAGTAGTTTACAGCCAGTAACTGCAGGGAAACACAAAAGAGGTTTAAAATAATAAGCCAAAAGGAAGTTACAAGAAATCAGGAATATTTCCTAGGTCTTCAGTGAATATATAAAAGAAGCTAGACTTTTGTGTTTCTCAGCTTCCTAGCTTTCCCATGGTTATATTCCTTTTTCCCTCAAATGAGTTTCATTCCTTCTATTTTAGAAGGAAAAATTTCTTCTTTATTTCCATACCAACTCCTTCAATTCTCAAAATAGAACTCTTCAACACCAGGCTGGGATAAAGTTAGATAGATGTTAAATGACCCATATAGTGGCCAGCTAAATGCTTATTTCCATTTCTGGCATTTCCATTTCCTGCAGTACGGCTATTTGAAATAATTTCTTCATGTCTTCTCATTTTACAAATGAATGAAGAGAGGCTCAAAGTTTAGGAGGTGTTCTAAGGTCACTCAGGTAATTGGTAACAGAGTATAATCTAAATCTCCTATCAGTGGCATTCTTACTGCACTACCATAACTTTCATCTTTGAATAATGACCAATTATGAGTACTGTTTTAAACACTGGAGCATCCTTTGAAATCTCACTATATACTTTCTGATTTTTCCAAAATTTCTATGTTTCTTTTGCGAGGCCACACAAGCAGCTTTCCTAATTATATGATCAATTTTTTATTTAGTTGTTTTTCACTTGTGTCTGACTCTTCATGACTTCATTTGGGATTTTCTCAGCAGAGATAGTAAAGTGCTTTCTCACTTCCTTCTCCAGATAATTCTATAAATAAGGAAATGGAAGCAAACAGAGTTAAGTGGCTTGCTCAAGGTAACACAGTATCTGAAGTTAGATTTTAACTCAGGAAGATGAGTCTTTTTGACTTCAGCCAGACACTCTATCCACTATGAGACCTAGATGTATGTCTAATACCCTTTATTTAAACCCTCACTTTCTGACTTAGAATCAATACTGTGCATTGGATCTAAGGCAGAAGAGTAGTAAGAACTAGACAATGGGGGTTAAGTGACTTGCTCAAGGTCATACAGCTAAGAAGTGTCTGAGGCTAGATTTGAACCCAGTAACTCCAATTTCTAGGACTTGCTTTCTATCCACTGAGCCACCCAGCTGTCCCCATGGCTAATATATCTTGTTAAAAATGCTTTTCAATTCTTATTCATTAATAAATGTGTTTATTGCCCAAATGAAGCAATAACAAGTAAACACAAATCACTACAATTTGCGTTTCTGTATGATGAAGGCTCTTTAAAAATCGGGGAGGAGTGTACAGCTACCTTTGCAAGAAGAGGCTTCTTTAGTTGGGTGGGAATGAAGGAGGCATTTCTGGCTATATTTGCAGTTGACTTGTCACTGCAAGTAAGAAGGGATTTCTGAGGAGGGGAAGGGCCTTGAATCATGTTAGCTTTATGTAAGGATTGGAATTGGCTCAGAGCCATACTAAGTTTGCCCTTGGGAGAATGGAAGAATTAGGTAAAGGTCATAATTCCAGAAATCAAATGCAATTGAGTGACAAAATGAGCTACACATCATTGCCACCTAACGCTCAGGTAGGAGCAGTTTCTAGTTAAAATCAGTCAATAAATATGTGTTAAATACCTACTATTTACCACGTGCTGTAATAAGTGTTGGGCATACAGAGAAAGGCATTGGCAGCTCATTTAGGGAATGGCAACTCTCATTGAGAATCTTTTAACATTCACAATTACAAGACAGTAAAATAACAAGTAAAAACAAATTAAGCCAGACTTCTGGCCAAGATGACTGCCCAAATGGAGGCATATTGCCTACCTCCTACATATTTGAGCAAAAACTTGACTTTCAAACTAGACCCAATAATAATAATAATAATAATAATAATAATAATAATGAAATCCAGTGAGAAACTACAGAAAATAACTAGTTCAACTCTAGAATTGAACAAAGAAGTTCCCATAAGCCTATGGGCAATAGGAAAAGAATGACTTGTGTATGTCCACTTCCAGAAAAAAAAACCAGATAAAAGTAAGACATAGTTTTATATATACGTATATCTTTTTTTAAAACAAATGATGCCTTCTCTAATGAGGGAAGGGGAAGAAAAGAGTTAACCGGGTATTTTAATGTAATGAACAAACTAATTAATTTTTTTAAAAAGCCACTGGCAGAACTAGTACAAATAGCAACTAAACAAACAGCTTTTCTAACCTAAACTAGGTTTATGTAGGCTGCAGTGGTCTGTGTCTGGAGTGAACAGAGACAAGGGCTACCCTGAAAAAAACACCAGGAAAATAGGATAGGTTCAGAGAGGTCAGGAAGCCCAGGGTAGAACAGTAACCAGTGGAGGAACAGCAACATTCAAGCTAGGCGGGATAGTCTCAAGGCAGAGAGTTTCTGGGTACCTAACACTGTCCTCAGATACAATAGAGGCCTCTGAAAATCTAGCACTCTTGATTTTAAAAAATCTAAGAATATTTCTTCTGGAGCTTAATTCAGGAAAATATGAGCCTCAAGGCAAGACCAAGCAAAGCCAGCCATCCCACCAAAAATACAACAGGAGGTAAAGCCACTCTATTCTTATCTATGTTTATCAGCATAGTCTCCACTGCCCTTGTAAAGGTCAGTTTAAACTTAACTTGGATATTTAAGTGCTGGCATCAAAGGATATGAGATCTTAGGGCATAAGGTGACATTTGGGCTTGTACGGTGACTTTGGGCAAATTACTTGCTCCAATTTCCACATCTTTGAAAAGATGGGGTTGGACTTTTGCTGCTGTTGTCTTTTTCCATTTCCTTGACTCCTCCTGATTCCATTTGAGGTTTTCTTGAAAAAATACTAGGTAGATTTTCCATTTCCCTCTCCAGTTCATTTTTCAGCTGAGGAATTGAGGCAAAAAGAGTTAAGTGACTTGACCAGGGTCACCTAGCTAATAAGTGTCTTCCACCAGATTTTAACTCAGGAAGATGAGTCCTCTTGACTATAAGCCTAATGCTATATCCGTTGTACCAACTATCTGCTCTAGGGGTTGGTCTAGATCATCTCTAAGTTCCTTTCTAGATCTAGATCTGTGATCCTATTAAGATAATATATCGAAGCACAGTGACTGGCACATAGTAAAAGCTTAATAAATGTCTATTAACTAAGAAAAGTAAGCCAAATTCAGCATACATTTTTCCTTTAGGTGGATAAAAGAAAAGAAGAGCAACCTGTATTGCCTTTCCCTCAGGGTCTTCACTCAGCAGGATTAATTTATCCTATGTGTATGTATGTTTCAAGATTTGGTAAATTCAGCAGTGATTGTGAAAGAGCAAACAGTATGCTTTTCAGTCATGCTGTAATACTTTAGATCCTATCTTATCCCAAGTTTATCTTACTTAAGAGGCCCAATTCTACCCTTTCCTGCTAGGGAGAGTAGTAGTTTTGTATACTTACAAAAAGGAAGAATGGCTTTTCAATGCTTTCTCATTTACTTTGGCTCAAACCAACCCAGGTCATCACAATGTTGGTTGATTTGCTAAACTAAGAGTAGACTCATCTTGTTGTATTGTCCATCTCTCTCCTCCACCATACAAACATACTTTCTCCAGAAGCAGTAAGAAGATGCACACATCTACCTCTAAAGTTTCATGAACAATCCCACTTTTTATCTTGGGTATGTCAAAAATGGCAAGGATGGTGGGAATAAAAATGCTAGATAATACGCACTAGTAATGAAATGTCCTGAAAATTTTGGGTAAGGATTAAGAGGAACACAAACCCCAAGGCCAGTGGAAATAGGCAATTTAAGGGAGGTGTCGGGAAGAGTACTAGATTAAAAGAAAAAAGTTTCTTTCTTCTCTTTCTAATTATCCTTATTCTATTATTCTTCAAATATCTCCCATTGATCTTTCTCCATGTAGGTGCAGAAAGACTCTGCACTTGTTCTCCCAATTGCACAAACACAAAGAGGTTGGGTCTCCAGAATATAGTTGACCTCATGCACCACCACCCTTGAGGTTACAGAGATTCCCTGACAATCAGAAGGTTTCTTCTCATTTTATTGTCTGGAGATCATTTTCTAGTGTGTTCCCTCCAATGCTAATCACCACTCATTAGCATCCCAATATCATCTAACCAATTGTCAATTAGTTTTAACAAAGAGATATTTTCTAAAAAGACATAGCAAGAATTGACACAATAACACATCCTCAAAGGAGAGCACACTCTCCTTTCTACCACCTTGAACCCTTGTGGAAAGGGGACATGAACTTAAAAGTGGGTAACACAAACATGCACCCTGCCAAATTCACTTACAGCTGTTGCACAGACAGGACCACTGATGGCTTTTCTAACTTTTAGATACTTACAAAGTGGTGGCCCATCCCTTCCTTTTTTTTTTTCATCTTATTCAGCAAAGTGTAGAAAGAACAAGCATTAGGAGAAAAAGAAATAGGTGTCACATTTTCAAGGGCAGCAGGGTTGTAGGTGGAGAGATAATGGCCTCTCTTCCCACTTGGAGGTTTATAACATGTCTTCAAGAGACTGTCATTAGGGAAAAAATGAGTTGGTCTGTTGCTATTCTTTTTTGAATGTTCATACAGATTCAGCTTAGGAGACAAATAAAAGGCTTTTCTTCAACACAGAGGAAGAGAAGAAAACAGTTAAAGAATACCACTGTAAAACAACTTTTAGGTACCACCTCACACCCATCAGATTGGCCAATATCTGGAAAGTGATAAACAATAAAGGAAAGTGGTAAATGTTGGAGGGGATATGACAAAATTGGGACACGAATGCATTGTTGGTGGAGTTGTGAACTGATTCAATTCTTCTAGACGGTAGTTTATAATTATGCAATAAAACTGTGCATACTCTTTGATCTGGTAATACCACTACTAGGTCTATAAAAAAGGAGAAAGGACCTACTTGTACAAAAATATTCATAACACTTCTTTTTTGTGGTGGTAAAGAACTAGAAATGAAGGGATGTCTATCAATTGGGAAATCAATACTATTTTTCATATTAGTTTATTGTTTTATGGGGGGGTTGGTTTTTTAATGAATATTCTCTTACAACAATGACCAATATGGAAGTATGTTTTGCATGATAATACATGTATAACCCAGATCAAATTGCTTACCATCTTTGGGAGTGGGAAAGGAAGGGAGAGAGGGAGACAATTTGGACTGTATGATTTTGGAAAATGTATGTTAAAATTATTACATGTAATTGGGAAAATAAAATATCTTTGAGTAAAAAATAAAATGAAAATAAATTTTAAAAAGAATATCTCTGCATATTCTGAATCAGATTAGAGGCTCTCCAATACATGCTTCTTTATATCTGTGGTGGGGGAAAGATAAAATGACTGAGGAAACAAAGGTTTGAGCTTCAAAGCATTCCTATTTATTAAGCGATGCTTGCCAATCACTCAACAAACCAGGACTATACCTCCTTAACTTGGGTTGGACCCTAAATACAGGGGGAGTCAGAATTTTATACACTAAAATAATTTTACACTATATATTAAAACATTTATACATCAAAAACAATGAATTAAAAGAAAGCAATTGACCAGGATACAAAATTAGGTAATCTGATTGCTAATTGGAAAAACAGGAACTTTCCAAGTTGGGAGTAGGGAAAGGGAACAAGAGCAATTCTCTAAAATCAAGAAAGGAGGTGTCCCACCCCACTCTGCCATAAGTGTTTGTATTCAATCTAAAGAACATGAAAACAATAACTGATAATCAGTTATTGGGGTATAATAAATAATTTATAGATAATAAACAGTGTAATAAACAATAATCGGTGTGGGGTCAGTTTTCAGAGAAGACCTAAGTTGCTTAAGACATACAATTATGAAAAAACTTGTTACATCAATTTTGCTTCTGCCTTTATTTCTGGTCAGCCTAAACTAGATCCTTTTTAAAGGGTCTCTAAATAGTTAAGAGAAGTGGTCCAGTTTCTTAGCCACACCTAGGTTCAAACAATGAAATAAGATTTTCTCCCCATTCCTGCAATTGAATCAAATTTTCTCACAAGACAGAAATTGTACTAGACCTATAACTGAATAGAAACTAAGCTAGCTCCAGAATTGTCACAAAATGGAGCCTGCTGTTTCACTTAATTCCCACAATTAACCAACCAATTGTCCTAATCTCCTCAATTCTCTCACTTTCAAAAACAGGCCTCCTCCAAGGCCCCCCCCCCCCACCTGACCTCAGGTTGACAGCAAGTAGAAAACTCTGCCTATGACTCCAAGGCTGGCCCCACAACGACAAGTCCTCCCATCCCCTTATATATAAAATTCAACTATTTGAAATTTATTCATAGAATGACTGAATCTTAAGAATTTGAAAAAAACTTAGATGTCATTTAGTCTAAAATCCCACTCCTGAAACGACTTTGGGTTAAATGCTAACTTCTTTTGCTCAACTTTTAAAAAAATTCACAAAATCATGGAATAAAATATAGTTTTACTTTACTTTATTATATTTTATAATTGTTTATACTTTTTANCCCCCCCCCCCCCACCTGACCTCAGGTTGACAGCAAGTAGAAAACTCTGCCTATGACTCCAAGGCTGGCCCCACAACGACAAGTCCTCCCATCCCCTTATATATAAAATTCAACTATTTGAAATTTATTCATAGAATGACTGAATCTTAAGAATTTGAAAAAAACTTAGATGTCATTTAGTCTAAAATCCCACTCCTGAAACTACTTTGGGTTAAATGCTAACTTCTTTTGCTCAACTTTTAAAAAAATTCACAAAATCATGGAATAAAATATAGTTTTACTTTACTTTATTATATTTTATAATTGTTTATACTTTTTATAAATGTATAAAACTTTTATAACTATAAAATATAATAAATATTTATAATTTATTCCATTTATAATAGCTTATTATAAATGGAATAAAACATAAAGTCATTGAGAAAGTAACTGAAGTGAATGTTAGTAAGAAAAGGTTTGAGTGCCTTTCTGGCTAGAAATGGCCCTTAAAAAAATAGGAGATGAAAAAGGTGGTAGCACCAAAGAAAAAAGGGCTTTTCTTCCAGCTTTACCTCTAATTGCCCCCCCCCCCAAGATAAGTACTTCTGAGGAGTCTAGAGTCAGCAATGGCAGACAGAATACCTTTGAGTAGCACTGAATTTCAGAGAAGTTGGAGAATTGGGAAATTGGATGGAATCTTTCAGATCTTCTAGTCTAGGTATTCCTATCCCATAGGTGAGAGGCACTTGGGAAGACGGAAGTGAATTGTTTCAGGAGTACCTCAGATTTGTAAATGAGCAAAAATACCTTCTTTAGAATCAATAAGTGATCCATCTCACACACATAATCACTGAAATTTTACAAATGGCAAATGGCATCGTGTCCCCTCCATTCTATTCTTTTATTAGTTTATTTCAACCAATCAGTAAACAACTAAACAGTAACCACCCACTATATGCCAGGCACTTTGCAAGGAGCTGGGGATTCAAAGTTAAAAGAAAGAAACAATCTTCACTCTAAAGGAGCTTGCATTTAAGAGGGAGACAATAAATAAGTATGTAAGCAGGTACAGAATAAAGAGAAAAAATGTAAATAAATGATTACAGTGGAGTTAAACAAAAGGTAGTTTGGGGGCAGTGTATTTGCAGTTGAGAGTATCAGGAAAGGATTCATATAGAAAGTGGTACTTGAACTGCACATGGAATGAGGGCAGAGGATGTGAATTCTAGGCATGGGGAATGTTCAGTGCAAAGATAGTCTGATGGAAGATAGAATTTTGGTTAGGAACAACAGAGAAAAGGTCACTCTGACCTTCAAGGTATTTTTTTTACAAATTTTATTTAGTGTGGAGATAGAATTTTGGTTGTGAGCAACAGAGAAAAGGCCAATTTGACCTTCAAGTTACTTTTCTACAAATTTGTGCAAATATTTCTCTTTTCTTTTTGTCTTTCCCTTTCTATGTCAAAAATACTTTCTTCCCAAATAACCCTTTCTTTCCTCTCTTCATGTAGTTCTTCCTCCCCTCCCCTCATCTATTAATTTTTATGGTATATCTGGCCACAGAAGGCATAATTATTTGGACGTTAGTGCATCCTGACATAGTTGTTCTCACCAGAAAGATGGTCATTGAGGCAAAGAAATAAATGTAAAATCTTCAAGAAAGAAATTATGCCCGCTATTTATATTCAAAAATTGAGTTTGAAGAAAGAAGAGGAGGGGAAAAGAAAAGAGACCAAAAAAAGAGAGAGAGAGAGAGAGGGAGAGAGAGAGGGTTTTTAAGACTACAGATTCAAACCTTTTAGAAAGCAAATTTTTAAAATACTGCAGGCACATTTTTGGCCTTTCGGGTATGCCAAATAAAGATTCAGACATGCAGCTCATAATGTAGCAGCCATGAGAAGGAAGATCACAAATGAACAAAGCATTAATAAAACATTTAAAAAGCTCCCACACTAAATAGTCAGCACAAGATGTGCTAGAACATTGAGATTTACAATTTAATAAATACCATGTATAAACAAGTGGTAAAAGCCTTCAAACTCAGTGAAATCATACTGAAAATATTGTTAGAAGTTTAAAAAAGTCTACTCCCAATGATTGGTGGGTAAATTCTTCCTTCTAGCAGCCCACAACCATGCCCATATTTCTACCTAGGACCTGTTATGTTTGCCATCTCTTCAGTCACTGCTGAACAATTCCCATCTTCCACTCAACCAGAACCTTGTATCCCACCATTCAGCATTAATCACGTGATATCATAGCAATTCAAAGGATGTGTACCTAAAGTATAATGTAAAGTAAGAACAAGAAACCCCAATGAAGCAGTGAGCACATTTGCCACCCACTTCCCAAATTATAACCTTCCAAACTTCCAAAGAATGACCTTTTAGCTCAGCACTGTAAGCTACTAGAAGCAGGGGAAGGGGGAAGATTTGCTAATCTTTCTCTGCACTCCTCACAGATGGTACATTGGCACACCATAGTAACATGGGGAAGTTCAAGGGATGTTAGCAACTTGCTCAGTGATTAAACCCAGGAGCTTCATGGTCTGGAAATCATTAAATATCAGCACTGGATGTGTGAATCATTGAAGTTCAGAAAACAGAGCTTCTCTGGGACATCTACAGCTGTTGCTTCCCAGTATGGAAGAGTGTTAAGTAGTGACAAATATTAAAATCCACTGTGGAACAGCCTCCTGGCTCCAAGAACACTTTTCCCTCCTCTTCCTCTCTTTTTCTTGAATCTTTTACCACTCCTTCTCTCTCAGAGGAGTTCATGCCCAGCTACTTGCCAGGTGTGGATCAAATGCTTCCAAGCAACTTAAGTCCACACCAGGGTAGCTAGGTGGCACAGTAGGTAGAGTGCCAGATCCAAGTTTAGGAAAACTTACCTTTGTGAGTTCAAATCTGGCCTCAGACATCTACTAGCTATGTGACTCTGAAACAAGTCATTTAACTCAGTTTGTCACAGTTTCTCCATCTATAAAATGAGCTAGTGAAGGAAATGGCAAACCACTCCAGTATCTTTGCCAAGAAAACTTCAAATGGGGTCATGAAGACTCTGCCACAACCAAATGACAAAAAATTAAACTGATCAGAATTCTCACATCTTTCAAAGTGGGTTTTTACATTGTTGTTATTGTATAAATTTTTCTTAATTGATTCTGCTCACCTCATTCAGTATCAGTTCATATAAATCTTCCCATGATTCTTTTAAATTGTTCATTTCATTATTTATTACAGAACAAAAGTATTCCGTGTTGTTAGTATACCATAATTTGTTCCTTTTTACTTTTTTCTCCTTATATGTTCTTGAGACTCTTGGCCTTAATTGTTCCTTTAGATGAATGTTGTTATTTTTTCTAGCTCTAACAGTAATTCTTTACTATTTTGATTTTTATGGCAGTGAATGGTAAATTAATTTTGATAACATTATCATTTCTATTAGATTGCTATGTTTCAGATGTGCAATTCATATCTCTTTTGACATTTAGTGTCTTTATTTCTGTAAAGTGTTTTGTAGTTATATTCTTATAGTTCTTATGTGTTCCAAAGTAGATAGACTGACAAATGTTTTATATATTTAGCTATTATTTTGAATGAAATTCTCTTTCAATCTTTTCCCCCTGGGTATTGGAGGAGAGAGAAATATATAGGAAGGCTAATGATTCTATAGATTTATTTTATACCTTGCAACTTTATTGAAGCTATTATTTAATTTAATTCTTTGACTCTCTAGGCTTCCCTAAGGATATCATATCATCTACAAAAATGCAGTTGTAATCTATTATTTCTATAACTTAATTTAACAAATATATTTTTATAATGGTATTTCAACACAATTGGTTTCCTTTGTAATCCTATTGGTTTCCTTTGTAATCCTATGCATTTTATTTTATGCATTAAAAACATCATCTGAGAAGGGATTCATAGGCTTCACCAATCTGTCAAAAAAGATCATGTCACAAAAGAAGTTAAGAACCCTACTTTTAAGCTATTGTCAGTGATCAAAACTTTTGCTTTAATGAACTAGAGAGATTAGGACTAAATTACTTTCTTTACACACCTAGTTTTTTTTTTTTTTGTCTTCCAATCTCACTTACTGCTTTGAGATTGGCCACTTGACTTCTCTAGGAAGGGGATCCTCAGACTTCTCATTTAGTGGTATTAGTAAGAGCTATTAGAAGGATTTAGTTTAGCATAAGTCCAGGCAAGATGGATTCCTTTGGGAGTATGTTGGTTTACTGATCTTGTGAGGTTGAGCTTAGGGAATTTGGGGAAATGGTTTTCTGGAGTTGGGTTTGTTATGCTGCCCTAGATCAGGGATGAATCTAGTCTGTATTTGTGGCAAATGATTCTATGTTAACTTTAGGGATTAGGTAGTGCAAACCTAGAACCAGGAAAGAATTCTATACTCAGTAGTCAAACCCTGTGACTTTATGATAGGAACAATCAGTCTCAAGGTCCTATAGTTAATGTGAGGAAAGGTTGCTATAAGCAAGAGCTGTGTACAAAGTTCCAGATCTCTTCACCAATAATCCTCCCACTTCACAATCTGAAGCTCCATTTATCCTAATTTAGAGTAAGAAAGAAGAGGCAAGTCTCTCAAGTTACACAGCTGCAAAGTTCTAGTTATACTCTTTGCAGAATAGGTACTTAATAAATTTTGGTTAAATGAATGAATGACTCCTCCAAACCATCTGCCCCACTGGTCCTGCTGTGAAGTCCCACATTCCCACATTATTGCTCAATCTTTTGGGTTAAGGTACTGAAAACTCTTGTTAAAATTCAAATGCTGGATTTGGAATTATGCCCAAAGGACTTTAAATGACTGTCTGCCCTTTGATCCATCCATACCACTGCTGGGTTTATACCCCAAAGAGATAATAGGGGCAAAGACTTGTACAAAAATATTTATAGCCACACTCTTTGGGTTGGTAAAAAATTGGAAAATGAAGGAATGCCCTTTGATTGGGGAATGATCGAACAAATTGTGGTATCTGATGGTGATGGAATACTATTGTGCTAAAAGGAATAATGAACTGGAGGAATTCCATGTGAACTTGAACGACCTCCAGGAATTGATGCAGAGCAAAAGGAGCAGAACCAGGAGAACATTGTACACAGAGACTGATAAATCATGGCACAATTGAACATAATAAACTTCTCTACTAGCAACAATGCAATGATTCAGGACAATCCAGAGGAACTTATGAGAAAGAATGCTATCCACATTCAGAGAAAGAACTGTGGGAGCAGAAATGCAGAAGAAAAACATTTCTTTGATCACATGGGTTGATGGGGATATGATTGGGGATGTAGACTCTAAATGAGACTCTAAATAAATCACTCTATTGCAAATATTAATAATATGGAAATAGGTCTTGATCAATGATACATGTAAAACCCATTTGAATTGCTCATTGGCTATGGGAGGGGGGAGAGAGGAGGGGAGGGAAAGAATATGAATCATGTAACCACGGAAAAATAGTCTAAATTAATTAATTAAAAAATTCAAATACTGGCAAAGCTAGGTGACTCAGTGAATAGAGAGGTAGGCCTGGAGATGGGATGGTCTTGGGTTCAAATGTGGCTTCATATCCTTCCTAACTGTGTAACCCTGGGGAAGTCACTTAACTCCAAGTGTCCAGCCCTTATTACTTTTCTTACCTTTGAACCAATACTTAGTATTAGCTCTAAGACAGAAGATAAGATTTTTTTAAAATGCAACTGTTACATAGAAAGCTAATATTTTAAACTATTATCAGCACTTTAACATGTTGGCTGAATGAATGTATCAAGTTAATCTCAGTGGAAAATCAGAATCCTACTGAATAGATGACAGGTAAATGTGGAGACCAGCAAACACAAGGTATTTTAGGGGAAGATCAAGTTCAGGCAGTATCCCACAGTGTGGTACCCTAAGTAGGAGAAGAACAGTATGATACTATGCCAAAGGAATAAGAGAACATGGAAAAGGAAACTGGGATGCAGAAAAAGGTGCAGGGGCCCCAAGAACAAATCTTAACAGCTTTAAAAACTTACTGAGGCCAAGCCCAAGATACCTGTTTCATCACCCTGACTTGCTGGTAGGATGGGTAAATTAAGCCGGTCAATCAACAAGAAGATATTAAGCACTTGGGGAGGTATGTGATACCTTGGCTGGCATTCAAGGGAAGGGGCCCATAGAGGTATTTACTGCCTTTGTCCTAACCACTCCTCTCCTTCCCACCTCTCCCCTACCCAAGGACACATAGGATCCAAGGTAAGATAACAATAAAAAATAAAAATAACAAAAGAAAATAAAAGAAACCTTAGAAATCATTTAGTCCAACCCCCTCATTGACTTCATTGTGTCATAGTTGGAAGGGAATGATCTGGTTGAATCCCCCATTCTTTTATTGTACAGATAAAGAAACCTGAGTCCCAAAGAGATAATGAGGAACACAGAACTACATAGGTAGTAAGTTGCAAGTGTACGATTTGAACCCATGACTCTGATTCTAGATTCAGTCATGGTTTCACTATGTCACACACACATTTATGATCTGCTCTAGAAAAGAGATGATAAGCCATTATGGTTCTAATCTCCTCAACCTCTGTGTTAAAAAGAAAATAGCAGCACATTTTCCTTGACCCAGCAATACCATTACTGAGTTTAATATCCAAAAGATATCAAAGAAAAAGGAAAAAGGCCTATTTATCTCCAAATATTTGCAACAGTTGTGTGTTGGCAAAGAACTGGAAATTAGGGGTGTTCATCAATTGGGAAATGGCTGAACAAGCTTATGCTTGTGAGGGAATACTATTGTACCATAAGAAATGACAAACAAGATAATCACAAAAAAACCTGGAAAGACTTATATGAAGTGACGCAAAGTGAAGTGATCAGAACCAGAGTACAATGTACACTGTAACAGCAATAAAGTATGGCGATCAATTGTGAATGAGTTAATTATTATTAGCAAAGCAAAGATCCAAGACAACTCCAAGAGGCTCATGATGAAAAAAGTTATCCACTGTCATAGAAGGAACTGATAGAGTTTGAACACAGATTGAAAAAAAATTTTTTCACCTTTTTTCTTCATGAATTGTTGTTTAGTATAAGTGATATGTGTCCCCTTTCATAACATGATGAATATGAAAATATGTATTGCATGATAACACATGTCATGTGAGGGAGGGGAGAGGAAAGAGGGGAGAGGTAGGGAGACAACACAGATCTCAAAATATCAGAAAATGATTATTAAAAATTGTATTGACATATAATCTGGAGAAAATATAATAAAAGCTATGAAAAAAGAAAAGAAAGGAAAAAGGGAATTAGCAGCAGAAAAGGGGAAGATCATCTTTTGCCTTGTCACACATGCATAAAACCTTAACTGATTGCTTCCCCAACCCCTTCCCCCAACAACTACTCCCCTTCTTTCCTAACTACCTGGCATTTAACTGGGGTGTACAGGGTATTTAGGGAAGATTAGTATCTTTGGTGTGAGGACTTGTCAAGCACTTTTCAGGGCTGTTCCTCCTCCTTTCCTGTCCACTCAGGGCTCACTTGTGGCTCCAAGAAGCTGTAGCACACACAGTGGCCTTACCTCAGTAGAGCTGTCCTGGCAGATGGGCTAAACCTGATTAAAGATAACTAACAAGCCTCAAATCTACCAGCAAATTAGAGGGGTGTCTAACCCAAGGATGTGAAGGAAGAGAAGACTTTCTCTAGTGGAATGGGCAGATGAGAACAATTTGTTCCAAGGGCCATGAAGGTGTCTAAAGTAGGCACAGTGGAACTCTTAGAACTTGGTTAGGTATGGAAGATGCCAAAGTCATCCACTGCATCCCAGGCCATCACCAGCCAACTTGACTTTCATCTTGCCACTAGACTTGGCTGTCTGGAAAAGAGAGTGAAGCTGACAATTTTGTGCAACTCTGCCTTACTTAAATCCAATTTACGTTTGAGTCAAAAGATATCGCCCTAGTGATATCATTTTGGTCCTCTTTAAGTACAAAGGACAACAACTAACCAGCATTTAGCTACTTTGTATAGATTTATATTTATTAATTTTACATTTATGTTGTATATATTTTTATCTATACTTGTTATCTCTCTCATTAGCTCCTTTAGAATAGGGAGTGTTTTCTTCTTTGTATTTGAATGCTCAACAGTTAGCACAATGCCCACAGTAGGTGCTTAGTAAATATTGTTGCTTGGTCACCTTCTAGGAAAACACCACTTTGTCAATGCCCTCTTAATATGTAGAATTGAATACAATTTACATATGTGCTCTGACCAGATGGGACTTCCCTTCATATGGCCTAAATTTGTATAATAATATTTGCATTCATGGAATTTAAAATTTTATTAGCTTTTTTTAAGTAGTTGTATTATACTATGTAACTCATAGTGACCTTCTGGTCAAGTGAAACACTCAGGATAATGCATAGTTTACTATGAAGTTAGTTCTCTCCCATCTTGTGCTCGTGTGGCTTATTTTTGACCAATATCCAAGACTTTTCATTTATTCCTGCTTGATTTTAACTTGTTCATTTCAATCTAGTATTACAATCCATTGAGATATTCTGAATCCAATTCTAGCATTCATTATACTATTTCTCCTGCCTTTGTGCTATTAGCAAATTTGATAATCATGCCATTTGGTTCTTCACTCAAACTGATAGTAAAAATGTTGAACTGCACAGGGTTAAGGACAGAAGTTTCCTCATCTGTAAAATGAGCTAGTGAAGGAAATGGCAAACCTCTCTAATATCGTTGCCAAGAAAACATCAAATGGAGTCATGAAGAGTCAGACATGATTAACTGACTAAATAACAACAACAAAAGACAGAATTCTAGGATGCTAGAAATTTCCTTCCAGGAAATAGCTACGCAGTCACATTGTTTCCCATCAACATTGTCAACACTCTTGGTTTTTGATTATTCAATATGCTATAAAATCATTGAACTACTACTGTCATAGAAATTTTTTTCTGTTTTAGGACTTGTTTTGTACTGTCGATTTGCATGACAATTCTTCACATATTTGAAGATAGATATGGTGTTCCTTCCAACCCATTAACTACTAGAGGGTTTCATAAAGGTGGTAGTTAGTACCTGAGCTGATTCTTATAGGAAGATCAGTTTTTTTAATTGATAAATTCTGAACATAATAAAAAACAAGTAAAATGAGCTATTATACATTGTAGAATGGAAAGAGAAACTTCATGAAACTACAAATCTCTAACATATAGATTATCTTTTCTCTTAAAGTATATGATAAATTCAACATGAAAAAATTTAAAGTTATTCTATTTTTCTATTAATTCTTTGGGCTTTCTTTATGTTCTTTTTTTGGGGGTGGGTGGGTGGTGAACTCTAGCTCTATTTTCCCTCTATTTCTTTCTATCAAATTAAAAAACAAAACATTCAAAACTAGTACACATGTAGTCAAGCAAAACAAAGTTCCATATCAGCCATATCCAAAAATTAATGTCTAATCCTAACATGAAATCATCATCCCTCTGTGAGGAAGTGGGTAGCATACTTCTTCAGTCTTCTAGAATAATAATTGGTAATTTCATTTATCAGTGGTCTCAGGTCTTGCACAGTGATTTTCTTCACAATGTCATTTTGGTATACATTCTTCTACTGGTCTGTTCATCTCACACTCTTATCAGTTTATGAAAGTCTTCCCCAGTTTCTCAAAAATTAATCCTTTTTATTAGTTATTATTTTATTCTATAAATAAATATATTTATTATTTTGTTATATTTTTCATAATTTCTTAATGGTATAATAATATTGCATTATATTCACATACCAAAATTTATTCCCTAAGTGATGGATAACTCTTAGTTTTCAGTTTTTTTGCCATTTTAAATAAAGTTTCTATGAATATGTCATACATGGGAATTTTTCCCACTTTGATATCTATGTCATATAGACCACTGGGACCAAAAAGTATGGATGACTGGACCATTTGCAGCTCTACCAAATACACATTAATAAACTAATCTTCTTGTAATGCCTTCAGGGGGCATCAATTTTTTTTTGCAGTCTTTTTTATGGTTCTGAGATGGAACCTTAGAGTTCCTTTAATTTGTATTTCTCTATTAATAATTTGGAGCATTCTTTTTTTATATGGTTAACAGCTTGTATTGTTTCCTTTGAGAACTACCAGTTTGTATCTTTTGAAAATTTTTATATTGAGGAATGGCTTTTGTCCTTTACATATATTAGAAACAAGACCGTCGTCAGAAAAGGTTGCTGCAAAGATTATTTTTTTCCATTGTCAAAGTCTTTAACCCAACAGCTAGAGTCGTTGGGTTTACAGGACACTGTAAAACTATGACTCTTACTTTTTTCATTATTCTAGTGAGATCCCTGTTCTTTTATTCCTCCAGATGAGTTTTATTTTTACTTTTTTTTATAACTCTATAAAGCAATCCTTTGATGGTTCGTTATAGCATTAAATAAGTAAAATAATTTATATAATATTGGCATTTTTAATTGGTTCAGCCTGCCCCAAGCAATTCATATTTCTCCAATTATTTCAGTCTTTCTTTATTTCTGTAAATACTGTTGTGCAGTTGTATTCATATTGTTCCTGTGTGTGTCTAGGTAAGCATACTCTCATATATTTTATATTCTCTCTAGTTATTTTAAGTGTAATTTCTCTTTCTCTGCTTTCTAGTTTTGTTGATAATTTATAGACAAGTTAATGATTTATGTGGGTTTATCTTATAACCTGCAACTGTTGAAATTATTGTTTCAATTGGTTTAGAAGGCACACCCACATATATATTTTTTCTATTCTGTAATTTAAAAAGATGTTCTCCTCCTCATCCAACAAATCCTTTGCAAGTCATGAGATATTATAGTTACTAATACTCTAATTTGGGAAATGCCAAGATTCAATATAAGCCAAGTCATATATGTTTTATGTGGATAGGATAAAAAGCAGATATGAGCAGGAATCTTAATGCTTACCCAATAGAAGATATTGTACTCAGAAGTCAGTTTGAATCCTTCCTTATATATTTAGTAGCTGATGCTGTGTTCACAGGCAAATAAATCACTTAATTTCTAAGCTTCACCAATTATAAAATGGGAATCATAATACTTATACTACTTATTTCCTATGGCTTTTGTGGAGGAAAGCTTTGCAAACCTTAAAGCTTTGAATTATTATTGTGGATGTCTAGGCATTTCTCCACTAAAATCCTTTTCTGAAATGTGTAAATTTTATATAAATTGTACCTTCTTATTCCATTCAAAAACCCATTCTGATCAGTATCAGCTCCACCTTTTGACTGGGCAGGCACGAGTACTATGGGAGGATGCTAGTGGTCTTATGATTCCCTGGCTCCCAGAAGAGTCTGGCTCCAAGTACTGCATCCTTATGGTTTCCAGAAAAGTGGGCTCTGACCCAGATTGAGGTCAAGTCTGTTCAACCAGAGAGGCACAGAAGGAGTGACATCATTGGCCTTATAAGAAAAGAGATGGGGGAGGTACTTGTTCTTTTTCAGGGCTCGACACTTACTAAGTGGAATGACTTTTGTGTGACAGAGGACACATGGCAAACCGAGATTAATTAGAAGTGGCCAGGTGATCATGTGATTTCTCTCTCTCTTAATAACAAATAATTATAAATTAATATACAGTCTCCAGAGAATTTTAATCCTAACAGATACCTCACTGGGGTGTGGAAGTGACCCTAGTGGCACTCTGAAAGGTTATGCCAAAGGAATACAGGCTCTGGTCAGTTTTATAAAGATAGAACTCTTCAAGCCCATGCCTGATGACATGCTGTATGATAGCCACTGGAGGACCAAACTTAGTTAAACTTAGAGAATCTTATCACAATGTTGGCTGCATGGTGATGACTTTTTCCATTTGAAAATATTGGTCTCCTTGGAGAACAATCTGGAATTATACCCAAAGATTATAAAACCCTGTATGCCTTTTGACTCAGTAATTAGGTTTATTTCCTAAGGTGATTTGGAAAAAAAGAAAAGAGCCTATATGCTCTAAAGTATTTTTATCAGCAATCTGTAGTAGCAAAGAACTGGAAATTGAGAGGATGCCCAGCAAATGGGTAATGGCTACTGTGGGATCCATATTGCTGAGAGGGGTTCAGGCTGCATCAAAGAATTCCTTAGTGCCCCAGAGGGGGGGCAATAATAAAATAAATTAGCTCTTGAAAATTATCTACTAAACTCAAAGAAAGTAATCACAGAGATAACGCTTTAGATTTTCATTGGTTCATACACTGGGAAGGTCAGTGGCTTTGGCGTTTACATGATATTACCTTGAGGTTTTTCCTTCCCTAATCTGTACTCTAGGACTACCATTTTTGCTTATATAGAGCTTTATAAAATTACAGCTGCATAGTTTCCTGGGCTCTGATGTTCTTTCTTCCAGTGAAATAATTCTTTTTTTATTGAGTTCATCTTTTAAACCACTGCGTATCATCATCACTTTGTCCTGAGATTTCTTGGACATACTCAGCTCCTTCTTTACTGTTTTCAAATACTTTTGTTAATTTTTCCCATACTTCAATTCCTGTGGTACGTTTTAGTGTCTATTTTATTGAGTCTTGAAACTATCTAGCTTTAGTTCTTTTGCTTCTTTTGGTGTTGTTTAGTTTTTAATTCCAGCACTTTAGCCTCTATCTCTTTTTTAATTTCTAAATGTTATTTTATTTTTTCCCTCAAATACACATAAATAGTTTCCAACATTTTTCAAAGGATATTGAGTTGCAAATTCTCTCCCTTCTAAATCCCCAAACTCACTGGGATGGTAAGCAATCGCATATAGGTTTTACATGTACAATCACATAAAACTTTTTCCATATTAACCCTTTTATGGAAGGAAACTCAAATAAAAAAAATTACAAAAGTGAAAAAAGTTTTTAGTCTGAATTAAGACTCTATCAGTTCTTTTTTTCGGGAAGCAGATGGTATTTTTTATCATGATTCCTTTGAGATATTTTTGCGTGTTTGTATAGCTAATTTAGCTATAAAATAGATAATTATTCATAGTTGTTCCTATATCCTTGCCACTACGGATAATGTTCTCTTGGTTCTGTTTATTTCACTTTGCTTCACTTCATGTAACTCCAGGTTTTTCTGAGCTCCTCCTGCTTGTGATTTCTTATATCATAATATTATTCAATTACAATCATATACTATAACCTACTCAGTTATATATATATATATGTGTATATANTTTTACATGTACAATCACATAAAACTTTTTCCATATTAACCCTTTTATGGAAGGAAACTCAAATAAAAAAAATTACAAAAGTGAAAAAAGTTTTTAGTCTGAATTAAGACTCTATCAGTTCTTTTTTTCGGGAAGCAGATGGTATTTTTTATCATGATTCCTTTGAGATATTTTTGCGTGTTTGTATAGCTAATTTAGCTATAAAATAGATAATTATTCATAGTTGTTCCTATATCCTTGCCACTACGGATAATGTTCTCTTGGTTCTGTTTATTTCACTTTGCTTCACTTCATGTAACTCCAGGTTTTTCTGAGCTCCTCCTGCTTGTGATTTCTTATATCATAATATTATTCAATTACAATCATATACTATAACCTACTCAGTTATATATATATATATGTATATATATATATATATATATATGCTCAGTTATAACATGCCCCAGTTGATAGATATGCCTTCACTTTCCAATTCTTTTCCCCCACAAAAAGGGCTGCTTTAAATATTTTTGTATGTAAAGGTCCTCCTTTTTGTTTTTTAACTCTTTGGGATATAAACCTAGTAATAGCATTGCTGGGTATACTTTTTTTTTTTAACATTTATTAATATTCATTTTTAACATGGTTACATGATTCATGTTCCTACTTTTCCCTTCATCCCCTGCACTCCCTCCACCCATGGCTGATGCACATTTCCACTGGTTTTATCATGTGTCATTGATCAAGACCTATTTCCAAATCGTTGTTAGTTGCATTGGTGTGGTAGTTTCGAATCTACATCCCCAATCATGTCTACTTCAACCCATGCGTTCAAGCAGTTGTTTTTCTTTGGTTTCCTCTCCTGCAGTTCTTCCTCTGAATGTGGGTAGCGTTCTTTACCATAAGTTCCTCAGATCTGTCCTGTGTCATTGCATTGCTACTGGTACAGAAGTCCATTACATTCGATTTTACCACAGTATATCAGTCTGTGTACAGTGTTCTTCTGGCTTTGCTCCTTTCACTCTGCATCAGTTCCTGGAGGTCTTTCCAGTTCACATGGAATTCCTCCAGTTTATTATTCCTTTGAGCACAATAGTATTCCATCACCAGCATATACCACAATTTTTTCAGCCATTCCCCAATTGAAGGACATACCCTCATTTTCCAGTTTTTGCCACCACAAAAAGAGCAGCTATAAATATTTTCGTACAAGTCTGTTTATCTATGATCTCTTTGGGGTACAAACCCAACAATGGTATGGCTGGATCAAAAGGGCAGGCATTCTTTTATAACCCTTTGAGCATAGTTCCAAATTGCCATCCAGAATGGTTGGATCAGTTCACAACTCCACCAGTAATGCATTAATGTCCCAATTTGGCCACATCCTTTCCAGCATTCATTACTCTCCCCTTCTTTCATTTTAGTCAATCTGCTAGGTGTGAGGGGATACCTCAGAGCTGTTTTGATTTGCATTTCTCTAATTATTAGAGATTTAGAACACTTTCTCATGTGCTTATTGATACTTTTGATTTCTTTACCTGAAAATTGCCTATTCATGTCTCTTGCCCATTTATCAATTGGGGAATGGCTTGATTTTTTATACAATTGATTTAACTCCTTGTATATTTGAGTAATTAGACCCCTGTCAGAGTTTTTTGTTATAAAGATCTTTTCCCAATTTGTTGTTTCCCTTCTGATTTTGGCTATATTGTTTTTATTTGTACAAAAGCTTTTTAGTTTAATATAATCAAAACCATTTAATTTACATTTTGTAATTTTCTCTTAACTCTTGCTTGGTTTTAAAATCTTTCCTTTCCCAGAGATCTGACAAGTATACTATTCTGTTTTCACTTAACTTATTTATAGTTTCCCTCTTTATATTCAAGTCATTCACCCTTTCTGAATTTATCTTGGTGTAGGGTGGGTATACTGTTTTATAGCCCTTTTGGCAATAGGTCCAAATTGCTCTCTAGAATGATTGGATCATTTCACAACTCCCCCAACAGTGCACTAGTGTCTCAATTTCCCCACATCCTCTCCAAGTTTTGTCAATTTCTCTTTTTGGCATAATAGCCAACTTGATAGGTATGGGGTGGTTTTAATTTGCATTTCTCTGATTAATAGTGATTTAGAGCATTTTTTGCATGACAATAGAGAGCTTTAATTACTTTGTCTGAGAATCACTTGTTCATATCCTTTGACCATTTATCAACTGGGGAATGACTTGTGTTCTTATATATTTGACTCATTTCCCTACATATTTGAGAAATGAAGTCTTTATTGGAGTGACATAAAAAAATTTGCACCATTATGATTACTGTGTATTTATTTATTCACCCATCATATTTCTCCTTGTTTAGTTTCTGACCACCACCTCCCCTAATTTGCCCTCTTTTCTATCAGTCTTGCCCCACATTCTCTTATCCCTTTCCCCTCCTATTTTCCTGAAGGGTAAGATTGATCTCTATACCCAATTGTGTATATTATTTTCTCATTGAGCCAATTCCAAAGAGAATAAGGTTCACATACTTCTCTCTCCATTCCCCCATCTTGCCCTCCACTGTACAAAAGCTCTTTAATGTGAGATACTGTTCCCCATTCTATTTTCCCTTCCCCCTCTTCCCAATGCATTCCTCTTTTTCATATCTTTATTTTTTTAATATAATCCTATCATATTCAATTCACACCTTTGCCTTCTATCTATGTCTACTCCTTCTAACTGCTCTAATAATGATAAAATTCTTTGGAGTTATACAAGGATTGTTCCTCCAAGTAGAGATGTACATGCACCTTACTGAACGTCTTTTGATTTCTCTTTCTTGTTTATCTTTTTATGCTTCTCTTGACTTTTGTATTTGAGAATAAAATTTTTCTATTCAGTTCTAGTCTTTTCATCAGGAATGTTTGAAAGCCCTCTATTCCATTAAGTACACAATTTTCCCCCTGAAGGATTATGCTCAGTTTTACTGGGTAATTCTTGGTTGAAGTTGTAGCTCTTTTGTTCTCTCTGGAATAACATATTTCAGACCATCTGATCCTTTAATCTAGAAACTGCTAAATCTTATGTTACCCTGACTATGGCTCCATGATATTTGAATTCTTCTTTTTTGGCTGCCTGCAATATTTTCTCCTTGACCTGGGAGTTCTGAAATTTGGCTATACTATTCCTGGAAGTTATTCTTTTGGGATCTTTTTCAGGAAGTGATTAGTAGATTCCTTCAATTTATATTTTGTCCCCTAATTCTAAAATATTAGGGCACTTTTTCCTTGATGATTTCTTGAAAGATGATGCCCAAGTTATTTTTTTAATTGTGGTTTTCAGGAAATCCAATTATTCCTAGATCATTTCCCCTGGATTTATTTTCTAGGTCACTTGTTTTACCCATAAGATACCAAACTTTCTTCTATTTTTTTTATTCTTTTCACTTTCATTATTTTTTGATATCTCAAGGAGTCATTAACTTCCACTTGCTTAATTCTAATTTTCAAGGCAAGATTTTCTTGAGTGAGCTTTTGTGTCTTCTTTTCCATTTGGCCATTTCTACTTTGTAAAGGTTTTTTTTCCCTCAGAGAAATTGTGTGCCTCTTTTTTCATATGGTCAATTTTGCCTTTTAAGAAGTTCTTCTCCTCAGTGCATTTTTATATATCTTTTTCCATTTGGTCTGTTCTACTTTTTAAAAAGTTCTTTTCTTCATTATATCTTTGTGCTTCTTTTACCAATTAACCTATTTTTGTTTCTTTACAATATTAATTTCTTCTGTATTTTTTGTACCTCCTTTTCCAAACTGTTGACTCCTTTTTCATGATTTTCCTCTATCATTCTCATTTCTTTTCCCAATTTTTCTTCTACCTCTCTTATTTGGTTTTTAAAAAATCCTTTTTGAGTTTTTTCGTTAAATTTTTTTGGACTTGAGAGCAATTTCTATTTTTCTTGGAAGCTTTTGTTGCAGCAGCATTGACTTTTCTGTCTTTTTCTGAATTTGTGTTTTGGTCCTCCCTGTCACCAAAATAACTTTCTATGTTGAGTTTCCATTTTGTTGTTTACTCATTTTCCAGTTTTTTTTTCCTTTATTTTAACTTTAAGGATTGATAAAGTTGGGATCTGTAACTGTGGTGAAGGGAGCACTTTTCCAAGCTTCAGGGTCAGAACTGACTCTGGGAATCTATTTACTTTCAGTTCTTTCTGCCAGAACTGATGATGGGGGTCTAACCCGAGGTTAATGAGACAGAAAGTTGAGTAATGCAAGGAAGCTTTATTGTGGGAAAGGTGGGGGCAGGGGGAGAAGAGGAAGGGAGAGCAAGGAGGGAGCTGGCAACCTACAGAGGCTAGGGATCTCCACCTGGGTGGAGAAGGGGGAATCTTTTAATAGGGTTGTGGTCTGGGATGAAGTAACCTATGTTACCTTTAATTGGCCAAAGTTGGGATACTTGGATTCAGTCAATTGGATGTCTCTAAGAGGGTTGGGAATCTCAGTCTCTGGGGGTGGGAAGTTCTCAGGTCTTATGGTCAGTGATGTGAAAGGTCATTTGTCTAGGCCTGACAGCAAAGCCCTGATATTCTGTCAGGTTTTACTGGGGCTTTGTCTCATGGTTTGGACAGGTGCTGGGGTGGGGGAGCTCTTGGTCTCAGAAGGGATTGGGGAAGAAGAAAAGAAGTTTTGGTCCCAGGGTCTATCATTTCCAAAATGGTATGACATAAGGAAAGGTGTGTTTAATACTCTTTAGGCCTGTGTTCTGGCCTGTGAGCAACCACAAGCATTCTTCTCCACTTTGGAACTGTGACCAGGGTCTTCTGCTCCTGTGTAAACACAAGTAATAGTGTGTGTTCCTCCTCCCCCTGAGAAAATGCTCAAGGACTGCTTCCTGGATTTGCATGTGAGCAGTACAATAAGAGTCTTGCAACCAGAAACCAGTAAAGGGACTCCTGTAATATCTTTTTGAGCAGTTGTCTGACCCCCTTTACTGTCTGTGGCTAAGAGCTGCTGCTTCAACTACTCTCAGGGCCTGTTGCCTCAATGGGGCCTTCCCTGGCACACTCTTTGTGCTCTATCTCCACCCTCGTGTACTAGATCCCTTAGGCAGCCTTCTAAGTTGTTTGGGGCTAAAAAATTACTTCACCTCATCTTTTTGTGGGTTATGCTACTCCAGAATTCATTCTGAGCTGTTACAGTTTTTTTAGAGGGTAATTTGGTAGAGATCAGATGGGTCCATGTATCTTCTCTATCTTCTTGGCTCCATATTCCACCCGTATGTCTTTTAATCCTATCTTTTTAAAATTAGGATTGGGAATTCCCTGTTATTTATAGTTTTCAAAAGTTCATTAAGTTTAGAATAATGCTTTAGATCTGTTTTCTACTTCATTGTTAATCATCTAGGGGAGGAAAAACACTTCTTTATCAACCACTATCTTCTTGTTATTCAATCATGTTGGACTCCATTTGAGATTTTCTCGGCAAAGATGATTACCGTTTTCTTCTCTAGCTCATTTTACAGATGAGAACATTGAGGTATCCAAAATTACATGACTTGTTCAGGGTCACATAGATCTGAACTCAGAATTTCTTGATTCCAGGCTGGCTGCTCTATCCACTGAGTCAACTAGCTTGCCCCAACTATTATCTATAGTCAATCCCATGTAATCTGGCTTCCAATTCTGCCATTATACAGAGCACCAAGATCATTGATAACTACTTATTAGATGGGTGTTTCCCACTCCTATCCCCATTCCTCACCTTCCTTGATTTTTCTGCAGAATTTTATCTGCCTGCCATTTCCTCCTTAATGAGACTCTCTCTTCTTCTTAGCTTCTGCTGACACTCCTTCCTCCTTCGTTTCCCTACCTGTACATTTTCCTTTTGATCCCAAATGCAGGTCACCCCCAAGGCTTTATCTTTTCTCTTCAACCCTTTTCTCTTCTAATCTCTATTCCTTGCTGACCTTTTTACTCTCCCATGGTTTTGATTATATTCTAAACCTGTTTTTCTGGTTACAATGCCTTCCCTAACCTCCAGCCCTATTTTTCCAGCTACCTCCTGGGTCTCTACATTGATGTCCTCCATGGGACCTCAAATTCAAAATGTTCAAAACCAAACTCTCTTCACCTCAAATCTGTCCCAACTCTGAATGTGCTTATTTCTATTGATTGCACTACCATCTTCCCAATCACTCAGGCTTAAAACATCAGAGACATTTCTGATCCTTCCCTTTTCTTCCCTCTCATATCTAAATTGTCACCAAATTCCTAATTCACGTTTGTTTTTTCCTCTCCAATACAGCAGTACAAACCCTCTTCATTGATCACTTGGAGTATTGTATTAAACCCTTCACTGTCCTTTCTGCCTCTCTCTCCAAATCATCTCTCACACAGTTGCTAAAATAATTTTCTCAATATGTAGCTCTGATGTTAATCTTCTCTGATAATCTTTGATAGTTCCCTATTGCCTATGGAATAAAATATCAAACTCTTTAACCTGGAATTTAAGGCCCCTGCAATCTTATTCCACCTCGACACTTGATTTTTCAACCAATCTGGACTTTGATCTACCCTCACTCTCTCCCATTTCCATGAATTCTTATAGAACACTTCTTTATCCAAAACACTCTTTAGTCTCATTTATGCCCACTAAAATGCCCTTCCTTCAAGGACCAGCTCAAAAATCACCTCTTCCATGATGTCTTCCTTGATTTCTTCACCAGCTGAATGTAATTTGGTATAGCTGGGAGTGGGGAGTAGAAGCCTCTGGCTTGGGAGTCAGATTCAAATTCTACTTGATGCTTACCATCTGTGTGACCTTGTGGAAATCACTTAACTTGTTTAAGCAACAATTTCTTCACTTGTAAAAACAAATCCTTCACTTGTAAATTCACTTCAAGGGACTGAAACTAAAGGTCCTCTGAGATCCTTTCTGGCTCCATTTATTAAGCTTTTATATAAGACCTCAGTGTTAGGACCTAGGGATACAAAGACAAAATGAAACATTTCTTGCTTTCTAGACTTTGTTTTTCAGCCATTTTAGTTGTTTCTCATCTCTTCATGACCCCACTTGGGATTTTCTTGGCAAAGATAATGTAGTGGTCTGACACTTCCTTTCCAATATACCCTCACTTTCTAGATGAGGAACCTGAGGCAAACAGGGTTAAGTGACTTGTCCAAGATCACCAAGCTAGTAAGTGTCAGAGGCCATATTTGAACTGCTAAAGATGAGACTTTCTAACTCCATGTCTTGTACTCTCTCTACTTGCCACTTAGCTGACCCCTTTAGGACCTTACATTACACATCTCTTATCTGCTGAAATATCTCTCCTTCATTTTTTTCTGGAGCTCTTTGGATGAGTCTTTGGTCATTATCATACTGTCCTTTGTATCATATGCCCTGTCTCTACTCCACTCCTACCTCCCAATATGTATAAACTCATTGAGGGAAAGATCTCTGTATTTTACTTTTACATCCCCAGCATCTAGTCCAGTCCAAGCATGTACTAAACATTGAATACATGTTCATCAAACTGGTTGTTTTTGAGCCTGTTACACGAATATCTAGCAAGCTGGAAGTGACTTTAGAAATATGGACTCAGAGAAGAAATTACAATCAATCATTCCATGAGCTTGGACCTTGTTGCCAAAAGTGGAAACAAGCTATCATCAGTGTTAATGGAATTATTGGCTGAGTGTTAATGAAGTGTATCGATCTGACAAGAGCTACATGGAGTCCTTCCCTGTTGGTACTACATGAATCTCCGTACAGGCACAGCTAGCATTACAATAGAAACTTGCTTCTTTCAGTAACTCTTGCCAGTAGTTTATGTAAAATATCTTTGCAACAGATCCTGTAAAGCTCATCTGCGTTTATGGGCTGCCTACCCACTGAGTTCTACTTCCTGGATTTATGTGGTAAAAAGAAAGGAAATAAAACAAAGCCAAGCAAAATGAACCATACCTATTTTTGATATTCTAAGTGTTCCCAGTTCTTTCTCTGTTCCTACCTGCTTCCCTTGAAATCTTTCCTCTTTTGCCTTTGTCCTTATTCTTAAAATCTAAAACCTATGTGCCACTGAGGACTGACTAGTATTATATTGTGAATCCATGGAAGGATTCTTTTTTTAATATGCCATTCCCTCCCCCCCCCCAATTACATGCAAAAATGATTTTTACATTTGTTTTTCCAAAATCTCTTCTTTCATCTTTCTGCTTCCCCTTTTCCTTCCCTCTCCTAAAGATGGCAAGCAATTTGATCTAGGTTTATACCTGTGTAATCATGAAAAACATATTCCTGAATTGGTCATGTTGTGAAAGAAGACTCATATACAAACAAAAGAAGAAAATAAAGTGAAAAATAGTATGCTATGATCTGCATTCAAACACCATCAGACACCATCAATTCTGTCTCTGCAGGTGGATAGTATTTTTTATCAAAAGTCTTTTGGAATTGTCTTCGATCTTTGTATTGTTGAGATTAGTTGATCATCATATAGTTTTGCTGTTACTGTGTATAATGTTCTGGTTCTGCTCACTTCACTTTGCATCAGCTCATGTAAATCTTTCTATTTTTTCTGAAATCCTCCTTCATCATTTACATATATTTATAACTTGTTCACCATTTCCCATTGGTGGACATCCCCTCAATTTCCAATTTTTTGCCACCACAAAAAAAAAGAGCTGCTATAAATATTTTTGTACAAGCGGGTCTTTTAAAAAAATCTCTTTGGGATATATACCTAATAGTGGTATTGCTACATCAAAGGGAATCCACAGTTTTATAGTCCTTTGGGCATAGCTCCAAATTGTTCTCCAGAATGGTTGGAATAGTTGACAGCTCCACCAACAGTGCATTAGTGTCCCAATTTTCCCACATCCCCTCCAACATTTATCATTTTCCTTTTCTTTTTTTATTAGATATTTATTAATATTTGTTTTTAACCTGTTTACATACTTTATGCCCCTACTTTCCCCTTCACCACCCTCCCCCGCTCCCCCCACCCATGGCCAATGCACATTTCATTTTCCTTTTCTGTCATGTTGTCATGTTTCTGATAGATATGAGGTGGTACTTCAGAGTTATTTTAATTTGCATTTCTCCAATCAATTGTAATTTAAAGCATTTTTTTCATATAACTATAAGTAGCTTTGGCTTTTTCATCTGAAAATTGGACATTCATATCCTTTGACCATTTACAAATTCACAGAAGGATTCTTAAAGCAGTTGGACATAATGCAATCATTCGGTACAGAAAGGACTTCAGTTAAGGTGACACAAGCAGAAAGTGGAAAAGTGCAAAGGGCTACATGAACAAAGCAGAAATAGGAAATCAAGCACTCTGTTGAGTGAAAAGACATGAAAGTCCAACATAAAAGGTAGAAATTTTATAGGGAATCATAAAATGTTAAGAAATGGTTGAGACCCTATAGATCATTTTGGTGAACACTTTCATTATACAGATAAGAAAACTGAACCTCAGAGAGGAGAAGCATCATGCCCAAAGTAATTCCTAGGACTAGAGCCCCCAATTCAAGATAAACTAAAGACTATATGTTGTAGGAGGCAGCAAGGTGGTACAATGGATAAAGCACCAGGCTGTGAGTCAGGAAGATCTGAGTTCAAATCCATCCTCAGATACTAACTGTGTGATCCTGGGCAAGTCACTTAACTCTATTTGCCTCAGTTTCCTCATCTGCAAAATAAGTTTGTTGGAAAAGGAAATGACAAATCATTCTAGTATCTTTGCCAAGAAAACCTCCAAAGGGGTCACAGAGAGTCAGACACAATGGAAAACACAGCAAAAAATATGTTGATTTGCATTGATAGAGGGAGTTTCTTCGTCTGGGAATTTTTTATGTCAATTAAATCACAGACCTAGCCCCAAACCAGTCTTTTAACTTCTCCCCAATTCATCAGAAGCCCTTTTCTTTGTCACAGAACTATGTTCCTTTCTAAACTCTGCCCTCTTCTTTCAAGTCTTTGCAAATAGGGTTTAAAAAATGATTTGACTTTTAGTATTTTCCATGTAACTTTATTACCACATATCCTGCTGAGTTATGAGTGGGCTGGTAAAACTCCATATGGTTTATGTCAAATTGATACACTTCATTTAAACTCAATGTGAGACAGTAGAAAGATGATTGGCCTTGAACTCAGAAGCCCTTGATTTGCATTGCAACTCTATTCTATGTATGATCTTAACCATGTCTGTGAACTGCAACTTCCCCTTTTGTAAACTGGGTTGTCATTAGCTATGCTACCTACCTGGTAGAGTTGGAGTGAGGATCACATGAGGTCATTATGTGTTCATTCGATTATTTAATAAAGACTTAATGAAATATGCACCACTGCTAGGCACTGTGCTAGTTGTTGGGGATAAAAAAGCAAAACAAAACAAAGATAATTAATGCCTGTCTTCAGAGAGCTTACATTCTACTAGAGTCTGGGGAAGGGAAAGGGAAAGAAACATTATACACTCAGGGAAGCAAATAAAAAGTAGATACAAAGTAATTTCTCAAGGGTACTAATAGCTATGACAAAATACTTTATAAAAGGTAAGCTCTATATATGTAAACATTATTTATATATAATATAAATAATGGCTTATAAATAAAATAAAGGCTTATAAATTGTGAATTTATCTGAGCACTACTTATGGGAAAAGGGGAACTCATAAAGTATTCTTCTTTAGCAAGCCATTCTGGTTTGCGTTAGCTGGTTTTTGTTTTTGGTTTCCTCTCCTTGGTACTTGTTACAACTCTAGGCAGGCACCTCCAGATTTTTTATTGTGTGTGTCGGGGTGTAGTTCCCCAAAACAGAGGATTAGGTGGATCTTCAGGAAATCCTATCTAGGCTAGGAAAGGCTAAGTTGCTACTCTCCAATTTTGTCCTTTTCTCTACTGATGAAGGCAAAGGATTACAGCACAAGAAATGACAAAAATGGACATTTTCAGAGGTAACTTCGGACCTCTAGGAACTGATGCTAAATGAAGTGATCAGAAGTAGAACAATTTAGACAATGACAGCAACATTATAAAGGACAATAACTCTGAAAGACTTCAGAACTCTGATCCATGCAATGAAAAACCATGATTCCAGAGGATCAGAGATGAAGCCTGCCACTCCCTGCTGGAGAAATGATGACCTTAAAATAGAGAATGAGACAAATGCTTCTGGACATGGGAATTTGTTTTATTGGACTATGAATATTTGTTAGGAGGTTTTTCTTTTTAAAAAAATATTGTGTAATGGGAAGGGGGTATTGTGGAGAAATGATTAATGCCTATAAAAAAGGGGCAGCTAGGGAGCACAAGTAGACAGAGTACCAGGCTTGGAGCCAGAAGATCCTAGGTTCAAATCCGGCCTCAGACATTTCCCAGCTGTGTGACCCTGGGCAAGTCACTTGACCCTCGTTGCCCACCCTTACCACTCTTTCACCTAGGAGCCAATACATAGAAGTTAAGGGTTTTTAAAAAATACTTCCTAGTTGTATGATTCTGGAAGTCACTTCACCCCAATTGCCTAGCCTTTATCACTTCTCTGCCTTAAAATTGATTCTAAGACAGAAAGTAAGGGTTTAAAAGAAATTACGGAAGAGAGAGAGGAAAGGGAAGGAAGGAAGAAAGGAAAGAAGGGGAGGCAGCTAGGTGACTTAGTGGATCGAATGGCAGGCCTAGAGATGAGAGGTCCTGTGTTCAAATTTGGCCTCAGACACTTCCTAGCTGTGTGACCCTGGGCAAGTCACTTAACTCCTATTGCTTAGCCCCTAGCACTCTTCTGCCTTGCAACCAATACACAATATTGATTCCAAGATGGAAAGTAAGGGTTTAAAAAAAAGGAAAGTGAGGAAGGAAGGAAGATGGAAGGAAGAAAGGAAAAAAGAAGAAAGGAAGGAGAAGAAAGTATGAAAGAAGAAAAGAGAGGAAGAAAGAAGGGAAGAAAGAAAGAAAAAAGCAAAGAAAAAGTGAGAGAGAAGAAAAGAGAAAGAAAGAAGGAAGGAAGAAGGAAAGAGTGAAAGAAAGAGGGAAAGAAAGAAGGAAAGAAAGATGGAAGGAAAGAAAGAAAAGAAACAGAAGGAAAGAAAGATTGAAGTAAGGAAAGAGAGAAAAGAAAGAAAAAGAAGGAAAGAAAGATGGAAGGAAGGAAAGAAAAAAGAAGAAAGGAAGGAGAAAAAAGAAGCTGAGAAAGAAAGGAAGAGAGGGAGGGAGAAAGGAAGGAAGGAAAGATGAGAGGAAGGATGGAAGGAAGGAATAAATTTGCCTTATTCACTATAGATGAAGGCAGCCCATCACGGACTAAGTCATGGCTCTGTCTTGTTCATATGTCCCACTTGCATTTCAGAGTGAGTGGTATGGTGACAAGGTGAGGGCCCAGTGACCACTAAACAGACAGCCATTCCCACAAAAGCCCCAGATTTCATGAAGCTGGGATGGCAGTACAAGAAGGCCAAAGAAAAGGCAGCCCAAGGAAAAGGCTTGGGAATTCTGAGACATTCTGATCTGACTTGTCTGCTGACCTTTCTGGGTAATGTGCTGTTTATTTTTACTGCTAAGGACTCGATAAGACAGACAGGACTCTCCTTTGTAAGGTCTAGGGATTTTAGGCAATCACTCTCTGTCGATCTGTTTGCTTTCCCCTTCTCCCCCTGAACTTCAGCACAGAAAAGCTGAACATGTGCTGGTATTAATCCCTGTGGCATTTTTATATTGTCTATCACTGTCGGAGTCTAACAACCTTTTTCTGAGCTTTGTGTGCTATTTTTTTAGGGCAATATGGGTTTAGCAGGAGTTAGGATGGGAAACAGCTCCCTCTGGAGGAAGAAATTAAGCTGGCAGAGGGCATTTTTTTAAACCCTTACCTTCTGTCTTAGGCGCAATACAGTATATTCTCTCCAAGGCAGAAAAAGAGTAAGGGCTAGGCAATGAGGGTTAAATGACTTGCCCAGGGTCACACAGTGAGGAAGTCCAGCACCTCCCATCTCTAGACCTGGCTCTCAATCCACTGAGTCACCCAGCTGCCCCCTGCAGAGGGCATTTTTGCTGGCAGAATTGAGCATTACATTATAATTAGTAATAATAATAACAACACTAGTTGGCATGATGTTTTAAGGCTTGCAGAGAACTTTACATATCTGACTTGATTCTCACAACAACCTCAGAGGCTAGGTGCTATTATTATCTTTATTTATTGAAGAGTTGAGACCTTTAGGTCATTCGGGATAAAATATAAAAGTAAGCGCTTCTTGTGCTTGTGTAACCACTTACTCAGGTTATGTAGCCAAATTCTCTCTCCTCAGCCCTTAAGAATGCCGTCTATTGGAAAAATACAATTATATAAGGCAGCAAAACAGATTAATCATAATGACTAACTGATCTTGGTCCTGCTGAATAGATATGAGACTCATTCCTCCTCTCAATAGATACGTGGGAGGTTATGGGAGCAGAATGTTGCATGTGCTATCAAACAAGGTCATTTTGTCATTTGGTGTTGCTGAGCTATTTTTCTTTGTTACAAAGGAAGATACAACCAAGAATTTTATTGAGAAATAAGCACAGTATAAAAAGCAAAAGCATGGTTAAAATTTGGGAGGAAACTCCTTCGGGAAATAGGTGAAGCCTAGCATATTCCTGGAAGGGAAAGGGAGAGTTGGGTTCTGTGGATTTTTTTAAAGATAGAAAACTAAATTATTCAGAGGTGGGATATCATCCATCTTCATACATATTAATAACACGTACAATCATCCATTCATTCAATAAACATTAATTATTGTTGTTGTTCAGTCATTTCAATTGGTTCAGACTCTTCATGACCCCATTTAGGGTTTTTTTTTTGGCAAACGTACTAGACTGGCTTGCCATTTCCTTCTCCAGTTCATTTTACAGATGAGGAAACTGAGCTCAACAGGGTTAAGTACCTTATCCAGGGTCACACAGCTAGTAAGTGTCTGAGGCTGGATTTGAATCTAGGTCTTTCTGATTCCAACCCTGATACTTTATCCACTGTTCCACCTAGCTGCCTGACCATTTATTAAGCACCCACTATCCACAGAGTACTGCATTAATATCTCTTACTAGTGGTAAACATATTTGTAGAGGGTCATAGTAGGTCATTTGTAGAGGCAGCATAGTCTAGTAGATAGAGAGATAGTCTTAGGACGAGAAGACCTGGGTTCAAGTCCTGTCTCTGATGTATATTGGCTGTGTGACTTTGGGAAAGCCATTTAAATTCTCAGTGCTTTAAGCTATAAATTATAGAGACACTCTTAAATGTCAAACTGCATTGGTGGAGGGGAGCTTCCTTGTCCTGCAGCCCTTTGTACCAAGGGAATCACAGGCTTAGTCTCCACGTCTATAGACACATTCCATGTCCCCCAATACTTAGGTTCAAGAGAGAGCCTATCTTCTGGGGAAGGACACTGGAATACATTTTTCTGAAAGCCGTGTATGAGCACTCTGGATAAAGGTGTTCACATCATGGGAAATTCACAAGTTTTGAGAATGTGTAGTGGATGGTGAGGTGGGAAATAGTCATAACAGAAAAATGAGCCACCTAGCTGCTCCCTTGATATAATTTCTTTTTTCTAGGTCCGGGATCATTGATCTCCAACTGGAAGAGACTTCAGAGGCCATTTAGTTGAAAACTCTCATTTTACATATGAAGAAACTGAAGCCCAAGGAAGCTAAATGACTTAACCAAGGTCATATAGAAAGCAAATGTCAGAGGTAGGATATAAATACATGACCTCTTGACTCCAGAATCAGTGTTCCTCCTCTTTTATCATATTGAATCTTGTATCCTTCTTTAAATAAATGCCTTTTGCTCTCACCTAATGAATAACCTGTCAGAGTCCAGAAGACAGTTACTGGAGGGACCTTGGAGCTATGGGTAACAAAAGACGGAAATATCAAAACAATATGTTAAACCTGAGAAATAATGAGGGGTTCCAGAGTTTTCTTTTTTCTTTTTTTATTATTTTTAAAATATTTTATTTTCTCAATTACATGTACCATTTTCAACCTATGTTTTCTGAAATGATAAGATCCAAATTGTCTCCCTCCCTTCTTTTCCTCCCCCTCCTGAAGATGGTAAGCAATTTGATCAGGGTTATGTAGATATTATCATGCAAAACATATTTCTATATTGGTCATTTCTATAAGAGAATACTCATAAAAAACCAAAACCCCAGCATAAAAATCCAAATAAACCAAAGTGAAAAATAATATACTTTGATCTGCATTCCAACTCCAGTAGTTCTTGCTCTAGAGATGGATAGCATTCTTTATCATAAATCCTTCAGAATTGTCCTGGATCATTGTATTGCTAAGAGAAGCTTAGTCTTTCATGGTATTTTATTGTTGTTACTATAAAATGTTCTCCTAGTTCTGCCAATTTCACTCTACATCAGTTCATGTAGGTCTTTCCAGTTTTCTCTGAAATCATTCTGCTCATCATTTCTTATAGCACAATAATATTCCATCACCAACATGTACTACAATTTGTTTAGCCATTCCTCAATTGATGGAATTCCTCAAAGTCCAATTCTTTGCCACTGCAAAAAGAGCTGCTATAATTATTTTTTATGATCTCTTTGGGTACAGACCATTTAATAATGGTACTAAATGACCAAAGGGTATGCACAGTTTTATAGCTATTTGGGCAAAATTCCAAATTGCCCTTCAGAATGGTTGGATCAGTTCACAATTCCATCAACAATGCATTAGTGTCCTGATTTTGCCACATCTTCTCCAATGTTTATCATTTTCCTTTACTGTCATATTGGCCAATCTGATAAGTGTGAGGTGGTACCTCAGAGTTGTTTTAATTTGCATTTCTCTGATCAAGAGCTATTTGGAATATTTTATATGATTGTTGAGAGCTTATTTTTCTCAAGAATTGCTTTTTCATATCCTTTGACCATTTGACACTTGGGGAATGACTTGTGTTCTTATAAATTTGACTTAATTCTCTATATATTTGAAAAATGAGACCTTTATCAGAGAAATTTGCTATAAAATTTTCCCCCAGTTATTGTTTCCCTTCTAATCTTGGTCACATTGATTTTGTTTGTATAACACTTTTAAATTTTAATATAATAAAAGTTATTTATTTTACATCTTATAACATTCTCTGTCTCTTGTTTATCATAAATTCTTCTGTTCTCCATAGATCTGACAGGTAAGCTATCCTGTGTCCTCCTAATTTACTTATGGCATTATCCTTTATATCTAAATCATATATTCATTTTGACCACATCTTGGTATAGGTGGGAGATGTTGGTCTATAGCAGGGGTTAGCAACCTTTTTGGCCGTGAGAGCCATAAACGCCACATTTTTTAAAATGTAATTTTGTGAGAGCCGTACAGTGCTCACAGTGCCGCTCCTGTAACAGTGCCTGAAAAAAGATTGACTTTATGGCTCCTGCAGAAAGAGCCATATCTGGCCCTCAAAAGAGCCAGATATGTTGAGAGCCATACGTTGCCGACCCCTGGTCTATAGTATAGTAGTTTCTGCCACATTGTTTCCCAGTTTTCTAGGCAGATTTTGTCAAGTAGTGAGTTCTTATCCCAAAAGATGGGTTCTTTGAGTTTATCAAATACTAGATTGCTAAAGTCATTTACCTCTGTATAATATATATCTTACCTATTTAATTTTTGATCCATCATTCTATTTCTTAGCCAGTAACAGATAGTTTTGATGATTACTGCTTGGGGGTCTCATTGTTGACTGGGGCAAGGGCTCTGGGCTTCCCCCTAGGGTTGCACCAGGCAGGCACACCACAAATTGCCCTGTGCTGTGGTTTAGAGCCTCACTGTAGGTTTGTGCTAGGGTATGGAACTTCAAGGAGTGGGCATGGAGGGCCCTGCTTTTGGATTAGGCAGGGTCTTAGGGTCTAGAAGTTGCCTTAGGTCCAGATTCAGAACCTAGAGTAGAAAGAGGGTTGAGGGGTGCGTGCTGTTGACTTGCACTAGTACTCTTTGGTACTCCACCCTCTCACCCCAGTGAACCAGACCCTCTCTGCCTACCTTCCAAATTGTTTTCTGCAAGATAATTGCTTCACTTTGTCCCCTTGTTTGTTCTGTCCCTCCAGCATTCACTTGGAAGCCTTAGAGAGGATTCCCTGATAGGTCTGAGCTTTCCATTCCTCCACTCTGCCATCTTGGCTTCACCTCCTCAGTCCCAGAGTTTTCAGAGGGGAGGAGTGGGCAGGGGGTGGCTTATGTTACATATTATACATTTAAAATATAAGTGATATTGAGAGGTAAAGTGGACTTGGATAGAGAATTTGAGCATGTAATGAATTTTCAGATTGAAAACTGAAATTATTTAGTGGTGGGGGTGTGTGGGAAGAAAGGTATGCAAGTTCATTAGATCTAGGATTGAATCTTATCTCAGATTTTCCAAAGATTAGAGGATTAGAAGCATTCTAACATTTTCATTTTTGTTTTTTTACTCTTATGTTCTGCTTAGTAACAACTTAAAGACAGAGGGGAAAGGGATAGGGAAATGGGGTTAAGGGGCTTACCCAGGGTCACACAGCTATGAAGTATCTGAGGCCAGATTTGAACCAAGACCTCTTGTCTCTAGGCCTGGTTCCAAATCCACTGAGCTACCTGGCTGTCCCTCATTTTAATGCTTTTTGTATAGTTCTAAGAGATTCTTAGCACTTTGAAGAGAGAGAGAGAGAGAGAGAGAGAGAGAGAGAGAGAGAGAGAGAGAGAGAGAGAGAGAGTAATTTGGTCTTGAGCTTTGGGAGAACCATGAGGAAGGAGACATTCTAAATAGGCTTTGAACCTGGAATGAGGAAGACCTTTATGTAAATGGAGAACCATACTTGGGCTGCTGCTCTACACATAGAAACAAGCTGAAGTAAAAGCTAGACCAGGACTGGGAATGAAAGTAAGCTATTCTGTTGAAGGTTGAACCAGTCAGTGTTTTGCAAGATTATATATTCTAAAATAAGATTTGTGCAGGAGGTCCTGGTTCAAATGTGGCCTCACTCACTTCCTAGCTGTGTGACTTTGGGCAAGTCACTTATGCCACCATTGCCTAGCTCTTACCACTCTTCTGCCTTAGAACTAATACATAGCATTATTTTTATTATTAATAATAATATATAAGACATAATAAATAAGAATAAATAATAAAATTATCATTTTTTAAAGAACCAATACATGGTCTCGAGATCTTTTTATCATCTCCAGATAATCTGATAAAGACAGTTTAGTTGATAAGGAAGTAAAGGACACGGAAGATCTTTTCCTCAGCTCATGCTGCTGCTCCAACTGCTATGAAGTCAGAGTTTATTATATACTGTTTTCACACAAAGAACACAAAGAAAGAATCACATCTGTGAAGGGGTTACAAATAACATAAAAGAAAATCCTTGGAGGCTTCAGAGTAAAGATAGAACAGAGACCAAGGCTGAATTCCAACCACCAATTAGGAAGAAGTTAATTCTGGGAGCAGAAATATATTTCATAGAGGTTTTTACTAATTGAGTCCTGTCTTCTAGATTTACAGGACTGCACCTGGTCAGATAAAGTCTTGTCTAGGTTTGTCTGTGTCCAGCCTTGACTATAATTTTTAGAGTTCAGGCCTTTGAATTATCAAGGAGAAAAATGGTTAACTCAGTAGCTGCTGGTCTGCTAAGGACTCAAAACTTTCCAATAAGAATATTAAGAAAAGGTGGAGATCTGAAAATGAGTCAAAAGAGGAGTTTCAGATTTTTACCTTAGATGGCCTATTCTGTCTGTGACCTGACATGCGGTGCAGAAAAAATCATACACACAGTTTTACTTACTGATGATTTTGTAATGGGATCCAGATAAAATATCTATTACAGACTATTTCTCTAAATGACTTCCAATAGCCTCCTGGAGGGGTCAAGTTGATTTTGGATTAACCAATCTGCTGGTACCAGAGCTTTTCAGGGCTCAGGTGACCAGGACTAAACACAAAGACTGCCTCAGCTTGGATTGGTCACGTAGGGAATCCAGATAATAGGCCCTATTTTGACCCTATTTCTCCAATCGGCCTTCCACAACATGGTAGTGGTTCTAAGATGGAGAGTAAAGGTTTATTTTTTTATTTTATTAATTAATTAATTAATTAATTAATTAATTTAAACCCTTAACTTCTGTGTGTTGGCTCCTTGGTGGAAGAGTGGTAAGGGTGGGCAATGGGGGTCAAGTGACTTGCCCAGGGTCACACAGCTGGGAAGTGTCTGAGGCCAGATTTGAACCTAGGACCTCCTGCCTCTAGGCCTGACTCTCAAGCTACCCAGCTGCCCCGAGAGTAAAGGTTTAAAAAAAGATAAGATTTCTGTAAAAGGAAGAACAATTGATGGTGCAGTTCCAAATTCAACTCTGATTAGAAGCATGGGTATTCAATATTTTTAAAATTAATTTTTTTATTAGCAAAAATCATACCCCTCTTTTTCTGTCTCTACCCTCTAATCCACTCTACTTTTCTCCCAACTCCATTGAGAAGAAAAGAAAAAAAAAACAACCCTCTTACAAACATGTATAGTCAAAGAAGAGAAATTTCCACATTGGCTGCATCCAAAAAAAGGATATGTCTCATTCATCTCAGGAGGTAGATAATATGTTTCATATTAGTTCTTTGGACTTGTGGTTAGTCGCTATGTTGATGAGGAGTCCTAATTATTTCAAAGTTGTTTGTCTTTACAATATTGTCAATGTAGAAATTGTTCACCTGGCTCTGCTATCTTCAATCTGCATTAATTCATTTAAAATTTCCCAGGTTTCTCTGAAACTATCCCCTTGATTACTTTTTTACACTGCAATGGGATACCATGTGTAATAAGGGGATAAAACAAGTGGATGGGGTTTGTGGGTCCTTAAGTCAGTAGGTAGGAAAGGAGGGTGCAATAGTGGAGGTAGTAGATCGAGGTGATAGAAGAGATGTAAGGGAATGGCTGAGTTTAGGGAAATATAAGATGTTGAAGTATAATGATTGGCAAGGGGAGAGGATGAGGTATTTTGGGCAGGCAGCTGCAACAGGGAGACACAGACTGGGTACACAGGCTTGAGACAGAGGACACTAAAGGGAAACAGGCTGAACCCTTCAGGTAGAAAGGGCACTTCTACAGACAAAAGGTTAAGGCCGGCCAGAAATGGTTTGAAACTAACTAGAGGGCTTTCTAGTCAATTTCTCAGGTTCGCAAAGGAAATGTCTTTGAAATAGACGGGCTTCTTCAGAGGAAGTATAGAGATCTCCACTTCCTCCAAGATGGATGCCTCCAACTCCCCTCAGGACCCAGAGAGAAACAATTCCTTTCTTTCCTTTATCCCTCTTTTTATCATTCAACCAATGATTTAGCAAAAGGTTTGATTAAATGACAACAGGTTTTATTAAGTTGGCAGGGTTGGTTATAAAGGACAGAGGGATACAAGGTTTCTCTAACAACCACCTAGGGAGAAGCTCCAGGTGGGGGAGGGACACAGGAATGGGAGACTGAGAAAGGCCTGCCCTCACTCAGTCCCGGGAGGTTTTGTTGCCTTTGAGGTTAGGGAAGTTACACACAATGAATCAGGAGATAATTTGTATCAAGGATAAGCTCTACTTGACTATGGGGAAAACTAAGTCTTCAAAGTTTGATTGCTGCCACCCAAATCCACCCTTCTCCCAGAACCCACAGGAAATTAGGAAAGGAAATGGTGATTGGAATAGGGAAGGTCAGGGAGATCCAGAGGAATTAGCTAAACTACAAAATCTCAAGAGAAAAGGCACAGAATCAGGGAATCAAGGCCAGGTTTCAGTCCCAAGACCAAGCTCAGTTGACCCTTCTGTCCTGACTGAGCCTCCAGGACCAACTGCCTCTAGTCAGGGTTCTAAACTCTCTTAACTGCCAGAAATTCTACAGTTAGCCTTTTGCAAAGTTGATTGCACATTTGCACTTCACATGATATCTACCTACCATAACTTGTTCAGTCATTCCTAGTTGATAGAAACCTCCTCAGTTTCCAATTCTTTGCCACTGAAAAAAGAGTCACAAATTGTTTTATATATCCTTAGAGTTTGTTTTGCTTAGAATTACTCCCTCCCTCAATCTACTCTCTCTCTGATTCCCCTTTTCCCTTCTCCCCTTTTTTCTTGATTCTCTATTGATTGCTATCTATTTCTGTGCCTGTGTGTATTTTTCCTTCTTTTGCCATTCATATTAGAGTTCAAGAGCCAGCTGTTCCCTTATGCCTTCCTCCATGTTTAAATAGACTTCTACTTGCACATTCTAATTATGTGGGCTAATTTTCCCTAGCTTTCCTCAACCTTGCCACATCCTGCCACTCAGTGTATTCCTCTTCCCCTCCCTTTTCATTCTTCAGACATAACAGAGCCACTCCCCAGTCTTCCTTCTAATTAATATTCCCTCTTTGTCAGCTGATGATGATAGGGTTCAGAGGGAACATATGCTTCATCTTACTTTATTAGAATATAAACAATTGGTCCTAGTTTAATTCCTTATGATTGTTCATTCATGTTTACCTTTTAATGTTTATCTTGACTCCTGAGTTTGTACTTTAGAGTTTCTATGCAACTATGGTCTTTTTATCAAATGCTCATTAAAGGTCCTTTCCCACACCCTCCCAGGATTATGTTCAGCTTTGCTGGCTAAGTTATTTTTGGTTATAAGCTTTTATTTTTTGTCTTCTGGAATATTATATTCCAAGCCCTCTCTTCCTTTATAGCAGATATGGGTAGTTTTCCTTAATGATTTTTTGAAATATGATGTCTAGGTTCTTTTTTGTTTGTTTGTTCATAGCTTTCAGGTAGCCCAGTGACTCTTAAATTATCCTCTTCTTAGAGGCAGCTGAGTATCAGAAGGATCTGAGTTCAGATTTGCCCTTAGACTTTTCCTTGTTGTGTGACCCTGGGCAAGTCATTTAACATGTCTTTCTCAGTTTCCTCAACTGATTTGCTCAGGGTTACACAGTTGATAAGTGTCTCAGGTGAAATTTGAAGTCAGTTCTTCCTGACTCTAGGTCCAGTGCTCTGTCTACTGTGCTCTTTAATTGCTGTTTGTCGCTATCCTCCAAAATTTCCTTATATTTATTTTATGTATAAAAAAGAGAGAGAGAGAGAGAGAGAGAGAGAGAGAGAGAGAGAGAGAGAGAGAGAGAGAGAGAGAGAGAGAACCATAGGAGATAGAAAACTGAGTCCAGAGCCTGGAAGACCTGAGTTCAAGTTTGTCCTCTGACACATACTGGCTGAAATCCTGGACAAGGTACAACCTCTTTGCGCTCTATGCAATTCTCTGAGGCTCTAGATTGTAGAGAAGGTGTCAACCTATATTGGTAATGGGAGTTTCTGCTCCAGGAGTTCCTTATACCAATGAATCACACAAATCTAGTTACCTATCTATATTTCGTGTGTTTGTGTGTATGCATGTTGTCTCCTCTAAAAGAAGATAAGTCCTTTGAAGGGTGCACTATTTAATTTTTGGTTTTGTATCCCTGGCCCTGACTATAGTGCCCGGAACACTGTAGAATCTTAATAAATACTTGTTGATAGAAAGATTTCATTTTCCAGGCAATTTTCTTTTCTAAAAAGCCTAAATTTCTTCTCACTAGAGCTAAGGGAGAAAGACAGAAGCTTATTCATTATTAAAGAATTAATTCTAAGGAGGAAAGTCACTCCTAGAAGCAAGGTGTGCTAGTGGCAACCACAGAGAGAGGGGGTCCCATTTCAGACAGATCTGGGGCTTGGGCCAATTGGGATAGAAGGAAATGATCCCTAAATGCTGTCCTTATCTCTGCCAAGGATATTTCCTTACACCTCTATGTGCTAACCCCTGAATCTCAGCAATTAAGAATAGCATCTCCAGAGTGAAGTGAGTAGAACCAGGAGAATAATGTACATAGTAGTAGCAATATTATATGATGTTCAACTGTGAATGACTTAGCTATTCTCTGCAATAGTCATATCTATGAAAATTCCAAAGGATTCACGATGAAAAAATGCTATTTGCCTCCAGAGAGACTCCAGGAGTGTGAATGCAGATCAAATCAAACTTTTTTTGCTTTATTTTTTGGTGGTTTTTTTTTTGTCTGTTTTCTTTTACAACACAACTAATATAGAAATATATTTTGCATGACTGTATAGGAATAAGCTATGTCAAATTGCTTGCTTCTCGATGGCAGGGAGGGAGAGAGGGAGAATATTCAGAGCTCAAAAAATTTTTAAAAATGAATACTAAAAACTGTTTTTACATATAACTGGGAAAAAGAAAATATTATTGTAAAAAATAGCATCTCAAAGTGTCCACTGACACTCGTTACCATGCTTTCTCTTGTATATCCTAATGAGTGACTATTGGAGGTTATTCTATTGAGTTCTCCTTGGTGGCTAATCTATTTCTTTTTCTTTCAAAAGCCTTGGCTCAAGAAAAGCACTTCAGTGACATTAGATCCCTGGGTGGAACAAAGCCAATTTGCCTTCCATAGAAAGAGATACCGTGCCCTCATTTCTGTGGCAGTGTAAGTTGACATTCATCCAACAACCATCAGCTTTAAGATCAATTTGCTCTCTTAATGGCAAAGACTCTAAGGTATGCCTTGAGGACAGGCTCCTTCAAGAGATGTGTATGACTACTGTATTCCTGAAGGGAAAGAAAGTAATGTATTACATACTTGGAAACTAACATACCTGTTAAGAGCAGTGCACAAATAAATAGGGGATTGATTACGCTCCACTTCTCCCACCTGCCCAAAAGTGGAAGAAAATATTTCTCTATAATCAAGCTCTTGCTGGTGGCTTCCACCACTGGAGGCAAGAGATCCAAAAGAAATGGGGCAGGGTTGGCAGGAGGCAAGAGACACTGGAGATGAGAAGCAGGATAAGGGGCTGTAGATCCAAGAATAGGATGTGAAATAGTGAAAGAGATAAAGGAATTTAGGGAGTGAAATCATAGGATACTTGATTTAGAGCTGGCATATACCTACTAAAAATCTGAGGCTGGATTTGAACTCGGGTCTTGCTGACACCAAGACTGGTGCACTATTCAGTGTTTTCTAAACCTTGCTGTCAGCTGTTATGATTTCAGATTAATCCCTTGAAGTGATCTCTCTAGTCAAGATTGTTTTCCTTTGGCTAGAAATGAATGGATGAATTTGTCCATAAGATTTCTTATACCAAGGATTAACTATGATATAAGTTGTTTACATATTTTAGCTTTATATAGTTTTTATTTATGACCAAAGATTCAAAAGGAATATAGCCAAATATATTACAATAACTACTACATGAGTTGCTTGCCCACCGCTTTTCCTAAACTGAGGAAGTCTTTGAAGTAGTGTATGAACATACTTTATTTTATTTTATTTTTTTTAACCCTTACCTTCCGTCTTGGGGTCAGTGCTGTGTATTGGCTCCAAGGCAGATGAGTGATAAGGGCTAGGCAATGGTGATCAAGTGACTTGCCCAGGGTCACACAGCTGGGAAGTGTCAGAGGCCAGATTTGAACCTAGGACCTCCTGTCTCTAGGCCTGGCTCTCAATCTACTGAGCTACCCAGCTGTCCCTATGAACATACTTTAAAAACAATTGTTTATTTGTTTGTTAGTCACATTGAAGTTCCCAGGTATTTCCCTTTCTCCCTCTCCACCTTGCCCTAGAGAAGGTGTCATTTGACAAAAAATATATGTATATATAAAACTATGTCTTGTTTGTTTCTCTTTATCAGTTCTTTCTCTGCAGGTAGACATATACAAGTTATTCCTCAAACAATATTTCTGTTGCTGTGGAGAATGTTCTCTTGGCTCTGCTCATTTTGCTCTACATAATTTCAAAGAGGTCTTTCCATGCATTTTAAAAATTAACTTGCTTATCATTTCTTATGGCACAGTGGTATTCCATGACAATCATGCACCACAACTTGTTTATCTGTTCTCTAGTTGATGGACACCCCCTTAATTTCTAGTTCTTTGCCACCACAAGTTGCTACTGAAAATATTTTAGGATATATAGGTTCTTTTCCTTTTCCTCTGATTACCTTGGGAAATGGACCTAATATTGGTATTGTTGGATCAGAGGGTATACACATTTTTATAACTCTTTGGGCATAATTCCAGATTGGTAGTATTTTTTTACTTTTGGATAGTAGTATTTAAAGTTGCAAGAGACCTTAGAAATCACCTATTCCAATAATTTGTAAACTTTTTCATGTATGGACCTGTAATAGGTATAAGCTTTAAAAGTATAAAAGCAGATTTTTGCAAGCATATTAGGGAAAGCCTTGGCTGGAAGTCATGGACATTCTGAGTAGAATGCAGGGGGTAGGGAGGAGAGAGCTAAGCAATAGACATTGCTGTTTTGTGAGGGGTTTGGAGCAGATGTACAATCAGCAGTCCCTATTTGACTTGGGATCTTGGAGATTGGTGAAGGTTGTAAAGGCTGAAGACATCATCCTGCAAGTCAACTCTGAGTAGGGAAGAGGCCTGTGTTCTAGTGGACAGCTTGCAACATCTCTCCCTACCTGGTTACTTTTGGATCATCGGCTGTGGAGTAGTTGTTTCCTGGTATCCTGAAGACATCTCTGGATCAGTTGTGAGAACCCAAACCTCTTCCTCAGGTCCTTAGACAAGCTGTCACCTGGCCAAAGCCAGGCTGACTAAGGAACTTACCCTTTTGACTCCAGTCCTGGGCAGTTAGACATAGTTTCACCTCACCCCCCTCTCCTATCCTCTCAAAAAAACAATTAAACTGTTTCCCTGTGTGTTTTCTTCATACTTTAAAGTTCCCATAGAGTGTGTATTTATTATACTCTGTGTTTATCCCTTGTCTAGGTGAAGCAGGGTGACAGTTAGGGCCTGTCACTTCTGTCAACAGTCATTTTCCCTAACAGCTAAACCCAATTTCCCTAACTTGTTAAGTCCCCACCTATTGTCCATTCCTGTCTCCTACTCACCCTTCTGAACCCACATATAAATATTAAGTTAACTCCCCTGGTTTTCCCCATAAGAGACCTCTTTACAGTCTAGTATAAACTATTGACTCCCCATAAAAATATTTTTTCAATGGCATAAAATACAGAGAATTACAAAGCAAACCAATTATATTGAAATATAATTATCAAATGTATATGGACAGGTCCTAGGTTCAAACCCGGCCTCAGCCACTTCCCAGCTGTGTGACCCTGGGCAAGTCATTTGACCCCCATTGCCCACCCTTACCAATCTTCCACCTATGAGACAATACACCGAAGTACAAGGGTTTAAAAAAATGTATATGGACACACACACATTTATATAAAAAAATTCACACAGTCTAGGGCAAAAAGCTGGACCCACATCAAGTCCCTAGTTCAGTGATGGTGAACCTTTTAGAGACTGAGTGCCCAAACTGCAACTCTCACACTGCATGTGAGCCCCCAACCTTATACCAGACAGGGGAGGGAGCTCCCATTGGGTTGCTGGTCAGAGGGGCAGATGAAATGAGAAATGTCTTCAGGGGCTCATGCAGATGGTAGGGGGAGAAATCCCCTCTGGCACATGTGCCATAGGTTCGCCAACATGACCCTAATTTTAAAAATGAAGAAAATGGGGTCTAGAGAGGGAAAGGTAGCAAGAAGCAGCAAGCCAAAGAATCAGAAGACAAATCATAGTATTCTCTTTAATTTCTTAGGGCAATTAGGCCCCCTTAAGACTTTACTTGCTTCTTTACCCTGTCTGGATATTTTTTTAACAGTTCACTCTTTAGCATGCTAGGATCCTTTGACCTTTTGGTCATCTTCCCAGGCAATCTTTGGTTGTGGGTTAACCACAATCCATACTATCCAGTCAAGTTCCTAGGTACTAAACTATTGCTGGATAGAGTTTCTATTCAATTTAGTAGCATCAGTGTTTACTTTATCAATTAATTGTCTGTGTGAAATAGAAAAATCTAATTTTGATTCAATTCAATTAAAAACCATTTTTTACTTTTCTAACTACATGAGGAGTGTAAGACCAGACGTCCTCAAGGAACAGAATTTAGACAGTTGGGTTGGCAGACCAATGGTCTGTTCAACAGATTCGCCAGAGCTTATATGAGCATAATCATTTCACCTTTTCCTAGACCAGGCTATAAAGCTAGGTACCTCCAGCTTCAAAGCTGACGAACTCTAAAGTGTCCTCCAGCTAAAAGTGACTGGTTTCTCTACACAGCAAATAGGTTTTTCTTGGCTAATTCCTTCTCCTCCCACCTACTCTTTCCCCCCAAAAATGGGCTCATAAAAATGGATCTATGGTTCTAATAATCCCCAATAAATTGCATATACCTCTTCTAACTGACTATTGATGCCCACCAATTTAAACTTTGCTAAGGAAAAAAAAAACTATCCTCCTCCTTTAAGGAACAGACTCACCTCTTTCACATCTCAGATGACACACATTCCATAACCAAATACGCTAAGGTTGATGGTCATCAAGTGTTTTTATGGCACACCTAAATAAAATAAAGAATAAAAACGAGTAATTAAGGAAACTACTCACTCAAATGCAGGTTGCTTGGAGCTTTGGTGACAAAGGATATATATATATATATATTTTTTTTTTTTTTCCTATTGCTATCCCACATATCAAAAATTACTATGTGAGTTGTGAAGAGAAGGGAAAGGGGAGGGAAGAGGAGGAAGAGGAGGAGGAAGAGGGAGAGACAGAGACAGAGACAAAGAGAGACAGAGACAGAGAGACAGAGAGAGAGAGAAAATAAGTGGTGGACTGATAAAACAAAATTGACTCTCTTCTTTGGGAAAGAGGAGATGGAAAAAGAACAGCATACAAGACACAGTTGCCTCAACAAACAACTGATCAGCAACTTGGATACACCAGATCACCAGTTCCTCTCAATTGCCCTCTCTAGATCATCAGCAAGCTGTCTCAGGAGAGGTTTTCCCTGGATCTCTGTGAGTTTGTTAACCTTGCTTCTTGGCCATTGTCCTGTTTCTTCTTCTAGATCAGAAGTTCTCAACTTTTTTTTATGTCATAGAACCCTTCAACAAGATAGTGGAGTCATGAAACTCTTAGAATAATTTTTAAATAATTGAAGGAAATAATCAATTCCAGTTAGATGTTAGTAAAAATAAAGATGTCATTTTCTTTTCCCATCCAAGTTCACAGACCTCCTGAAATCTATGGATCAGAGAACTCTTGTCCTAGAACAAGATGGAGATTGCTCCTGGTATGACAACTCCCTCTCCTTTTCCATACAAAGCATCTTTTTAGAGTCTCTTCAGTCACCAAAACAAGACAAAATAAGATAAAACCAAGAAAAGCCAGACTACTCCTTGCTAAGGCTAATCTCTCTCTTCGAACTCCGCCCCCCGCCCCAAGATTTACCTGACTCTAAAACCTTGTTTTGGTTTTCCCTTTCCCTCATGCATCTTCAATCTTACCTCTTCCCTGCCTCCTTCTCTTCTTCTCACCTTTGCTAAATAAGCTCTTCCTTAACTCTTCCATCTTCCCAGCTTCCATCCCATTTGTCTCCTCACTGGTGATTTTGTCCTCATTATTTTACCTAATGGAAAAATTTATAGTCTTAATTCAATCCTCATCCCACTCGACCTCTGCATCATTTACAGGAACAATGTCATTCACATCATGCAGGCAGGTAGGTGTATAGTGTTTGGCCAGGAGTCAGAAAGACCTGAATTCAAATTTAGCCTTGAACACTAGTTATGTGACCCTGGGCAAATCCTTTAACCTATGTCTGTCTTAGTTTCCTCATCTATAAAAGGGGGGAAATAGTATTTATCTTCCAAATTGTTATATCAAATAGGATAACAATTATAAAGCATTTAGTACAGCATTAGGCATATTTTTATTTTTTGGTTGTATCCATTTGGGGTTTTCTTAGCAAAGATACTGGAGTGATTTGCCATTTCCTTCTTCAGCTCATTTTACAGATGAGGAAACTGAGGGAAACTGGGTTAAGTGACTTGTTCAGGGTCACAAAGCTTGTAAATGCCTAAGGTCTGATTTGAACTCAGGTCTTCCTGAATCCTGGCCTGGGGCTCTATTCACCTCACTGGCTCTTCTAGTATAGTAAGTGCTGTATAAATGTTAGCTATTGTCATCATTCCCATTGATGCTACCCCAGTAAAAGTCCCCATTGCCTTAACTACAGCAATAGCCTTCTTCTATATATTCCCACCTCTGCTGTTGCCTCCTTTATTTTATCCCGTCTACTGCTACCATCCTTATCTTCCTTATGCATCACTCACCTTAAAAAATTCACTGGCAGGGGGCAGCTGGGTAGCTCAGTGGAGTGAGAGTCAGGCCTAGAGACAGGAGGTCCTAGGTTCAAACCCGGCCTCAGCCACTTCCCTGCTGTGTGACCCTGGGCAAGTCACTTGACCCCCATTGCCCACCCTTACCAATCTTCCACCTATGAGACAATACACCGAAGTACAAGAGTTTAAAAAAAAATTCATTGGCTGTCTGTTGCCTATGAAATAAAAAAATAAAATAAAAAGGCCTTCTTTCAAAGGCTTGGCATTTAAGGCACTCCATAATCTGCTGCCCTTCAACTCTTCCAAACATTTGTTATTGATTGTCTCCCACACAGTCTCCATTCTAGCCAAGCAGGCCTCTTCTGTCCCATGAATATGTGCTTTTCTATTTCTGTAGCTTTGCTACGGCCTCTGGGTGGTCCAGTGGATAGAGGCCAGGAAGATGTAAGGGTTTGTTCTGTTTTTGTTTTAATTGCAAGCTTCTTGAAGGCAAGGACTGCCTTTTTCTTATTTGTATGTCCAGGACTTAGCACAGTTTCTGGTACATAGTAAGTGCTAAATAAATGTTTATTGGATTGAATTCATAGCCATCGACCTGAGCTTCCTTGGCCATTGAATGCATGTGGTTTGAGAATGAAAGAAGGGAACCCAGTCTTTCAAGCCTTTTTTTTTTTTTAACTGAAGTAAAGTTGGGATTGAGGGGCCAAGAGAAAGTCTATGTAGTTTATTAGTGATTATTTCAATCCTAGACTTATGTTCCTTACAAATGTAGGATGAGAAAAAGAGGAATGGGGGTTGGGGAGGGGAACTGAACAAAGACAATCCAGCTGGCTGTGAAGAGAAGATACCTTAGGACAGGTATAGGAGAACTGATTTGTTTACAGTCTTACAGGTAGCAAGTAATAGATTTTTAGTTTCGTCATCCAGTCATATCTGACTCTTCATGACTCCATGGACCATGGCACACCAGGTCCTTCTATCCCCCACTATCTCTCAAAGTCTGTCCAACTTCATGCCACTGTCTATCCATAAGATCCTCTGCCATCCTCTTCTTTCAATCTTTCCCATTATCAGGGTCTTTTCCAATGAGTTTTGTCTTCTCAATATATAGCCAAAGTATTTAAGTTTCAGTGGCAACATTTGACCTTCCAGTGAATAGTCTAAATTCATTTATTTAATTATTGACTTATTTAATCTCCTTGCTGTCCAAGAGACTCTCAAAAGGCTTCTCTAGCACACCAATTCGAAAGTGTTGATTCTATGACACTCTGCTTTCCTTACAGTAGAGGGTCCAAATCTGAGTGGCACATAAGTAGATAGGACCAGAAAAATGGATGGACCAAGCATGCAGCAAGGGCAAAGGATAAAAGATGGAGAACACAAATGCTTCAGTGTTACCAAATGAATGCAAAAGATTTAGAGAAAGGATATCCCATTGGGTAGATATAGATCAGTGATTCCCAAAGTGGGTGCCACCACCCCCTGATGGGTGCTGCAGCGATCCAGGAGGGCAGTGATGGCCACAGGTGCATTTATCTTTCCTATTAATTGCTATTAAAATTTTAAAAAATTAATTTCCAGGGGGCTAAGTAATATTTTTTTCTGGAAAGGGGGCGGTAGGCCAAAAAAAGTTTGGGAACCACTGCTATAGATCCTGTATGGAGAATTTATATAAAGCTATGGCCAAGAATCTCCCAGGGTGAGGCAGCATAGCCAGACTGTGATCTACACCATTGGAAGGAGTACCTATATTGGGATCATAGATGCACTGAAGGATAATGGAGTGAAGGAACTGGAAGGATAGAGGCTTATTATCAGAGTAGAATTTTTATGTAGAGTCTCTTTGAAGCAGATAATGGCAATGAGGATATGGAGAGAATGGCATAACAGATGGCATGGTCTCTGAAGGATTTCATGGCTCAGGACATTCAAGGTAATGGCCTTGGAATGAAACCAGCATCTCTAAAATGAGAAAGAAGTCAAAAGAAAAGAAAAGCCATTTAGTATAACCTTATTTGATTCACCCATTTATTAAGTACCTACTTTGTGCAAAGAACCACTTGAAAGAACAGATAAAGATGGAAAGATTGTCTCAGTATTCAACAAATTCCCATTTTATTTGGGAAAGTGGGTGAGAAGAATGGATAAATGGAATGTGTTCTTGAGTTTGTTGGCCTCTGGTCCCTTTTACACTCTTAAAATTGAGGACTCCTCCCAAAGCTTTTGTTTATATGAGCTCCATATATCAGTATTTACCATAATATAGATAAAATTATCTTAGGATTATTATGAAAATAATTTTGATTTCATGGTCCCCCTGAAAGGGCCTTGGGGTCCCTGGACTATACTTTGAAAACCACTGGTACAATATAAGACTAGGTATAAAGGGGTAGAGAGCTAAGCAAAATGTTAGAGGAAAATCCAGTCAAGGGAAAGAACATTTTGGGATGTGAGGGAGGAAACCAGGGATATCTTTATTCAGGTGTCACGTGTACTTAAATGGGAAGTTAGAAAAGGATAACGAAGGGTGGCAATAAGGAAAAAGTTGATTCTAGGAATGAAGGAGTCCAATGAATTAGTTGCCCCAAGCCTCCTTCTGACCTAGCTACATCTGGTGGGCCATTCTGGAGTCACTTAGGTAGTCTGAGGCAACAAAGTGGTATAGAATATAGAATGGACTTAGAGTCATTTAGTACCTAAGTTCAAATCCTGCCTCCAGATATTTTCTAGCAGTGTGATTCTGACCAAGGCAGGCCATAACATCCATAGGTAGGTGAAAAAAGTCAGAATAAGATAAAAGCCACTGAGTGGTTGCAAAGGGAGAATCTGAAAATTCCAGTGGGGAACCAGGAGTATGAGACCTTCTCCTTCACTCATGGCACAGACAACATTGAGAATTCAAATTTATAAACTGCCTTTCCTGACTTAAAACACTTTTTGAGGGAACAGTAAAACCTGCTTTTTCTGCCCCCTACCCCTTTTAAAGCAAGACCTAAACATTATTTCACGACTCTCATCTGGTGAAAGCTCCAGGATACTCTCTCCGTTCCTCTTTGGACTCTTCTATCCCGTACCTTGACATTTCTCTCCAATCCCTCCACCAGATTCACTCATAGCTATTTTCTTTGCTTTTCCTTATTAGCATGGTAGCTCCTACAAGTCCTCTACCACTAATCAAATTTAATGACACTCAACACCCTCCAATCAGAAGACAGAGTGATTTCGCCTTTGTTCATGGCTGATAAGACAACTCTCCTATTGTTTATAGGAATTAAACTTGGTGGATGTCATTAGAAATAAAACTTCTCACTGGGGGCAGCTAGACCTGGAAAGGGGATGTCCCAGGTTCAAATCTGACCTTGGACACATTCTACTTGTATAACTCTGGGCAAGTCACTTAACCCCAATTGCTTAGTGATGACCACTTTTCTACCTTGGAATCAATACATTGTATTGATTCTAAAATGGAAGGTAAGGGTTTAAAAAAAAAGGTGAAAAAATATGTTTTTTTTCCATCTTTTATATATATGTAAATATATAAATATATAATATATAAAATAAANACCGTATGATAGCATTGAAGCGTTGGCTCCCTTAGACCCTCCTGTTAACAATAGTCAGTTGAGCACTCCTCCCTCAGACCAATTAGTGTGTCAAGATGTGTCTGGGGTGATGCTTAGCCATTAGGTTCCCATTTTCAGAGATGCAGCACATGTCAGGTTTGGCACAGATTTTAAATCTTATTTTTCTTTCATATTTTCCACTATGGAGGCCCACTCTTGCTTCCATCGGGACAAATTGTGTGGCTGGTTGTAAAGATCATGGAATCCTTTGGAGCTGGAAGGGATCTCAGAGACTACCCAGTCCAACCCCTTTCATTATACAGATGAGGAAAATGGGGGCTTGTGGAAGATAAGTGACTTAGTCAAAGTCACATAGGTAGTGACAAAGTCTGAATTTGAACCCAGGTTCTCTGACTCTAACACACTTTCCTTTACGTCACTCACCTTGCTGCCTGGATCTCTTTTGCCATCACTGATATTATTTGACATTCTTGTAAATCACATGTACACAATACTCTTCAAAGGGCAGGTTACTGACAAGGTACTGAGAAATATCCCCAGCAGCCAAGAAGAGAGCATGTTCAGGTAATCTCCAGAACGTGTCACACCTGAGGTTTAACTGATTTCTTTCTGGTAGGCCCATACCAGGTCTTGCTGGCATTGCCATGGGACTATACTTGCTATAAGGCTGGTGTGAGACAATTAGAGGAGGGAAGGAGGAGTGGGAAGACAGAGAGAGACAGAGAAGAGAAGAAAGACAGAGACAGAGAGACAGAGACAGAGAGAGACAGAGAAGAGAAGAGAGAAACAGAGACAGAGAGGAAGAGAGGGATGGAGAGATGGGGCTGTCACCTCAATATAGGGCTCAAGACTTACTTTGCTACTTTGGCTATTAGAAGAACTCCCTCCCCCTTTTTAAATTCTACCTTCAGATGTGATGGCAATGGTAAGATCTGAAGATATTCCACTCTTTCCCCTCCAAAAGCTAGATAGTGACTGCTACCCCAAGGATGAGGGGCACCCTTTTCCTGTTGCCTCTTGCACTTCAGGGGATCATTCTGATACTACTAAAACTGCTAAATACAATCTTACCCGAAGAGGGGACAGCAAACAAATTAATGTCGCTGAATTTTTATTGCTGGTGAACTCTAACTCACGACTTTTAGAAATGCAAGTAGAAGCCATGGTTCTGCTCTAGGGCATTTTGCTGAGATCCAAGGCAAGGACGATGCATAAGTATCCCAGGCTTCCAAATACACTAATAATGTGGCCCTAGGACCAGGAGAGGCACCTTGGAATAAGTAGTAGGAGAACCTAGCAAGCACCCCATAATGCACTGCCCTTGTTCAGATGAGGGCATTCAAATATTGATTGCTACTGGGTAGACTGAGTAAAAAGCAGTGTCAGGATGGTATTATTGAATCCAAAAGGTCTGGGGGAAAGAAATCATCCTAAGTCTTCCTTAATGTCTACAAAGCATTCCTCTCTTCTGATAAGAAAAATCTTCTTTAACCCTTTCATCTCAAGCAATCTATCATGAACTTTGGAATTCTTGGACGGGATCAAATGAACTGTTTGGATGACAAAGGCTTGGCATTTATAATATCATTATGCAGGTAAATTTTTTCCATTAAGAGAACCTCCCGAAGATTCTCTTTGGGATATAAATAAGTTGAGGTGTGGGGTGGAAGAAATCAAACCTTTCTAATGTAGCTATGAAACGACAACAACAACAACAAAAAAAAAGGTGAGGCTTCCTCAGTTTTTATAGAAGTAAAAAGAAAAAAAATGGAACCCAGAGGTATAATTTTATCATCAAATTTGAGTCTTTACAATTTTCACAGCCTGTTAACTTCTCTATTCTTCCTGTCAGCACTAGGTACCATTATTGGCAACTCACAAATGACAATTCCTCCTACAGTCCATTAATTCATTAGAGATAGTCTTTTTTTTTTTCTTCAATTGCTGCCCCAAACCACTCTTAAAATTATATTATTTTCCTCAACCCCCTTTCCCAGATTAAATTTTTATTCTTGTTTTTGAGGGGGAAAAAGAGAGGGCCAGGGATGTCCTGGTTACTATGGTACCACTCAATGCCCCCTACGCACAAATGAAGGATGGCTACTAAGAGGGGTTCCACTTCACATGCCAAACAGCTAACAACTGGCCAATGGTTATCAACTGGGAATTTTAGAAAAGGAAGGTGCAGTTCAGAAAACCAGTTCTGGGTTCATGTACACAGCTGGGTATCCCTCGGTTTAAGGAAGACACTTCTATCTTCCATCAGTTTAGCAAAAAATCTGGCTTCTGATACCCAAAGAGCTTAAAGTCTCCTTCAAAACGTGCATATAGACGGCGGATGTCTCTTTTGCTTACTCCCAAGAAGTAGTGTTCCACCTTGGTCTTGTTATACACAGTAATGCCTGGAGGAATCGTTGGGTAAGATACTAGATGATCAATCCCAGCTTCTTTCAGGATATAGGGGGCATCTTCCTCCAAGGTCTCATGGTGCCCAATCACACTGTAGTTTATTTCACAGGGGGCGCAGAGTTCTACATATGTCACCCAGTGGATGATGTGGTCCCCAAATTGGAGATCTAACCACCTATGGTTTGGGTCACCCAAGTAACGCACAAAGTCCTCAAACTGAAGACCCTTGGTTTCTGTTCGGTTCCTTCTGTATTTCCTAATGATGCCAGGGGCAATCTCATGCCGATACCAGGGCTCGAACCGAGGGTTATGGACAAATTTGTCCTTAAAGGCAGAAATGAGTCTTTCAAAGGGATCTCTCACAATAAAAAATTTGAAGTATGATTTCAAGCTAAAGAAGAAAACAAAAGAGAAGTCAATGATTAAGGAGTGAAGGCAATTTTACAGTAATGGTGCAAGGATGTGAAGCAAACATGTTTAACCCATGTTTTGTGTTAAGAACAGAAGGAATGAGGAGAGAAGGGTCCTGAATGAATTAAGAGTATATATAGTATATATATATATATATAATAAAATATATAAAATATAATATAAAAATAAATAAATTATGCTAAGTGTGTCCACCTTCTAAGTTAGTTTGAGCTCCGCAGAAGAGAGAAGAGAGGAAGAAAAGACAAAGAGAGAGCTTAGAATGATTAGCAGAATATAGTTTGTATTTAACCAATATTTGTGGGTTAGTTTCATAAACTTGTATTCTAAATAGCTGAGTGTAAACTGGATAGGATCACAATCCATAAAAATTACCAAAGCCCCTTGGAAGATGGGAGAAAAAGAAATATTTAAGGAATTAGTGCTCCTCACTGTTAAATGGGTGAAAAGATACTTAATTTCTTTTTCCCCCTTAATCATTACTCTTTGATGTTTTTGTTCAGTTGTGCCTATCTATGACCCCATTTGGGGTTTTCTTGGCAAAGATACTGGAGGAGTTGCAAATTCCTTCTCTGGTTCATTTTACAGATAAGGAAACTGAGGCAAACAGCGTTAAGTGACTTACAACCTCACTTGCACAGCTAGTATGTGTTTGAGACTGGATTTGAACTTAGGTCTTCCTGATTTTGGGACTGGTACTCTATCCACTTTGACACCTAGCTACCCATCATTACTTTAACTGGGGTCAGTCCTAATTTATAAGTAAAACTAATTTCAATATTGGTCTGAATTTAGACAGGGTCCCTAAAACGAAATCTCTTTGAAAGAAAGACAAAACGTAGGGGTACACTGAAAATTAACACTAGGTTTTATTCAAGCCTGAGTCAGGGAAAAATATAATGCATAGTTGGATAAATTTAATTATATAGTGGTATCTACACAAATAATTACTATTTGCTTTATTTTTGAAAAGGGTAAACAAATATATTTGTTTTTCCCTCTTCTTTCAGTTACATTTATGTGATATAAATCTAACTTATGGGCAGGGATGGCTCTGGTCTCTTGCCATAAGCTATCAAGATGTAAATAACAACAGTAATAATACACGGGTGTTAGAAAAAGTGGAAAAAGCCTGTACAAAATAGAGTTCCCCTGCAACTAAAACTATTAACAGTTTTTTAAAATGGCTTAATTTTAACACAGATTATATAAATGAAAATTGCCTGTGACATTTCAGGAGTTTTCAAATGTTCCTAAGGATCTGATTAAAAAAAATATATACATACATACATATATATATACACACACACATATATATATATAGGGATATGAATCATGTAACCATGGAAAAATATTTCTAATTAATTAATTAAATTTTTGTGTGTGTATATAGAATCAGAAACCATGTTAAGTCAAGGTTCTCTGAAGTTGGCCAAATAAGGAAGGCAAACATTTCAAATTTAGTTAAAACCTGTTCAACAAAGGGGGGAAACTATCATATCAAATCTACTTTTTTCTAGAGTAAGTTAGCACACTGAACATTCTGGCTCTGATTTCACAGATTATTCATCTTGTTTTTTATTGCTTATATCATTTCATGTCAAGTTTGGCTCACCAGGGAATAAATATCGTATTTATGATTCCTTACTCATGGACAATCTACCACCCCCCCCACCCCTGCCTAAATATTAAAAGGAGCTTTGATTGAGTGGTTAGTGAGGAACTAGGTTTTTTAATGAAGATTAAAGATTAATTCCATCAATATTTTGGAAAGTAAAGTTCATTTTTCATTTGACTCTTGATTAGGAAAAATCTCTTACCGTTTCTGAATTTCAGAGTCACTGAAAGAAGACAAACGTGGTAGGCCATTTTTTTCATGGTCATGGACCACATTTTCTGGGATGTCTTCAATGGAAGGAAAAACTCCTTGGAAGGAAACAGAGAGAGAGAAAAACCTGTTAAGATAAGCCTCTTCCTTCCAATGGGGGGAAAAATGACCTAGCCAACAGAGAAGGGTAGCTAAGTATCGGGCCTGAAGTCAGGAAGACTCTTCTTCCTCTGTTCATCTGGTCTCAGATGCTTGAACAAGTTGCTTAACCATGTTTGCCTCAGTTTCCTCAACTGTAAAATGAGCTGGAAAAAAAATGGCAAACTGTTCCAGTATATTTGCCAAGAAAACCCCAAATGGGGTCACTAAGAGACTGAAACAACTGAAACAACTGAACAACAGAGAAGACCCTCTTTCTCCTTAGTAGTTGTTCAGATCCATTTCTGAGGGAGTCTAAAAGCCCTTAGAGATTTAAATCTCTCCTTTTATTTTTCTGGAGGGAGGAAGGGAATAATTCCAACTTGCTTGTTCCTGCCCTGGCCTTCGCTTTCCTAATTTGCAGCCTAAGTATGTTTCCTGGGGGGATAATACACTTAGAAGGTAAGCAAAGTGGCACACGGAGTTGGTTCTAAGTATCCTGGCCGTGATGCTCTCAGCAAGCTCTCCAGGTTATTTCTGGAATGCTGGGGGAGACAGTTATTCCTGGCAGCTCTATTCACAGCCTCCTCTGGACAGTTTTCCTTCCCTCTGGAGGATTTTGCTAACCTATCATCCCCAGCCCCAGAGAGCTGGGCTCCCAGGCCTCCAGGTCCAAGTTGGAGAGTTCCGGTTAGTCATCTTGTGATTGTGGCACTTCCAGAAGTTGGGAGGCTGAATAGATCCTAAAATAACAGGATGAGGAAAAGTTTTAAATAACCCAGGAGCCAATTGGGCAGGGGGAAGGGTTGTTGATGAAAAAAATAAGGGGAAAAGAGAGTGAAAAGTTGTGATGATTCTGGATCTTGTAATGCTCAAACTGGATTAAATGTCCAATTAAAGAGGTCATGATGGCTTCAGTTATACAATGAAGAACCTTCTATTCAATTTCTAAAGTTCTGTAGTTTTTATTCTGACCTGAAATGGTGAAAATCTGCTAGAGTAAGAGTTGTCCAGTCGTTTTTCATCCTTGTTTGTTTCTTCATGGCCCTGTTTGGGGTTTTCTTGGCAGCAATCCTGGAGTGGTTTATCGTTTCCTTGTCTAGCTCATTTAACAGATGAGGAAATTGAGGCAAACAGGGTAAAGCAACTTTTCTAGGCCACATAGGAAGTGTTTGAGGCCAGATTTGAAGTCAGGGAGATGAGTCTTTCTGATTTTAGGCCTGGCACTCTAGCCACTGTGTCGCCTGGCTGCCCCCAACTGGACCCATTGAGCTGTCTTTAATTCCACTTAGGAATGACATAGAATGGGAATAAATTATGGTGACTTCACTGAAAAGATTTGATTCCACCTTTTGTTACCCATCTAACTTTCTCAGTGTTGGTTCTGCCTAGTAAATTTATAGTTTCAAGGACTTCCATTTTCACCAGGAACCAGAGAGAGAGAGAGAGCCAGATGACGAGTCAAGAAGACCCAAATTCATATTCTGCCTCTCACAACTTCTTAGCTCCAAGACTGTGGGGCAAGTCCTATAACCTCTCTGTGCCTCAGTTTTCGTGTCTGTAAAATGTGGATAATAATACTTGTAGAATCCCTCCCTCCAGACTGGAAGTATTGGGGAAAGAACATTAGATATAGAATAAGAGACCCTGAGTTCAAATTTACTACCTATGTGACTAAGGGCAGGTTCTATCTCTGAATCTAATTTTCTACATCTGTTAAGTAAGTGGGTATGGAACAAGGTCCCCTTTAGTCCTAAACCTATTATCCTATGAACCTTCCCTAAATGATCTAATTATTGTCTGCACACTATCTGCTTTATTGATTATTGCATCATAGATTCAAGGCAGCTAGGCAGTGAAATGGATAGAGCACTGAGCCTGGAATCACAAAGACTTCTCTTCCAAAGTTCAAATCCAGCCTCAGAATCTTACTAGCTGTATTACTCTAAGCAAGTTACTTAATCCTTTTTGCTTCAGTTTCCTCATCTGTAAAATGACCTGGAGAAGGAAATGGCAAACCATCCTAGTATCTTCGACAGGAAAATGCCAAATGGGGTCATAAAGAGTTGGACAAGATGAAACCGCTCAACAATAACACAAAATGATCTAGAAAAGTCAATGGCAAACTATTCTAGTATCTTTGACAGGAAAATGCCAAATGGAATCATAAAGAGTTGGACGAGACTGAAACCATTCAACATCAGCAAAGTGAGCTGGAAAAGTCAATGGCAAACCACTTTAGTATCTTTGATAAGAAAACCCCAAACAGGGTCATAAAGAGTTGGACAAGACTGAAACCACTCAACAATAACAACAAAATGAACTAGAGAAGTCAATGGCAAACCACTTTAGTATCTTTGACAAGAAAACCCCAAATGGGGTTACAAAGAGTTGGACAGGACTGGAACCACTCAACAACATCAGCAAAGTGAGTTGGAGAAGTCAATGGCAAACCATCCTAATATCTTTATAAGCAAACACTAAATGAGGTCATGGGGAATCAAACAAGACTGAAAACATCTGAACGACATCAACATTATAGATTTGGAGGTAGAAGGGGCCTTGCCAAGTCCCCTATTTTACAGATGGTGAAACTAAGTCACAGAGAGGTTAAATGATATGTCTAGAGTCACACAGCTAATAATTGTTTGAGGCAGGATTATAACCCAAATCTTTCCCATTCTGGATCCAGCACCCTATCCATCCCACCCAGTTCTCAATGTAGATGCTCTATATAGGTGTACTTATTTACTTGCTCATAAGGTACAGGATGCCACAAGGAATTATTTCAAGCACGACTCCAAGCAGCTATTCATTTTTCTCTTACGTAGCTCTGTGCAAATTAGTCATCTATTTTTGTTCACCAACTAAGACTCCTGCCCCTGTAAGTGGATGTTTACTTCTTCAGAACGCTGTGACTCATGCTACCATGGCATACTTAGGGAGACATTTTTATACACTCATTGTCTTAGACGCACATTGCAATTTCATTTTCAGATTGCTAGATTGGACATGCTGCCAAAATACTCATTCACGCTTTTATGCAACATATCTCTTACAGTGATGATGAACTTTACGACTGAAAGGATAAATGCTTTCATTTTTCTCTCTTTCTATTCTTGTCCCACTGAAAAAAATGCAAATGACCTAAAACATTTAAAGTAATCTACCTCTATAGAGGGCAAGCAAGACTTAGGAGGGAAGGCCTGGAGCACAGAGGTTTAATGACTTCCCCAAGGTCATCTAGCCTCAGAGGAAGAATTTGAACCTATGTCTTCCTGACTTTGAAGCAAGGCCCTTTATCCACTGTTATTACTGCCTCAAATACAAAGTAAGCTACATAATAATAAATAGAAAAATAATAAAAAAAATATGAAGTAAGCTACATAAATAATAGACTGGAGGAAGAAAAAATGAATAGGTTGGAGGATGGAGAAACAAAATGGATTCTCCAATTTTACATTCTTGTCTCTATTTTTCTGGGACTGCCATTAATGTTTATTTGAAATGTGGTCCTTTCAAAGTTGATTCAATGGACCAGAGTAACAATTACCATGAATTTGGGAAAAGAATAATGATCATTTGTGAATAGATGTTTAAATTAGCAATTTAATGGAACCTTGAAAGAGAGCTAAGCAATTCCACTATGTGGGAGGTTATCTATCTATCTATCTATCTATCTATCTATCTATCTATCTATCTATCTATCTATCTATCTCCTCCCTCCTTCAGCCTGACCTGCAAAGGTCTCTTCTGACCTAACAGAGTTGGGTTACACTAACTATGCTAGCTCCTTACCTAAAATTAATATCTAGTTACCTAAATCCTGACTAGCTGGTCTACTATTAAATAGGAATACTGTACAGTTTTGTCAGGTAGGATGACTAGAGGCCAAGGTGGTCTGGCTCGGTTTTAAGACAGAGATTTTGGGTCCTTGCAGCTCACACACAAAAGATGGTCTGGATGGGAAATGGTGTCACAGCTTCCAGGAACACAGAAGGTTTCTTGATATCAGAAACTTCCAAGATCAGGAAACCTCAGCTACCTCCTGTAACCTGATACAAAATGGCCATAGGAAGTCACCCTCTGCTCTCCTCAGTGTCCAGAGATCAGTGGACCCCACTCAGAGTCCATGTGTCCCTTTTTAAGCATCCCTCCCATTCTAGAATGGGAGCCATACAATTCCATGCACTGCCTTACAAAGTCTTTGCATGCCCAGACCCTTTGCAAATCTCTCATTCCTATACTATCTATCTATCTATCTATCTATCTATCTATCTATCTATCTATCTATCTACTCTATACGTATATATATACACTCTACATATACTATTATATATATACTATACATAAATTTTTTTACTTGAAAAATTTTATTTTTAAAAAATATATTTTTACTTGAAAACAAGTTGACTCAGTGGAATATATACATTTATATACATATATATATATGAACTTTAAGTTTTATATATATGTTCCACTGAGTCAGTTGTTTTCATACAAATATATATCTTTTACTGAGTCAGCTTATTTTCAAGTAAAATCCAATATTTTTCAGCAGAAAGGGCATATGACTCAACTTTGTTATATGGCAAGAAGATAAGGCAGATGCTTGTGAGCAAACAGAACAAAAGCACTTAACACAGTGCTTGGAATACAGCTGGTGCTTAATAAATGATTATTTTCTTCCTTCCCTTGCCATCCCTAGTTCATGCTCAAATACTCTGTCTTTGGATAACCAAACAGGTCCTAGCCTCCCTCTAAGCCTTGGTTTCAGCAGAATGTGGCAGAGGTCACCTCTCCTAGAAAATCATCAGTCAAGAAGTGCCTGGGGCAGCTCGGTGGCTCAGGGGATTGAGAGCCAGACCCTGGGTTCAAGTCTGACCTCAGATGCTTCCCAGTTGTATGACCCTGGGCAAGTCACAACCCCACTTGCCTATCCCTGACTGCTCTTCTGCCTTGGAACCAATATTTAGTATCAATTCTAAGACAGAAGGATTAAAGAAAAGAAAAGAAAGGAAAAGAAAGGAAAGGAAAAGAAAAGTAGTGACTTTAGATTAATTTGCCCAACTGATAACTACAACAGTGACGCATGTGTGTGAAATTTGGCAAGTCCAATGAGGCAGAGAAAACTGATCAATGATTAATCAGTCAGGCCACTTGAGAACAATATTTACCTTGGTTTCCCCATGCAAAGGGATGATATTTGTAGAACACTTTGCAAATCTTAAAGTATTATTCATATGTTTAGTTGCTTTTCAGTCATGACTGATTCTTCATGACCTAATTTGGGGTTTTCTTGGCAGAGATATGGGAACCATTTCCTTCTCCAGATCATTTTTACAGATGAATAAACTGAAGTAAACAGGGTTAAGTGACTTTCCCAGGGTCACACAGATCATAAATGTCTGAGGACAGATTTGAACTTGGGAAGATATGTTTTCCTGTCTGCAGGCCAGCACTCTATCCACTGTGCCATTTAGCTGCCAACTATTCATATAGATATCAGTTATTATTAGTATTATGAAGGCAAATCAGCCTCGGATGTAACCTTTTAAAGAACAACAATAGCACCATTAGTGTCTAAAATTAATCTCCAAATAACTAAAAAATGGCTTTAATCAGAAACAGAAGGGAAACTACAAATAACTTCAAGGCTGTCCTTGTAGTAGAGAATCTTTCTTAAGAAAGTTAAAAGATTTCACTTCTATTTTTTCCTTTTCCTCCCTTGTCTCTCTCCTACCCAAACCTGCCACCCACATTACCCCAAACCCAAAAGGCCCCTCACATACCATTTAAAACAATCAGGACTTTTTTCCACTGCGTATTGCCCACTTTGGGTGTCTGGCAGAAGAGAATCTTGTGTTTGTCGCAGACAAATATTCTGTCTAAGACAAACTTTGAAACTGCGGTGTGTGAGAGATTCCTCAGAGCTGCATCTCGGCAGACGTTTTTGAGTAGTTCCAGACGCTCCATGTGGACCATGGGCTGGTTAAGTCGGTTTCGAGAAAGTACTTTCCCAGTTGGCTGAAGATTTAAAATGAGGCAAATGAGACACAAAGACTTGAATCCCCAAAAAACAAAGAGTGTTCTGGGCATATGGTAAATGATTCTGGAAAAGGGAGATAGGGAGATGGTAGAAGCAAGCCTGTTGTTCCTAGGATCATAGAGTTAGAGTCCTTTCAAGATTCATTGATTGAGGTCCCCATTGTCATCTAGTCTAACCCCTTCACTTTACAGTCAAGGAAACCCAGGTCTATAGAGGTTAGTGATTTGTCCACGTAATGAGCACCAGGAGTGGGATTTTAACCCAGCAAGGGCCTCTGACTCTAAAGTCAATTCTCTTTCTACTGCCCCATCTAGTTTGCCATGACCATGTTGTCTTCTCTGATTACTTTCTGAATGGCCAGCCTGGCAGGACCCTCAACATGCCTTGTTGTACAGTTGTTCATCTATCACCTTTCTTGATGAGAAAGAGAGGGGGAGGGAGAGAGAGGAAGAGGAAGAGGAAGAAGAAGGAGGAGGAGGAGGAGGAGGAGGAAGAAGAGGAAGAGGAGGAGAAGGAGGAGGAGAAGGAGGAGGAGGAGAAGGAGGAGAAGAAGAAGAAGAAGAAGAAGAAGAAGAAGAAGAAGAAGAAGAAGAAGAAGAAGAAGAAGAAGAAGAAGAAGAAGAAGAAGAAGAAGAAGAAGAAG
>NC_058132.1:490190605-490207357 GCF_016433145.1 Gracilinanus agilis
AGAGAGAGAGAGAGAGAGAGAGAGAGAGAGAGAGAGAGAGAGAGAGAGAGAGAGAGAGAGGCCAGCCACCTGCCACTGCCCTTGAGTGTTCTACCTCTTCATAATCTACTTGGGCAAGATAATGAGGCAGGTGGTCTGTTTACCTATTACTGGGCATGATGCTGCATAATTTCCTGAAAAGCTGTAGGAATCTTTTCATTCAGAAATTGCAGCAATGTGTGCTGTTCTCATTTAATTTTTTTTCCATTCCAGTTCTTCAGGTGTTTAAGGGCATAGAAGAAAGTAAAAACCAGAGTCCGTGTCTATATGAGAATGAACTGGAGGATGGTTTGGGGGGATACAGGTCAAATCAGTGGCATGTTGGTAAGTGTTTAATAACTAGCTTTTAAAAAATATGCATGACCCACTTTTAAGTTTAATCTGCAATATTAACATTCTCCATACATTTCTTAATTCTATCAATTTGATTTGAAGTGTTTCTTGATTTCCAGGGTGTAAACATTCACTGAAAATTTAACAACTGATTCCATAAGCTGGTTGGACCTGGTTGTAGCACACACCTATTGCTCAATTTCCATTATAATCAAATGCCTCTGTGACTAAAAAAAAACAACTTCAAACCTCTTGTATCCCAGGAAGACAAAACCCTTAGGGTTTGATATAAACCTCCCTCCCTCCTGATTTTTTTTCCTTATCTCTTTCCTACCCAAACCTGCCACCCACATTACCCCAAACCCAAAGGCCCCCCTGATTTCTACTGCCTTTTCTTTGCTGACTATTTCCAGTTTATCCTGTGGGTTGAAAGGACAATGGCATGGCCTGGGTTAGGGACCAAATGAGGAGAAGCCCAACAAAACAATGTCATGGCAGTAACTTGGGGCTGATGAAGGTTTTTTCCCCCCTGTTCCTAGTCTTCTTTGATAAAACACACCATTGATTTAATTAAGTTAACTCTTCTGGTATCCCCTTCAAGTGTTTTTATTTTAGAAAAAGAAGAAAAAAAACTCTTAAAATGATTCTTTTGAAGGCCCCTTATTTTATCCCTGCATATAGACAAAGACATATAAAATATGCCTAGTAAATATATATTATGTATGTATAATTATGCCTATGTAAATATAAATATATAAATAAATACATAGTGGACAGTTAGATGGCACAATGGACAGAGTGCTGGGTCTGGAAGCAAGAAGACATCTTCCTAATTCAAATCTGCCATGAGACACGTATTAGCTGTGTCATCCTGGGTAAGTCATTCAGTCTTGTTTGCCCCAGTTTCTTCATCTGTCAAATGAGCTGGAGAAGAAAATGGCAAACCGCTCCAGTATCTTTGCCAAGAAAATCCCAATTGGGGTCATGAAGAGTCAGACATAAACGAAAAATGGCTAAACCACAATTTAGACAATTGTGTGAAAGCACTGATATGACCTATATTAGACTATTAACTGCTTTGGGGAGAGGGAAGGAAGGAGGAAGGGAGAAAATCTGAATTGCAAAATGTCAGAAAATAGTTGTCAAAAATGGATTCTATGTGTAACTGAAAAAAATTCTTTAAAGTTTAAAAGCAACAACATGCACATATTCAAAATATATAATATAATATATATTATATGCATAGACACACTATCAAACTGCACTGATGGGAAGTTTCTGCCTAGAAGAGGTCTTTAACTGCTAATATGTTACTATAACAATATTATATATCATAATATTATCATCTCACTCGACATAATCAGAATGTTTGGAAATAATATAATTATATATGTTCTATCAATATATATGTGCCATGATATTAATCTATTCTATTTTTAATTTATTTAATATTTATTTAAACATAAAATATCTTATATAAGATTATTATGTACCAAATATATATTATATAATAATAGCTAGTACTTATATAGCATTTTAAGGCTTGCAAAGCACTTATATTATCTCATTTTATCCTGAAAACAATTCGGAGAAGTAGGTGTTATTATTATTTCTCATTTGGCAGATAAGGAAACTAAGACTAATAGTTTAAAGATTAAAAAATTTGCCTAGATTTTCATGGTGTCTGAGGCAAGATTTGAATTGTCTTCCTGACTCCGAATCAAGTACTTTATCCATTATACCACTCAGCTAACTGCCTTTATACAGTGAGATGATCTCTAATCCTATTTATACATACATTTGTTGTTCAGTTGTTTTCTGTCATGTCAAACTCTTCATGATCTTCTTTAGGGTTTTCTTGCTAATATACTGGAGTCATGCAAGACTCTAGAGTGGTTTGTCATTTCCTTCTCTAGCTCATTTGATGGATGAGGAAACTGAAGCAAATAGGGTTATGTGACTTACCTGGGATCACACAGTAAGTAGATTCTAGGGCCATATTTGAACTCAGGAAAATGTGTCTTCCTGAGACCAGGCCCAGTACTCTATCTTCTACCACACATAGACCACATTCCTAGGGATCCCAGAGGAGGAAAAAGCCAGGAAATTCACATGATTCTGTCCCTTCCAATTCAAGGTTGTTTCATAGGTTTCTATATCTATATCTATATCTATATCTATATCTATATCTATATCTATATCTATATCTATATCTATCTATATGTACACACACACTGTTGGACCTAGTCTAATGATAGGGTTCCTTTCCAAACAGCCAGTTTTAATCCTGCTTGCTCCATAAAGTACCATGTTGCACTGGGGCAAGGGCTGATCAGAAAGGGAATCATTTGACCCAACACAATTCCCTTCTATCTTCTTGATTTCCCCTTGAGGAGATTCCACACATGCTTTGCCTCCTTTTCTTTGGTCTCTCTGGGCTCATAACTCAGTTAATTCTGTCTCAGATAATCTCTTGGGAGCCTATGGATACACAAAGTCACAACAGACACACACACTTCTGTCTTCTTCTTCCTCAATTCTGTTCAGTTCTTGGTGAAAATAAATTTCTCTTATGTTTTCTTTCTCCCCTTCTCTCCTACTTATGAATCAAAATGCAACTCTATTTATGGATCACAAGCCTAAGAGTAGCCCTACCTATTTTAGCACCAGTTTTGAAATAAACTTTCGAAAAAAGTTCAAAGTTTATTATGATATTAAACTAGACTAGTTATCAACTTTCACAATCCTTGAAAATACCCAGAAATTTCACTAACTTTCTATTTTTTCATTTTCTAATTAAAGCACCAGCATTCAAGATAAAAACTAAAAACATTTCTTATTCAGTTTTATTTTTTAATTACTATTATTAGAGCAGTATTGTTTCCTACTATTTTTCATTGCAAATGTACAGCTAGATTATGGGTTCAAGAATTTGGGAACCTAACCACCCATTTATAAAATTGTTTCTATTGAAAATTTCTTCTAAGTTCCAAATAACTGACTTACAAACTCTGGAACATAACCTGTTGGGGATTTCCCGGTGTTTCACCAAACTTTAATGGTTTCTAATCTTTTTGCTTGGGCAAAGTTGATAGAGTGCTAAGCCTGGAGTCAGGAAGACTCATTTTCCTGAGTTCAAAACTGTTGTGAGGAAGATTAGATTAGGTATTGATTAGGAAGTACATAGCAGGAAGGAGCTGGAGCTGGGAATTCCAGGTTGGAATGAAGGAGCAAGAAGAAGGGACTTGGCTCTGAGTGGGACTCCATTAGGGGTTAACACAAACTGTGGTTAGCCCTGGGAGCACTCAGAGTAAAAGGACATCTTGCATCCTGATTTTCCCTGGGATCAAGCAAAAAGGACAAGATCTACAGAGTCAAGGGAAGAGGTGAAGTTTGAGTTCTGGTGGACAGTGCTTCAGGCAAAACCCTCTCTACTTGGTACCTGAGACAACTTTAGCTCCTGGCATCCAGACATCATCAGTGGATTGCAGTGAGAAATCCCAAAGCCACAAAAGCCCCAGCTGTACTCAAGCCTGGCAGGTTCCAGGTCTGAGGCAGAAACCCAGAGACTCCATTTACAGCTCCTTGGGCCCTGTTAGTTTAGATCACTTAGATAAGAGTAGAATAAGTCCTCCCATTGCCCTGTGGTTTTATCCTTTAGATTTTAAGTATAGAAATCCCTTTCCCACCTTTTAGTCTAACATAATTAAAGCTGTTAAGTCCCTTTTACCTTGTAAGCCTGTTACTATACTCTGGCCTAGTGGAAGCTGGGTGACAGTTAAGATCAACTGCCATTCCTGTGGAAATCCAGTAAACTCTGGTCTCTCCACCCTGGTCCAGTCTCTCATAAATCCTAGAGTGTGTTCCCACAAACTACTTAGTTTATTTTTAATATCCCTGGTGACCCCATTACCTTACTTATATTTTCCACAAATCTGGCCTCTGACACTTACTACACCTGTGTGACCCTTGGCCAAGTCACATAAACTTGTTTGCCTCAGTTTCCTCATCGGTAAAGTGATCTAAAAAAGGAATGGGAAATCATTTCATTTTCTTTGCTAAGAAAACCCCAAAGAGGGTCATCAGGAGTTGAACAACTCTTTTTGTTGGGTAATTGGGGGTAAGACTTGTGATTTTATCCCTGTAGAGAGTTCCCAGGTAAGGAACCTCCCTCTATCAATGCAGATCAACTTAAATTAAATTTAAAAAAAATTAAGCAACTTAAAGTCAACTATAGTCTTGGGAAGGCCCTTTGGGACCCTGAAAAGTAGTGACTTTTCCAAAGTCACACAACCAATATTGCCAGATGTGGAACCCAGGCTAATGACTTCTAATCTCACTTTATTCAACCTATGCCACAAACTTTCCTTTATTCTTTCCTCTCATGCAATAATTTCCTGATTACTTTTTCTCTCTTCATTTGTTTCCTCTTATCTTCATCTCTCTTTATCTCGTAATTTTATCTCATTATCTCATAATCTCATATCTCCTATTTTATCTTTTTTAAGTCTGGCAAACTATTTCTCTTTGGAAGACTTTACATAAACTAAGTAATGAGATTTAGGTCATATTATTCAATTAAAATACTGTTAACTAATTTCAGTCAAATCTTTCTTAACTGAAAATCTTTACTTTCCTTGCCCTTTTCTGAATATCCTATAATTTTTCTTTGTTTTCCCTGGCTCTACAATGCCACTACCTGAATGTCTCCAGAGCTTTGTAAGCTTAATGCTATCAATTCCCTTGTCACAGCAGAATGGAACATCTGATGCCTCTTACTCTATAAGGTATCCTCTTTCTTCCTGCAGACTCTACTTGTATTATTCATATAATACACACGCCCTGGGCAGGACCTATTTTCCCACAGAAATCACGAGAAGCATTATACAAATCAATTGTAGCTTATAGTCTGGCTAGTATAGTTTAGTGCTCAAATTGTAACTGGAGAAGGCTTATGCCACAGTGTCTCCTCTCACTGTCTCCAGGTAGGAGTGCAATCTAAACTACTTTTCAAATGTTTTATTGATGGGTTAAGAAAAGACCAACCATTAAAATCACCTCCTAATGACTTCTTTCCCACACAATAAAATCTTTTCTAACAAAAAACATATTCTTAAGCAAAACAAAATCAACCCACTGGTCAGGCCTCGCAATATATGCCTCATTTCATACCTATATTCCATAGATTCTCTCTGAGAAGTGGGAGGCCTTCTACATTATCTGTCTTCTTGAATTATAGTTGATGACCTAAACTATCCAGCCACACTAAAGTCTATAATGATATGAGAACACAGAATCCTCAGGAACCTAATCCAGATAATGGGAGGAAGATACTTTAGGATCAGAGAGGCTGAGTTATTAGTACATTTGACTTCTCCAACTAACAATGGTAAGCTCTGTTTAGATTTGCTCAGTCTTCATTTTGTGTTGCTAATGGGAAGTGGTTTCTTAGATTCAAGCCCAGTTCTTGGGATCCAGTAATTGTTTTATACATATTTTCTTTATTTTATCGCTATTCTCAGGCAGCATTTATCATCTGAAAAAATGATTTGAGGAGGTGGATTTCTATGAAAACATTTACAGTAAAGAAAAATTGAAAAATATTAGAGTATTAAAAAAGTAAAAAAATATTAAAAGGAATGTTAATTTAAGGCCCAATTTAAGTTTTATCTCCATCCATGAGCTTCTTTCCAATGACATGCTGGCTCTTAATGTCTTCCTCAGATAAAGTCAGGGTCATTCAGGTGAGCACATAATCCTCTCTTTGTTTCATATGTGTTAGTCTTTTCTCCCTAGCTAAGTCGCAAGAGCAGGGATCATGTCATACTTCCTCTGTATCCCTCACTGATATTTGTCACATTAATAATAAGTCACAATGGCTTCCATCATAAATCTCTAATATATTACGCCTTGTTTTCTTTGGGTTTTCTCTGAGGTTTTCAATACACACACACACATTCTTCCACACCTCTAGATATACCAGTTATATTCATATAAGAGTTGTGTTCCTCTAAAACACTGTGCGTAAATCAGATTTCTTTAAATGAATTATTTTCTAGAGAGAAGGGTAAGAGACTGGGCCTTGATGTATTAAAAAAATCATTATGTTAAATCCTTTTGTAAAGCAAGAAGTACTCTTGTATCTCTTAAAGCTAAGCACCAACGAATCAGGTTTGGACCCCCAAAAAAGGGCTGTATTCTGAGAAACCTGGTTAACTACCTACAAACTAAGATGTATTTGCCAATATATGAGTAGAAAGTAAAAGGAAAAAACACAGTCCTAATCTACTCTAGCTTTTGCCACAATAGTAAGTTGGCATCATATAATAATAATTATAATAATGCTAGCTAACAATTATCATATGCTTACTATAGGCCAGGCACTGTACTAAGTGCTTTATAATTATTATCTCATTTGGTCTTCAAAACAAGCTTGGGAGGTAAGTGGTATTATATATTGCCATTTTTCAGTGGGGGAAACAGAGGCAAACAGGTTAAATGACTTGCCCAGGTTCAAATAACTAGCAAATGTCTAAAGCCAAATTTGAACTCATCTTCTTGACTCTTTAGTCCAGCAGTCTGTATTATGGTACCACCTAGCTACTTCTATGCCACTTACTTCTTTTTTTTTTAACATTTATTAATATTCATTTTTAACATGGTTACATGATTCATGCTCCTACTTTCCCCTTCACCCCCCCGCTCCCGCCCCATGCCGACACACATTTATATGCCACTTACTTCTAATGCCACTGCATTTCACCTGCCAAGATAAGATTCTTTTGTCCACCTGAACCTTTGTTTGCATTTCTGCACCCACCACAGTTTCAGTTGCTCCATATGAAAATGTGACCATGATTGGTAGAAAGTGCCATTCTGGCAAAACCAAAGATGTACATTTTTTCCCCTCCCTCAATATCTTTTCCCTTTGGGATTCATTTACAAACTGACTAAATAAAACGGACCAGGTAGTTTTGGTCCTCTTTTGTGAAGTCTATTTGTTTTTCTCATCAATTTTATTTTATTTTTAAAACTCCAATTTTATTTTTGTTTTCACTTCCAAATTTTCTTTCCCTCTTTCCACTTCCTCTCCTACCCATTGAGAAGGCAAGTATAAAACATATTTCTATCGTGTTCTGAAAAAGGAAAAACCAAGAAAGAGAAAGAAAAGTGAAAAAAATGCTTTGATATGCACTCTGAGTCATTTGGTTTTCCATCTGGAGGTCAATAGCATTTTTCATCATTTTTCATGAATTTTAAAAGAAATTCCATTTCCCTTCTCACCTTTAGTTCTTTAGGCAAAAATTTCTCCTCTCGCAATTTTTCTAATTCTGGCATAGTTGTCAGGAATGGGAACTCTTGTTTGGCACCATATACTAAAAGACAAAGGAATATGATAAGCTGAAATGATCATCTTATCAGTATTTCATTTTGGAGTTATACATAGTTACTAAAAATTACCTGGGAATGAATATATCAGATAAATGCCTAGAGTCATTTTCTACCAGGAGAACATTATACACAGTAACTGAAACATTGTGGGATGATCAAATATAATTGACTTTGCTATTAATATCAATGCAATGATCCAGAACAATTCTAAGGGACTTATGAGAGAGAAAGAATGCTATCCATATCAAGAGAAAGAACTATGGGAGTAGAAATCCAGAAGAAAACATTATTTATCACTTGTTTATATGGGTATATGGTTTTGGGTTTGGGTTTTAAAAGATTACTTTATTACAAAAATTAATAATATGGAAGCAGGTTTTGAGTGATAATATATGTATAATTCAGTAGAATTGCTTGTCATCTCTAGAAGGCAGGAGGGAAAGGAGGGAAGGGAGACAATATGAATCATGTAACCATGGAAAAAAAGAAAAAAATAGTCATGTTCTATAAGTGAATCTAGTAGTTCTTAAAAAAAATTCATTCTGTTTCAATACAAAATACTTCTTAACAAATCCCCTAAAAAGTACATTCCCTATTTTAAGAGACTTATGAGAAAGAAAGCTATCCACATCCAAAGAAAGAACTGTGGGAGTAGAAACGCAGAAGAAAAACATATGATTGATCACATGGTTCGATGGGGATATGATTGGGGATGCTGACTTTAAATAATCACTCTATTGCAAATTTTTATAATATGGAAATAGGTTTTGAACAATGACACATATAAAACCCAGTGGAATTACTCGTTGGCTTTGGGAGGGAGGAGGGAGGAGGAGAGGGAAAGAACATGAATCAGGTAACCATGAAAAAATATTTGAAATTAATTAATTGAATAAATAAATTTTCAGAAAAAGGAAAAAGTACATTGCCTGAAAATGATGAATTATTAGCAAAAATAAATAATAGCAAAATTATTTTGCAAAAAATTAGCAAAAAAGAAAAAAGGATGCGCCTTTAGATTTAATAGGATAATTTTAAGTTGTATTTCATTCTGGTTGTTGCCTTTCCAAGTTGACTACATTTATACAGGGAGAACACCAAGGCTTATGCTGAAATGCAGTATGAATACTCTTGTCAGATATGCACATAAAGGCAAAAATATGAACCAGAGGTGGAGCTCAATGGCTCCATCTGCTTAACCTGGTTGTTTATTCTCTCCCACAGCTAATTTGAATACCAATCAAGGAGATTCTAGGATGTGAAAGGACCCTCATCTATCAAAGTTCCCACATAGATACCATAGGATTTTTTTGGATACCTAAACTTGCCATCAGGGATTTCTCATGAGTTAAAATAAATTTTCTAATCTTAAGTCAAATAGTTGCCTAGGACTGTGAAGAAAATTTGGTACCACAAAAGAAAGAATCAAATGAATAAAATTCATGGGAACCTAAAGCTTTTGTTAATTTTTGTCAGTGGCCTTGCTGGGGGAAAGGAAGGAAGAAGAGATGTTTTGGCTGTGTCCTAAAAGAATACCAGCTTGTCCTCATCTGGGATAGGCTTCTCAGCCATTGCACCTTAGCAGAGAATGTCAAATAGTAGATAGTCCTGATGGAGTTAAATAATTTAAATTCAGAAGATGAAGCAGAAAGCAGCTCAGCAACCATAAAATTAACAGAAAATCTCAGCAGAGATGACATGTTCAGTAGAGACATGAGACCTAGCATAGGACCCTGGTACTTTTGCAGTATTAAAGGTATGAGTTTACTTCTGTGTGTAGACTTTGGCCACATGCATTCCTAGAATATGCCCCATCACACACATTTCTTGTGAACCTGTGTGAATATTTCTTGTGAAATGTATGAATGGGGTATAACCTAGGAATGGAATATTTCCATATGTTTTCTGGCCATGGTTCCTCTACTTCTATGCCCTCCGTGGATATTCCTTGTGTTCTTTCTCTCTCTTTGTCCTTCAAACTTGTTGTGTGAAAATCTACAGGGGGATATTGCCATTTTAATTACTTTGCTATTTGGTTAAATACCTTTCGCTTTGAACCAGTCATTGGTTGGTACAAACAAATAATGTTGGAAGTATAATTCATGGGTCTGAGTTGCTGCTGTCTTGCATAATGCCTTGAAATTTATACACACACACACACACACACACACACACACATACTGTTCTAAGTCATAATCTTCTTTTGCCTCTGCTTTTTTTAATCCTACTTAACTTTATAATTTCCCCATGTTTCTTTGAATTATAATATATAACATAATATATAAGATATGACATTAATATTCCATTACAACTAGGATTTTTTTTTAGCCATTCTTCAATTGTTGAGCAAATATTTGTTTCTAGATTTTTGTTATCTACATCGTTATGAATGTTTCTGTACATGTGGGCCTATTGTTCTCTCTTTTACTGCCAGTCTTCTTGGGGGGTACTGGGTCAGAGTGTACACATGATTTGGTAACCTTTTTCATCAAATTTGAAATTGTTTTCACCAGCAGTAAATAAATGTGCCTGCCTGCTGATGTTGTATTTAGCAATGAGCTTTCCTTCTTCATTTTTTATTTGCTTTTTCCCCTAGGTGTTTCAGAATCAAGTTGTCTAGGGGGCCACTAGATGGCGCAGTAGATTGAGAGTCAGGCCTATAGACAAGAAGTCCTGGGTTCAAATTGGGCCTCAGACATTTCCTACCTGTGTGACCCTGGGCAAGTCACTTAATCCCCATTGCCTACCCCTCACCACTCTTCTGCCTTGGAACTGATACATATTATTGATTCTAAGGCGGAAGGTAAGGGTTTAAAAGAAAAAAAAGAATCAAATTGTCTGGGCTAATAGTGTCATCTGACATGGGGAGTGTACAAAATAAATTTCTCATAGAATTTTAGAGGTGGAAGATTCCTGAGAGCCCTCTAATCCAGCCAATACCTGAAGGAGCATGTCTTCTACAACATACCAAAACATGGTCCTCTAGCCTTTGCTTACCATTCTCCAGCAAGGAAGAAACTATTGCTTCTTACCTTCTTCCTCACAGGAACTGTGTCTGTACCATATTCCCTCCTCTTCTATCATAGTCATTCCCAACTCAATTAATTCTATTAAGAGTATTTCTGTTTCACCCATATATTCTCCTTAAACTCCTTTCTCTCCTCCTTACAAACTTTAGCCAAGATACTTCAAAAAATGGTCCTTCAACCATGTAACCATGTTAACTTTTTAAAAAAATAAATATTATTAAATGTTAAAAAAATTGTCCTTCATCTTTATTTTTCTTCATTCCATTTTTAAGGTAAAAGACAACCCCAATTATGGCTAAACATAAAATAAGGAGTGACATAATATGCTCAGAAAGGGAAAAACAAGTTGTTGTTTTTTTAAAATAAAAACTGATATAAGATTCCATTGTATGCAGTCATCGGCCTGGGTGTCTTTGTATATGACAGTAGTAGGATATATGTTGGGAAAGGTTAGGTCAGGTTCTTTCAGAATGCACAAGGAACAATAAATTGTTTTGGAAAATTCCACCTGTGTCAGTTCTGCTGAACCTCGTGTCTTAGGCTGCTTTTGCAACTTAGGCTCCTGAACCCAGTGAGTTTACACATTTGTGCCCTGCTTTATAGCTCTCCCAAGCTCCATACTGTTGAATGGAGTCATCTCATTGGGTTACTTGGGACCTCACTGACCTCATGGTTAGAACCTGTCCAGTGTTATCTCTGGAAACTCCAGCCCCTGGAGCCTTATTCTTAACCAGATATAGATCACTCCCAGCCCTTGGCTATTTTGCAAAACTTAATTCCTCCCAGTTACTGCCTCTACTAGTTGAAATATAAACTCTGTCCCTTTTGTGCTTCTTTTTGGCATTCCTATACTTTGGTGCAGTGTGATGTTCTGAATTGCAATTCTCTTTCTTCCTTTGGAACTTCCTTGAGAAATTCCCTTTCTCTTTATTCGTCCACAGTTAAATATGCTTTTCTCCAAATATCCAACACCAATGTTAAGTGACTTTTATGGCAACAATATTCTTTTCAATGCAAACACAATATTTTAGCTATCTTACGGGTTAAACAAGTTTTTGTGGGCTAGTGTGGGAACATAACTGCCAATTATAACATTGTTTCAATGAGAAAATATGTATTGTTTCCAACTAAACTTTTAAAATAGAAACAACCTGTTTCTAAGTTTGGGGACTTATTATTCATACACTAAAATACATTTAAATATATTTATATATTTTATACAGATATTGTATATATGTGTATATATGCACACACATGCACACACACATATATATGTATAGTGAAATATATGTATATTTCACTATAAGAAAGGTAGTGAGTGTGACAGGGCAGAAAGAGTTTTAAATTTATAGTCAAAAGCCTTGGGCTTAAATTTTGGCTCTTCCCACATGTCATTCACATGACTTTCTCAGTTTTCTCATTTGTAGAATGAGAGTGGTATACCAGATGACACCCAAAGTCTTTCCAGCTCCTAATCTCATGATTCTGTAAGAATAACTTGGCCTATCCCATTCCTGCATCTTCCTGGAATACTAGCCATTACTGAGGGCAAAACTTATGGCCCCATTCTTAGGATTATGCTTTTACATAACTGGAAGAAATGATAAATTTTAAATAGAGGTTAATGAAAGAAAGATGTCAGTTTTCCCCTTCCCCCATTCCAGTTCATGGAACTCTGGTTAAGAATCCTTGCTCTAAAAATAAATAAATAAATAAATAAATAAACAAATCTGCTTTATTTTATTGAAGAACTTTGGAAAAATCAGCTTTTCTGATCAGTTCCTGTAGCAGAGCAAGCCATTAAATACACACACACACACACACACACACACACACACACACACACACACACGTGTTAAAAAGAAAGAGATGCTCCCAAAGTAGATTTATATAGAAAAGTTGTTTGTTTTCACCCCCCACCCCAGCACAAAACCAGAAGAAGCAGACTGTCACTATAACTGAAATTACAACTGGCACACTGCTAAGCACTCAAACGAAGGATTTTCCATCTGCTTTATAGAAATGAAATTTCATTATATCAGATTTCACAGCATTTTAGGGTTCTCCTCCAAGTGTTTCCATTTAAGAATGCTTTAAAATAGGCTTTAAGTCTGAAAGGGATTTTGCTAGTACAAAGGAAATAAACTGTTAACAGCTGTGATTAAAAGATTTAAAGCCCCATATGTACACCTACTGTTAAAACTTCCTATTTTCTCTATATATTAAATAGCCCATCCATGATTAATTTTTTTTTAAACCCTTACCTTCTGTCTTGGAGTCAATACTGTGTGTTGGCTCCAAGGCAGAAGAGTGGTAAGGGTAGGCAATGGGGGTCAAGTGACTTACCCAGGGTCACACAGCTGGGAAGTGTCTGAGGCCAGATTTGAACCTAGGACCTCCCGTCTCTAGGCCTGGCTCTCAATCCAATGAGCTACCCAGCTGCTTCCCCCGCCTCCCCCATCCATGATTAATTTACTCAGCTTGCAAGGACATAATGTGGACATCCACAAAATCCAAAAAATGGGAATGATCATGAGAATTTCTGGTTCAGTTTCTGCTTCTGGAAAGGTGAAGACTGATACCAAAGTTGATGGATTTCTTTCCTCTTTTTAAAGATATCATTCAGGAATAGGTAGGGCAGTTTCCCCTGTGTTTTGGGAGCCTGTTCCAGGGCTCAATCTCTAGAACAGTCAAGAATTTTTTTATATCTAACTAAACACTCTAATTTAAACCCATATCTCCTTGGTTCAGTCCTTTGTGGAGATGGTCACCATCTTTTTTTTTCTTTTCTTTAAACCCTTATCTTCTTTCTTAGTATCAATCTCAAAACAGAAGGGTGACAAGGGTTTAGCAGTTAGGGTTGAGTGACTTGTCTAGGGTCATACAGCCAGGAAGTGTCTGAGGTCAATTTTGAACCCTGGTTGGATGTTCTATCTATTGTGCTTCCTAGCTGCCCCTGTGGTCACTATCTTTTTAAAAATATATATTTACCCATGTAAAATCTATATCTGATTGTTTATGGTCTCAGGGAAGTGGGTGAGCAGGGAGGGTTCAAAGAAGGGAGAGAATTTGGAACTTAAAACTTAAAAAAAAAAGAATGTCAGGGGGCAACTGGGTAGCTCAGTAGATTGAGAATCAGGCCTAGAGACGGGAGGTCCTAGGTTCAAATCTGGCCTCAGACACTTCCCAGCTGTGTGACCCTGGGCAAGTCGCTTGACCCCCATTGCCCACCCTTACCACTCTTCCACCTATGAGCCAATACATAGAAGTTAAGGGTTTAAAAAAAAAGGTCAAAAAATTGTTTTTACATGTAATGTAAATTTATTTAATGTAATGTAATATAATATTATTTAAAGATATCACACCTTAGCATTTTTTCATTCAGATTAAAAATACCACTTCCTTAGAGGGCTTATTTTCCATCCATTTATTATTCTTGGTCCCATTTCCCTAGTTTCTATCCATCCTTTTTAAAGTTCAAATCAGACCCACTTGTTTTAATTACCCCTTCTTTGCCCAGCATCTTGTTCCATGAGATAAAATATTTCAGGAAAATTCCTAGTTAACTTGTCCTTTTTTTTTTTTTTTTGTCTTGTCCTAGTTATCATTGAAAAGAACTCAAATATTTTTCAATTTTAAACATTTTTGATGGCTATGTTTCTAAACTGAATGAGATACTTCCTCTCTATTTTAAACAGAATATATGGATTTATTTCAGCTTTTTCTTTATGACTTAAGGGCATCATTATGGATATAAATTATTGTAATGTGTTATAACACCATGACGTCTTTGAAGTTCATTGATGTATACAGGGCTGTTTGTCTTTTTTCAGTCATGTCTGAGTTTTTATGAGCTCATATGGCGTTTTCTTAGCAAAGATACTAACGTGGTTTACCACTTCTCCAGCTCATTTTAGAGAGGAGGACACTGAGACAAACAGGGTTATGGGACTTGCCTAGGATCACATAATAAGTTTTGGATGCCATATTTCAACTCAGTTCTTCCTGACTCCAGACCCAACACTTGGCTGTCCAGGACAAGTGGGAGAGTGCTATAAAAATCTAGAAGAGAGGTGATAACTGAGTGAGTGGAGAGAAGGGATCCTAGGAGAAGGATGGGGTGGAGGTAGAAATAACAAGATCTGGCAGCTGTTTGGATACTTGAGATGAGGTAACGTGCATAGTCAATGCCAGGATTACAAATCTGAGACACTTGGAAGTATGGTGGTGCCTTCAACAGAGATGGGGGCTTTGCAAGGAACATTCATGATTTCTTCTTTGGACCTGATGAGTTTGAGGCATCTCTGGGATATCCAGTTTGAAATGTTCAATGAGGAGTGGGTGATTTGGACTGGAACCCAGAGTAGAACTAGGGATTGTTATATGGAATCATTTGAAAAATGATGATAATTATGCTCAAGGAACAGAGAGAAAAGAGAAGACAGTCCTGGATACAGCATTCTGGGACACAACTGCAGGTGTGACGTGAATGATGAGCCAGCAGAGGAGAATGAGAAGGGATCAGACAGGTAGAAGAACCAGAAAAGAGTAGTATCACAGAAACCCAGAGAAGAGAGAGAATCCAGGGTGGAATGTAGCACAGATGAGGAACAGACAGGACTAGCAAATTTGGTAATTAAAAGATTATTGTTAACTGGGGCAGTGAGTGGCACCTTAACTTCAAGTCCATCCTTAGATGCTTCATAAATGGGACCCTAAGCAGGTAAATTCATTTTTGTCTGCCTCAATTTCATCAATAAAATGGGGGCAGGTGTAGTCAAAATCAGAAGGGAAACAACAAATTGGGAAAAAATCTTTATAACAAAAAACTCTGACAGGGGTCTAATTACTCAAATATACAAGGAGTTAAATGAATTGTATAAAAAATCAAGCCATTCCCCAATTGATAAATGGGCAAGAGACACGAATAGGCAATTTTCAGGTAAAGAAATCAAAAGAATCAATAAGCACATGAGAAAGTGTTCTAAATCTCTAATAATTAGAGAAATGCAAATCAAAACAACTCTGAGGTATCACCTCACACCTAGCAGATTGGCTAAAATGAAAGAAGGGGAGAGTAATGAATGTTGGAGGGGATGTGGCAAAATTGGGACATTAATGCATTGCTGATGGAGTTGTGAACTGATCCAACCATTCTGGATGGCAATTTGGAACTATGCTCAAAGGGCTATAAAAGAATGCCTGCCCTTTGATCCAGCCATACCATTGCTGGGTTTGTACCCCAAAGAGATCATAGATAAACAGACTTGTACGAAAATATTCATAGCTGTGCTTTTTGTGGTGGCAAAAAACTGGAAAAGGAGGGGATGTCCTTCAATTGGGGAATGGCTGGACAAATTGTGGTATATGCTGGTGATGGAATACTATTGTGCTAAAAGGAATAATAAACTAGAGGAGATCCAGGTGAACTGGAAAGACCTCCAGGAACTGATGCAGAGTGAAAGGAGCAGAGCCAGAAGAACATTGTGCACAGAGACTGATATACTGTGGTAAGATCGAATGTAATGGGCTTCTGTACCAGCAGCAATACAATGACACAGGACAGCTCTGAGGGATTTATGGTAAAGATGCTACCCACATTTAGAGGAAGAACTGCAGGAGAGGAAACATATAAGAAAAACAGCTGCTTGAACGCATGGGTTGGGGTGGACATGATTGAGGATGTGGATTCGAAACTACCACATCAATGGAACTAACAACAATTTGGAAATAGGTCTTGAACAAGGACACATGTTAAAACCAGTGGAAATGTGCGTCGGCTACGGGAGGGGGGAGAGCGGGGAGGTGAAGGGGAAAGTAGGAGCATGTAACCATGTTAAAAATGAATATTAATAAATGATTAAAAAATAAAAAAATAAAAAAATAAATGAGGGCAGGTAACTAGCTTCATTAAGGCCACCATCTTTATTGCACATATATATATATATATATATATATA
>NC_058132.1:490208480-490274829 GCF_016433145.1 Gracilinanus agilis
CTTGTGAGCCAAGGAGTTGTGTGATGAAATTGTCTTCCTAAGACCTGGCCTCCGACTTATATATAAACCGATCTAGCCTCTAATCCCCTCTGATAAGCAGCTCCAAACTAATTTTCTAGCCTTACTTCACATGACTCCCTTTGAAGCATTCAATGATTCCATCAAACTGAACTCCTGGCTATTCTTTGATCTCTTCCCATCCCCCATATTTGAAGTTTATTCTATCTTTGTCTCTCCCTATGGAAATCCTTCTGTTCAAGGCTCAGCTCAGGTGCCATATGTGAAAGGGAATTCTTGGTTCTCTGTAAGTTCACACCTTACTTGATGGTAGGTGAGAACAAGCCAGAAATTTAAAAGTTCACACACTCAGAAAGGTGAGGTTCCAAAGGTGAGAACTCAGACAATTTAGAAACTGTGATTGGCCCCCATGAAAAGGGGAAGGGACAGGAAACCACCAAAAAAGCCATGAAATCCCTGAGGAGGGAGTCTGGTGAAGGAGGCTAGTAGAGAGTGAACTCCAAGAAGAGAGTCACTCTGAGAAGAAAGTCGGGCAGCTCAAAGAAGAAAGTAGGCCTCAGGAGTCACCTTCAGCTCCAGTCATTGCCTTGGGTGAGTGGATAAGCTGGTTTTCCCTTCCTGTTTTCTGGAGATAGTTTAATTCTGATTGAAGGTTAACAAGTCCTGGCTGAGCCAAGCACTGGAATAATATTTAGTTAGATAGGTTAATGTCTTTTTCTAACCTTTTGTATTTCTCTACTTTCACCTCTTTTATAAATAAAAGATTTCTAATTTTCATATATGTAGCCAAACCATTAATTTTAACACTTACACATATTCCATGAAATTCTCTCCTCCAATTTTCCTAGTGTTTGCATCTCTTTTTTGTCTTCATTTCAATCTACCAAGTACTGTATTTGTTTGTATTCATACAAAGTCCCCCCCCCTCTATCTATCTATCTATCTATATCTATAGTCTCCCAAAGGTTTGGGAGAAAAAGGGAACATTGTATGAACTCAAATATATATATGTACACACACACATATATAAATTCCATGAATCATTTTTCATTTTTGAATTTCTAGTATCTAACATAGGGCAACCACACAACAAATGTTTGTTGAAGTGAAGTTAAAATATATTGCATCAGAATGTAAGTTCCTTGAGGGTAGGGAATATTTCCTTTTTGTCTTTGGATCCTCAGTGTCTACCATGTAGTAGGGTCTTAATAAATACTAGTTTGATCAAATGACTGAGTCATAATATGCTTACTGCCTATGTGATCTTAGGTCATTTAATCTCTCGGTGACTCAGTTCCTTCATCTATAAAATCAAAGAGGGGGAGAGGTTTAGATGAATTAAACTCTAGGGTTTCTCTTAGCTCTAGATCTATCATTAGCATGTCTGAGCCCATCTTGCACACTTTCTCACATGCTCCTGGAGGCTGCGCCTGCAGAGTTTACTCCAAAAAGCACCTCGCTGTGTGTTTAATAAGCCCAGGAAGCCTCAGTGTTTCTCAGTGGGCACAGGGACACTCCTCTGCATCCCTTGCCCTTGACCTCTGTGTTTCTCTCCTCTCTCCCAGTGGACTGCCTTCTGTGCAACCACCCCTCCACCCAACTAGGAAAGAAAAGGAAAAAAGAGGGATGATGGGACCTTGTTGGGTTGGTACCATCAATCAGCGTTCACCTCCCTACTGACCTGACATGAGAGAGGCTATTTAGGCTAAGGAAAAGCCCATCAGCCACTTGTCAATCACCCCTCACACTCTTATAGTCTGTAAGGGACGCTGGTGGCCAGGGCTTTGGTGCTCTTAATCACAGAGGTCTCTATGAAGCTATCATCCAAAGGGGGAGGTTTGAAGTGAGATACAAAAAGCATCAGAGCTGTCACCCGTGTCCTACATCGCTTCCATTAAAGCCGGGGCCGTGTTTCCTTCATGCCTTTCATCCTGAATCATTTCAGCATCGCTGCAGAAGAAGAGTGGCCTCCAGCTAGAAGATGACAGTTATCAGGGGACACTGTGATCTTCAAAGTGCTTTCATGGACATGATCTCAATTGATCCTCTAATAACCCGGTGAGGGAGGCAGGGAAGGGGCTATTATTCCCATTTTACAGATGAAGACACACTTGACACTCTGCCTTAGCTTTTATTCATTCTCTTCAAGCTCTTGGCACTAAAACTTATAAGTGCTTTAATGTGCAGTCTTAGTCTTAGTCTTAATGGACAATGGCCCATTTGGGAGGGTGACATTTGAAGCCCTAGCACAGTGCCTGGCACATGGTAGGTTTTAAATAAATATTTGATGATGAATTTATTAATTCATTCAACAAAAAATTATTGAGTGTTTATTCTATGCAAGGCACTGTGTATATTTCAAGAGGTACAAACATGTTGAGATCAGTTGATCCACTAAAATTTATTAAGTCTCTACCATGTGCCAGGCACTGGGCTAAGTGAGGGGGATACAAAAAGAATTCAAAAGATGGTTACTGAGGTGGCAGCTAGGGGCTCAGTGGACTGAGAGATAGGTCCAGAAAATGGGAGGTCCTGGGTTCAAATCTGGCCTTAGATACTTCACATTTGTACAACCCTGGCCTTTGCTGTTCTTCTGCCTTGGAACCAATATACAGTAATGATTCTAAGATGGAAGGAAAGGTGCTACAATTTAGAGGGATTTAGGGAAGGCTTCCAATAAAATGCAAAAGGTTTCCAGGAAATTACATTTACAGTTATGACAGATAATTAAACCTATCTGCAGCAACCATTTAGGGACTTGTCCACTATATGTCTGACATAAGATACAGTATCTAATTGGAACATTATAGTTAGCTTATTTAAGTAAACTCAATCAGTGCTTAAATATACATACCATCTGGGTCTTTAAAGGTCAAAGTGATGAACTTGCTGGCAACCATAAACATGAAAATCACCCAAAAGCACGCAGCTAACAGAAGCCACTGGTGGTGCATGTTGTCAAACGAGAGCCATATAACTGCTGGTTCTTCCTGGAAAACACAGCTTCCTCCCCAAAAGAAAATAAGACAAAACACCAACAATGATCAATAGATCAGTAAAAATATGCAAGAAAAAATCAATCCAGAATTATTTTTGCTGAACAACTGTTAAGCATAATTAAATTCTTCTGATATATCCCCTCTTCCCCTCTACCACCAAGAACTTATTAAATTTATGCTTTCATATTTTTAAGGAAATACCTCCTGTCCCCTCTCCCACCCCCCCCCCAAATCATGTCAACTTTCAAATATCCTTTACAAACAGAAGGAAGAAACATTGAGTGAAACTCAAAAGTCATTTGTATTTGACTTTGGATTGTATCATCATATAATTTTATTTTGGGAAAAAGATTTACCTTCCTAAATCTGTATGGCTCAGGTTAATATCAAAATGAGCTTGCAAATGCCTCATTCCTCACTAACTGCAGGCAGCCCAGGAACAGGTGGTAGGGGAAGGCCTGCCTGGGATTAAGCATCCACCCTGGGTAATCCACAGGCTATGTAATTCACAAGAACAAATCAAGAGCAGACTGTGTTTAAATCCTAAATTGCTGCCAGAATAAAACTACAGCTTAAATAATTGCTGGGGGAGCAAGGGAAAGATTTTAATAATTTAAATTCCCCTGCATTTATTTGCTGCCAAGGCCTGTTTAGACAGGTCTTTCTTTGGTGTTTTCTGTTTTTCATGCTACCATTTGCATTTTAAGCAAGGCTGGGAGTTTGAGTATTAAATGTGTCATAGAAGTCATGCTCTATTGCATTGTATATTGAGAGTTATATGAAGAAACTAGAAGCCTTGACATGGGTCCTGGCAAGAAAACCAAATTGAGAGAGAGAGAGAGAGAGAGAGAGAGAGAGAGAGAGAGAGAGAGAGAGAGAAGGAGGGAGGAAAGAGAGGGGAGAAAGGGAGAGAAAGAGGGAGAAAAAGGTAAAGAGGGAGAGAGAAGATAGAGAAAGAGGCAGGGAGGGAGAGAGGGGAGAGAGAGACAGAGAGACACACAGACACAGAGACACGCACACACAGAGTTTCACTTCACCTTTAGCACTGTGATTTTTCAAGCTAAGTTAAACTAGTTAAAAAGACTTATATGGGCCAGCATGGTTTTCATGAGTCGATTAAGCCATCTATCATTTCAAGGCAGGAAAAGAGACTGTAAGATTACAAATATTATTGCTGCCAGGGGCATCATTTTCAGAAGAATCCAAGTTGGCTCTCTGAGCCTTGAACTGCGAATATTTAGAATGAGACAAAAAACAAATAACTCTTCTATGTTATATCCTGAAGCATCAGTATCCTGAAACTTCCTGAGCATGCTGTCACCCCAAGAGGGAATGACAAACTATGTAGCTTTGTGCCTGTCAATCAGAATAAATATGGCACACTCGAAAACTACCGAAGCATCTCCTTTCTTCTATAGTGAGTGAGAAAGAGAAAACTCAACACTGCATTTATTTGCCTGCCAAGGCCTGTTTAGACACTCAACAAAATCGAAGACTTCCAAGCATTCATAAAGAAAAAACCGGACGTAAGCAGAGAGTTTGTTGCTCAAACACAGAACTCAAGAGAATCACCATAAGGTAATCAAGAGAGTGTGTGGGGGGAAACAAAACAAAACAAAAAATGAAAAACCTTTTCTTTAAGGGACCCAATAACCTCAATTGACTTATATCCCCATAAGAAAATAAGATATTGATAACTCTTAAATATTGTTATTACCAACAGGGTAGATAGATGAAGTATAATTAGAGGGAACAGGTACAAATTGTATATGATGAAATGTCAAGATATATGTATGTATGTATATATGTGTGTGTGTATATATATACACATATATATACACAAAACTAGAGGTAAAAAAAAGGAGATAATATTAAGAGAAAGGGGAAAACAGACAAAATAGAGTAAATTTATATTTCATAAAGAAGTGCATGGGGTGAACATGGGAGAAGACCAATACAATGGAAGGGTAAAGAGGTTGGAGAAAGGAAATACTTAATTCGTAAGTGCATTGAAATTAACTTAAAGAGGGAAGAACAATCAGATCCATTGGGTCAGAGAATTGATTTGTGCCCTATAGAAAAGTAGAAAGGTAATGAACAGACTGGTGGGGAGGGAAACAATACTAGGGAGGGAGAGGGCTTGGGGGGAGTGCAGCATAGCTTTAAAGAAAAATAAGAGGGGAATAAGAAGGGAGGGGGGAGAAAGGGAAGTACAACAAGGGAGGGGATTGTAGGAACTGATTAAAAACAAAACACTGGTATAGAAGGAAACAGTGAAAGAAGAAAGGATAGGACAAGGAGAGAGAATCAAAATGCCTGGAAATACACAAGTGATAATTATAACTCTGAATGTGAATGGGATGAACTCGCCCATAAAACAGAAGCAAATATCAGAGTGGATTAGAAACCAAAATCCTACCATATGTTGTCTACAAGAAACACACATGAGACAGGTAGACATACATAGAGTAAAAATGAAAGGATGGAGAAAAATCTCTTGGGCTTCAAATGAGAAAAAGAAGGCAGGGGTTGCCATCATGATCTCTGACAGAGCCAAAGTAAAAATAGATCTGGTTAAAAGAAATAGGGAAGGTAATTACATCCTAATAAAAGGCAGTATAAACAATGAAGAAATATCAGTACTCAACATGTATGCACCAAATGGCATAGCATCCAAATTTCTAAAGGAGAAGCTAGTGGAGCTCAAGGACAAAATAGATAGCAAAACTATACTAGTGGGTGACCTCAACCTTCCCCTATCAGAACTAGATAAATCAAACCAAAAAATAAATACGAAAAAGATAAGAGAGGTGAATGAAATCCTAGAAAAATTAGAGTTAATAGATATATGGAGAAAAATAAACAGGGACAAAAAGGAATACACCTTCTTTTCAGCAGCACATGGAACATTCACAAAGATAGACCATATACTAGGGCACAGAAACATGGCAAACATGCAAAAAAGCAGAAATAATAAATTCAACCTTATCAGATCATAATGCAATAAAAATAGTTATTTGTAAGAATACATGGAGAGGCAAACCAAAACCTAATTGGAAATTAAATATGATTCTCCAAAACCAGTTAGTTAAAGAAGAAATCATAGAAACAATCAACAATTTCATTGAAGAGAATGACAATTATGAGACATCCTACCAAACTCTGTGGGATGCAGCTAAGGTAGTACTTGGGGAAATTTATATCCTTGAGTGCATATATTAACAAATTAGGGAGGGCAGAGATTAATGAATTGGGCATGCAACTTAAAAAACTAGAAAGTGAACAAATGAAGGGAGAAATTAATAAAATCAAAAGTAAAAGAACTATTGAATTAATAAATAAGACTAGAAGCTGGTATTTTGAAAAAACAGATAAAATAAACAAAGTACTGGCCAATCTTAAAAAAAGGAAAGAAGAAAACAAAATTAACGGTATTGAAGATGAAAAGGTCTCACCTATAATGAAGAGGAAATTACGGCAATCATTAAAAACTATTTTGCCCAATTATATGGCAATAAATATAGCAATCGAGGTGATATGGATGAATATTTACAAAAATTTAAATTACCTAATTTAACAGCTGAAGAAATAGATTACTTAAATAATCCCATATCAGAAAAAGAAATTGAAAAAGCCATCAAAGAGCTCCTTAAGAAAAAATCACCAGGGCCTGATGGATTCACAAGTGAATTCTATCAAACATTCAAAGAACAACTAATCCCAATACTATACAAATTATTTGACATAATAAGCAAAGAAGGAGTCCTACCAAATTCCTTTTATGACACAACTATGGTACTGATTCCAAAGCCAGGTAGATCAAAAACAGAGAAAGAAAACTATAGATCAATCTTCCTAATGAACATAGATGCAAAAATCTTAAATAGAATACTAGCAAAAAGATTCTAACAAGTGATCAAGAGGATTATCCACCATGATCAGATGGGATTTATACCAGGAATGCAAGGATGGTTCAACATTAGGAAAATCATCCACATAATTGGCTATATAAACAAGCTAACAAACAAAAATCACATGATAATCTCAATAATATCTCAATAATGAAAAAGCCTTTGACAAAATACAACACCCATTCCTATTGAAAATGTTAGAAAGTATAGGAATAGAAGGTCCTTTCCTAAAAATAATAAACAGTATATATCTGAAACCATCAAGAAGCATCATATGCAATGGGGATAAATTAGAAGCCTTCCCAATAAGATCAGGTGTGAAACAAGGATGCCCATCATCACCTCTATTATTTAACATTGTACTAGAAACACTAGCAGTAGCAATTAGAGAAGAAAAAGAAATTGAAGGTATTAAAATAGGCAATTAGGAGACTAAGCTATCACTCTTTGCAGATGATATGATAGTCTACTTAAAAAATCCTAGAGAATCAACTAAAAAGCTACTAGAAATAATCAACAACTTTAGCAAAGTTGCAGGAGACAAAATAAATGCACACAAATCATCAGCATTTCTATATATTTCCAACACATCACAACAGCAAGAGTTAGAAAGAGAAACACCATTTAAGATCACCCTAGACAATATAAAATACTTAGGAGTCTATCTACCAAAACAAACACAGGAATTACACGAATATAACTACAAAATACTTCTAAACAATTGGAAAAACATTGATTGCTCATGGGTAGGATGAACTAACATAATAAAAATGAACATTCTACCCAAATTAATTTACTTATTTAGTGCCATACCTATCAAACTACTAAAAAAACTTCCTTACTGAATTAGAAAAAACTATAACAAAGTTAATTTGAAGAACAAAAGATCAAGAATATCAAGGGAAATAATGAAAAAAAAAACATGAAGGAAGGTGGCCTAGCAGTATCAGATATTAAACTATACTATAAAGCAGCGGTCATCAAAATGGTATGGTACTGGCTAAGAGACAGAAGGGAGGATCAGAGGAATAGACTTGGGGTAAGTGATGCCAATAAAACAGTGTATGATAAACCCAAAGAGCCCAAATTTTGGGACAAAAATCCACTATTGACAAAAACTGCTGGGAAAGTTGGAAAACAGTATGGGAGAGATTAGGTTTAAATCACATCCTACACCAAGATAAATTCAGAATGGGTGAATGACTTGAATATAAAGAGGGAAACTATAAACAAGTTAAGTGAACACAGAATAGTATACTTGTCAGATCTCTGGGAAAGGAAAGATTTTAAAACCAAGCAAGAGTTAGAAAAAATTAAATAATTTTGATTATATTAAATTAAAAAAGCTTTTGTACAAACAAAAACAATGCAACCAAAACCAGAAGAGAAACAACAAATTGGGATAAAATCTTTATAACAAAAAACTCTGACAGGGGCCTAATCACTCAAATATACAAGGAATTAAATGAATTGTATAAAAAAATCAAGCCATTCCCCAATCGATAAATGGGCAAGGGACATGAATAGTCAATTTTCAGATAAAGAAATCAAAAGTATCAATAAGCAAATGAGAAAGTGTTCTAAATCTCTAATAATTAGAGAAATGCAAATCAAAACAACTCTGAGGTATCACCTCACACATAGCAGATTGGCTAAAATGATAGCAGGGGAGAGTAATGTTCAAGGGGATGTGGCAAAATTGGGACATTAATGCACTGCTGGTGGAGTTGTGAACTGATACAACCATTCTGGATGGCAATTTGGAAGTATGCTCAAAGGGCTATAAAAGAATGTCTGCCCTTTGATCCAGCCATACCATTGCTGGGTTTGTACCCCAAAGAGTTCATAGATAAACAGACTTGTACGAAAATATTTATAGCTATGCTTTTTAAACAGACTTGTACGAAAATATTTATAGCTATGCTTTTTGTGGTGGCAAAACACTGGAAAAGGAGGGTATGTCCTTCAATTGGGGAATGGCTGAACAAACTATGGTATATGCTGGTGATGGAATACTATTGTGCTCAAAGGAATAATAAACTGGAGGAATTCCATGTGAACTGGAAAGACCTCCAGGAATTGATGCAGAGTGAAAGGAGCAGAGCCAGAAGAACATTGTACACAGAGACCAATACACTGTGGTAAAATAGAATGTAATGGACTTCTGTACTAGCAGCAATGCAATGACCCAGGACAATTCTGAGGGACTTATGGAAAAGAACTACCCACATTCAGAGGAAGAACTGAAGGAGTGGAAACACAGAAGAAAAACAAATGCTTGAACAAATGGGCTGATGGTGATATTATTGGGGATGTAGAATTAAAACGACCACACCAATGCAATTATCGACAATTTCAAAATAGGTCTTAATCGATGCATGTTAAAACCAGTGGAAATGTGCATCAACTATGGCGGGGTGGGGAGGAGGTCGGGGGGGTGAAGCGGAAAGTAAGAACATGAATCATGTAACCATGGATAACTTTTCTAAAAAATAAAAATTATTAAATAAAAAATAAAATGAAATAAAATAACATGAAATAACCTGAACAGAGTGGAAAATAACTGCTTGAACACATGGGATGATGGGGATATGACTTGGGATGTAGACTCTAAAAGACCACCCTAGTACAACTATCAATAGTAGGGAAATAGGTCTTGATCAATGACACATGAAGAAACCAGTGGAAATGCATGTTGGCTATGGGTAGGGAGCATGGTTTGGGGGGAGAGAAAGAATATGAATCATGTAACCAAGGAAAAATTTTCTAAAAAATAAAAAAATGATTAAAAAAAATAACCTAAACAAGTCCTTATACCAGAATTACATCTCTAGCCTTATGCCTTATGTGACAGTTGGCATCATTAATTAAATTAAAATGATAATCAGTTTCTGCTCTTAACTCTCTTGCCTTCTAACCAAACCAGCTAGGCAAAGCCATGAGGGATGTTTTAAAATTATTTTATTGATACTTTTGTTTTTACACCACTTATATTTCCCAATATATTTTGCCCTATTTCCCTTCCCAGAGATCTGCCCTTCTGCTGTTGTTGTTCAGTTGTTTTCCGTTGTATCTCATTCTTCTGTTCCCATTTGGGGTTTTCCTGGCAAAGATACTGGAGTGGTTTGCCATTTCATTCACCAGCTCATTTTTACAAATGAGAAAACTGAGGCAAACAGGGTTAAATGACTTGCCTGGTCACTAGTCACATGACTAGTAATGTCTGAGGTAAAATTTGAATTCAGGTTTTCCTGACTCCAAGTCCAGAGCTCTATCCAGCGAAGGAAATAGTTTTTGGTCTTATGTATTTGTGTTAGTGTCTTACATATATTACAGGTATTAGACCTTTATCAGATATTTGATTCAGATTTTTCCCAGCTTATGGCTTCTTTTTTTAATGACCTGTGCTAATCGTTAATGCAAGTGCTTTTAAATTTTATGCAATTAAATTTTTTTTCTGTGATTAAGAAAGTTCTTGCTTAGTTAAGAAATTTCTCCATAACCACAGCACTGAAAGCTACTTGATCTAGTTCCCTTCTAAAATTTTAATAGTTTTACCGTTAACATTCAGTTATTGTTATCTGTTTTGAGCTTTTTGTGACATAGGGAGTAAGATGCTTGTGTAAACCTAATTTCTGCCAAATAGCTTTACAGTTCTTCCAGAAATTCCTTTCAAATAGGAAAATTTCTGTTCTGAAATTTACTGTACACTGGGATACAGAGTTGAATTGTTTCTGATTCTCAACTGACTTAACTTTTCTATTTTTTAAACAATCATCAAATAGTTTTAATGATTATTATTTTATAATATAATTTGGAATCTTGAAATGTTATTCCTCATCCATTCTTTTATTATGTCCCTCTCTTGTGGAATTTTCTGGAGATCAAGCTATTTCAATGGAACGTTTGTCTTTGCTCAAAGTCATAGCAGGTTTCCTTTCAGATTTTAAGAGCGGCTAACTCTTTTCTATTCAGTAACCCATTGGAGTCTTTCCTCCTCCCCTCTCTCCAAACTCAAACTTCTAGTATCAGAAGGGTTTATGTGAGGGCTTAAATTTTTTTAAAGTAGCACACGATGCAAAATTTCTACACAAAATAATTTAAAGTTAGCTAGTTAGCCTTCTCCTATCAGGTTAGTATGTTAAACATGGAACACTACAAGGTTATGATAAAAGAGCTACACAAGGGGAAGAGATAACACTTTTCCCACTCCTATTTTTTTACAGTCCCAACTGCTAATTTCCTTCTTTCCATTTCCAGACTAGAATACGTGGGAGATCTGGACAGGATGGAGAAGTAACTGAATTTAGGAAAGAGAAGGGGTGAGGTGGAAAAGTCTCTGGTTCAAACTATTGTTTGTTTCTTTGTTTTTTTCTTTAAAGGACAAAACAACTTTCATCAACTTCTAAAGCAAATCTACTCAGTCAAGATTTATTTTGGAAAGTGTGTTAATTTTGGGACCCAATAGTCCTATTATCTAATCTGTTATCAGCAGGGAATCCCTGCTAGAAATCTATTTTCAAGGACTCTGGGATATAATCCTGGTAAGTGTTTTATAGTGTCCTGTGTATTTTGCATTTGTAAGTTATATTTCAGCATTGTGCTATCTACTCTTGGCGGAATTTAGACAATGGTATAAGCCAACCAGTAAATTAGAAGGACAGTTAGGTGGCTCAGCAGACAAAATGCCAGGTTTGGAGTCAGGAAGACTGAGTTCAAATCCGGCATCAAGACATTCCTTAACTGGGTGACCCTTAACCTTGTTTTCTCAGTTTTCTCATTAGTAAAATGAGCTGGATAAGGAAAATGGCAAACCTCTCCAATATCTTTGCCAAAAAACCTCAAATGGGGCCACAGAGTCAGACAGGGCTGAAAATGACTGAAAAACAACAAATTAGTAGTCCCAACAACTTGAAACACATGGGCTAAGATTATAGGAAATTGTACTGTAGTCAAGTATAAAACAACAACAATAACAAAACTCCCTAAAAATTATAAATACACCTAGAATTCTAGTCATCTAGTTTTGTAGCCACATTATTTCTGTTTCTTTTGACTATATGAAGCAATATAATTACTGTAGTGGAATATGTGGGAAAGCATGATATTTTTTGCCTGATAAAAATTTTGGTGGGTGGTCATTCGAAATTTATACTGCCCTTAATGAAAATGGAAAACCCATTGAACTATGGCAACTGAGTCCCCTACAAATTTTAGTTACCTCAAGGAGGCCCTCATGGCAACAAATAATTCACTTTCCCACTTAACACTGCAGTGATCCCAAATCTTTTTATTCCTCCTTTTATTCTCTGCTAATGACTTCTGCCTCAAATTTAAGTGAAAAATTTGAGGCTGTTTGGCAAGTAAGCACTCCCTCTTCATTCCTCTACTTCATCTAACATCATGCAGATTTACTTCTCCCTGTCTCCTCTTTCACTCCCATTTCTCCTTAAGAGATAGTACTTTTCATTGTCAAGAAAACCCACTTTAGTGGCATCCGTTATCCCACCCTGTCCTGTCTTCTCCAGAAAACTATCCTGCTCTTTCATTTCCACTTTTTCAAATCTTCAGTCCCTTCCCATAGACTGACTTCTTTCCTGCTGCCTAAAAACAAATCTATTTCTCCAAGAAACAGCCTCTTCTCAAACTTTGGCCATCATGACCTCTCTAGAGTCTCTGACCCTTTGATGAGATGAGTTAACATAGGTAAAGCATTAAAATGTAAAGATTAAAATGATATATAAAAGCTAGCCATTAGCTATTATTTGACAGTGTCTATCACTCTACTCTAGTACAAGCCCTTATCATCTCTCCCCTAGTGTACTGCAATAACCTTTTAATGAGTCTTCCAGCCTTGATTCTCGACCCATACCAATCCTTTCTCCATTCAATTGATTTTCCTAATGCACAAGTGTGACTATATTATCCTCTTATTCAATAAACTCCAGTGGCTTCCTATTCTCTCAGGTCCAAATGTACTCTGTTTGGCATTTAAAGTTCTTCATGGGCCCCTTTTTACCTTTCTAGTCTGAATGTTTTACTCCCTACTTCCATTTCTCTGAGCCAACAACACTGGCTTTCCTGTTCCTAGAATATTTCCAATGTATGTCCCTATTTTACTACCTATCCTTTCATGCCTCCATGCTTCCAACTGTTGGATTCTTTTAATTTTTTTAGCCCAAATCCCACCTTCTGCAGGTTTTCACAGTCCCTCCTACTGTTGTCTTTCTTCCTAGATTGCCTTCCATTCACCTTCCTTTGTATTTATCTTGTATGTACAACATTTGTATGTGGTCTCCCTCATTAGAATGTGAGCCCCCTCTGGGGCAGGAACTGTATATATGTGTTTGTTTTCCTTGTATCACTAGTGCTTGCCACACATGTACACTTAATAAATAAATACCTGTTGACTGACTGATAATGCAGTAAAGTATAGATAAATCAAAACTTCTTTATGGTGGCAGAAACTTGAAAAATCCTTTAAAATTATATTTTCCTCCTCTACAGAGGTGGAGAATTATAAATATTGAACACTGTCAAACTTAGTAGGTTGATTAGTTTTGCTGAACTGTTTTCTCTTTAATTTTCATTCTTTGGCACATGGGTGGATCTCTGATGAAGGGAAAAGGGCAGTTTATTTTGGAAATGAAGATGGTGTAAAACAAATGATACCAGTAAATTCTTTATAAAGAGTTAATTTCTTCTTTTTTTTTTACTTTAGAGGGAATAATAATTGTTTATTTTCTATTATAAAGTAAATTAGCCTGTTATCCCTTTTAATCCTCATAACAGTACTGTGAGTTAGTGTGTTTTTATCTCCATTGTAAGGATGGGGAAATTGAGGCTCAGAAAAGCTAAGAGATTTGTCTCTAGAACATACATATTAAGTGAAAGAGTCACATCTCATTCCAAATCCAACTGTAATAGACCCACAGGGACCCATGAATCTAAAAGGAGCATAGGAAAAGGTATAAGAAAGACTTTATCAAGTGACAGAATTGGAATGCTCTATAGTACACATTTTTACATAAGTAGATTTCTGAAAAGGCATTTTATTCAATATCCTTCAGTGAAACCCATGTAAGCCTATGAGTAGATGAAATTATTTCCTGATCCCTTATTAGAAAATTTACACATAATTAAATCAGGACTAAAATGAAAAAAAAAAAAAAAGCTGACATAGTAACCTTGGTCCTAAATGATTTTTAAAAATCCCTACAATTTTTTATTTCACAAAGTTCTTTCTCATAAATACTACCAGACAGAAATGGTATTTTAATAAATGAATATTATGCACTGCCTTATAACATATAGATGATATATAATATTATATATGTTATATGTGCACATATAGGCTATAACTGATATGCAGTATATGTTATATACACTGTAACATATAGGCCGTAGATGTTATATACAGTATAACATATAGGCAACAGATATTATAGACCCTACAACAAATATACAATGTTATATACTCAATAGCATATATAATGTCATATACTATTATAACATGCATACAATACTTTACACACTTTATAACATACATGCAATAGATATTATATCCTCTACTCTTAATATATGTAATGTTATATACTCTAGAGTATAGCATATATACAACATATATTATATACAATATATAGTATATGCACTATATATAATAAATGTATATTTATGCCATATATTAATATGTGTGATATATTATGTTATAATATACACTGTATATTACATATTACAATAATACACAAATATATTACAATATATAATATAGACAAGCTACATAATATATATCATATTGATATAATATATATTATATATTACAAGATACATTGTATATTACATATGCACATTTACAATACAGAATATATTACAATAATACATAAATCTATTATAATATACAATATATACAAACTATATAATGTCTATATAATATATTAATATATATGCCTAATCATCAATATCATCCCACATATATATAACATCATAATTTCTACTGCTGAGACTATCATTAAAAAAAGATCTTCACTGCTAAAGTCCTAGACTGATGTTTCATCATGACAGAGATGTAACCTTGGATCTGACTACATAAGGCCATGTCAGAAAAAAAACAAGGTTCTCCTCTGTATTTTACTAAGGTAGAAACACTTGCTACACGGGCCAGTGATGGGCTGTATGTTTAATTTTCTAAGGAGCAGTCTAGTTAAGTGGAGGGGGGCCCATCACCAGAAGCTGACCATTGGCTGATGCATGTTTCCCCTGGAAACTCACAAAGATGGCTAAGGTACGAAGGGGTTGCCATCAGTGGACCAAGCAGCTACACCAATAAAATGGCATAAGTTATCAAAGTTTAATAGGGGGAAAAAGGGGAGAAAGTTAGGGACTCAGAAGTCACAAACCTCTACTTCTTTATCTGTAAAAAAGGTAAAAATAAATGACTTTTTTGGTCCCGTCCAGCTCTAAATTCATGAACACAAAGTACAGTAAAATCTTGCCAGTTTGTAACCCTTGGGGGATGGATCATTTTGGATAGCTGTCAAATTTTCTATATAGCTGAAGGTTTATTTTTATTATTATTTTTTTGTTCAGTCATGTTTGATTTTTCCTAACCCCATTTGGGGATCCTGTGGCAAAGAAACTGGAGTGGCTTGCCATTTCCTTCTTCAGTTCATTTTACAGATAATGAAACTTAGGCAAACCGGGTGAAATGATTTGCCCAGTGTGTATAAATCTTGCAGCCATGTTTTTCATGGGTGCAAGCTAACAGTTGCCCAGTTAGAACTCAGAACCTGGCATGAGACAGGGGCTGGTGCCAGGCTTGACAGTTGAAGTGTGGGTATATAAGAAGGGTCCCACACCCCTGAATGCTTCACTTCTCCTTTCACTTCTTTTGGGATTGGGAGGAGGGAGGAGGAATGTGGGTTTAGATTACTTAGGCAGGTAGGCTTAACTATCATTGCTGGCCCAATATCAACATCTCATTGGCAAAGCCAACATCTCTTAGAGAACAAGAATATATTTCAACCAACTAAACATCTCCATCTAGCCCAGGGCTTGTCAGCCCTGGGTCAGCAGCCAAGCATTTTCAGAGTTAAGTCCGCCCACTAGGCTTTCTTATCCTCTGCTTCACAAGAAGACTTTTTAGCATTTCAAGACTAGTAGCTGACTTCAGTTCTTAGATCACCTCACCCTCTCTCCGATCCCTCTTACCTACATAATTATCACCAAATAAATCCCTGAAACCTTAAAGCCTAAGAACTTGAAGTCATTGCCTTACCTTACAACATAGATCAATTAAGAGCAACTGTCTGAACATTCCAAAGGCTAAAGCTACTAACTCCATTAAGCTGTTGGGTCCAGGAAGTGTCATTCCTTCTTCCTGTTTGACCCCATCATTTCACCAATAGAAATTACTTCCTTTCTCAGGGCAGGGCTATAGAATCTTGAGTTTAAAAGGGCTAGGCTTTGCCAGTGAGGGAGAATTTCACCTATCTCTCTGCCATTTTGGGTGCAGAATCCCTGTTACAATCCCACTCTGTACCCTAGCCTAAAGCCTGTTGGCTGGCCTAATTCCATCCTCCAGTCCTCTCCTGCTCTGCAGCTAACTCTTTGTACGTTACACCAGGATCACACAGCTAGTGTCTGAGACTGGATTTGAACTCAGAAACAAGAGTCTTCCCATCTCCAGGCCCAGCACTCTATCCACTGTGCCACTTAGTTATCCCATTTTTTTTTATAATAGCCACTTTAAAAATGAAAACCTTTCTACTAAAAAAAGAAACAAAAAACCTCTTTCTACTAAAACCTTTCTACTTTAAGGTCTTTTAAAATAGTATATGCTAAATAAAGTTGAACTTCTTTTCCCCCAGATGATTTAGGTATTATGAAAATTCATTCTTATAATGTATTCTAATAAAGTGGTACCCCATGGGGCTATTCAAGTATGCCAGAGCCTGTTTGTGCCTACACTCAAAGTCCCTAGCTAGCTGTGGCTTTCAGAATTTTTGCTTCTCATTTTTGCAGCTGGTTTGTCTTCTCTTACTTGTCTCTGCTGTTAGTGGGCTGCTTTCACAGCCCCTTTATTTCTTTTTGGTTCTGCTGTGAATTTGGAAGCCAGATAGCCAAGCTTGACTGAATCATGTACAGAGTATGACTAAATAATCTTTCTCCCTATCATTTAACTTACTTTAAGCTGTAAAAATGAAGATAAGAAGTACCTGCATTAATACTTTGCAGGTTTATTGAATGAATAAATGAATAAAGGCACTTAGTAAGTATTTAATGTGGGCAAAGCACTTTACTAACTTCTCAGAATATATATGGCCAGCTCTTGCTTTTAAGGGGCTCATCATGAGGAAAGGGATGTTTTTGTATAATTTGCATAAATGCAAAGGAAAGTTAGGTGGCACAGTAGATAGAGCACTGGGTCTGGAAGATAAAAACTCATTTTTCTGAGTTCAAATCCAGCCTCAGACTTACTGGCTGTGTGACTCTGGGCAAATCACATTACTTTGTTTGCCTCAGTTTCTTTACCTGTAAAATGAGCTAGAGAAGGAAATGACAAACCACTCCAGTATCTTTGCTAAGAAAACTCCAAATGGGATCATGAAGAATCGACTAACAACATCAACAAAAAATAAGGATAATAATATCACCTACTGTGCAGGGTTGTTGTGAGAATCAAATGAGATAGTAATTGTAAAATGCTTAGCACAGTGCCTGGCACCCAGTAAATGCTATATAAATGTTAGTTTTTAAAAAATAGACTGTTATGTCACATGGAGGAGAAATACTGGTTCTGGAGTAAAGAATCTGACTCCAAAACCTTCCATCCTGTCATTCTTCCTTTTTCTTATTAAGCAATTACTATGTGCGAGGCTCTCAGAGGCCATCTGGTCTAGTGCCTTCATTTCACAGAAGAGAAAACTGAAGTCCAGCAAGGTTAAGGACCTTGCCTCAAATCACACTGCTAATTAAAAGCAGAGCCAGAATTCAAACCCAAATCTCAATTCTTAGTGGGTTTTCTACCCTAGGCAAGTCACTTAATCTCTCTTGGACTGTTGTTTCATCTGTAAAATGAAGGGGCTGGCTAAGATGGTATTTAAGATCCCTTCTAGTTCTAAATCTATGATCCTAGAAAATTGCTGTACTGAAATGCAGATAGTTACATTCACAGGAAGACATTTTAGTTCCATTCTGCTGCTTTCAAAGCCATCTAGATTTTCAGGGACACAGATCCTCCTGGTGGCTCTTGGCTAGAAGAAGGAATTTGATTCAATTCCTTTTTAAATAAAACTTTGGAAATAATTCCCTTTTTCTGCCTTTGAAAATTGTTATTAGAAAAATCAATGTTATAAGGTAATAATGAACATTGTTTGGAATTAAAGAGCTTCATTTGAATCGAAGAATTGTACCCGCCATCTTTCTCAGAAGTATGACTGCCTTAGTTACCATATATTCAGGAGGCTGAATTATCTAGTAGCCTCAAGGGGGGGGAGAGAGAGAGAGAGAGAGAGAGAGAGAGAGAGAGAGAGAGAGAGAGAAAGAGAGAGAGAGAGAGAGAGAGAGAGAGAGAGAGAGAGAGAGAGAGAATATGACCAAAAGAAATTGAAGACCCAAAGATAACATTTGATGCAATGTGACTGTCCAAAAGAAACAAAGGTTTTCTCCTTGACTGACCATGCCTTTAATAGGCAAGCTGCCTTGCAAAGAAGTGGAAACTCATGGGAAAAATAAAGAATGATGCCAGGAAGCTAAGGAATAGAGGGGGAGAACAGAAGGAAGAGAACAGAAAATGTCAGAGCATTAAGATAACAAAGGCAATGGCAAGCCGCTGAACCTCTGACAATGAAGAGAAGTCACCCAGCCATGAAAATGCTGAAAATCTCCAGGAGGCTGCTATGCCATTTGGCTCTTAAGGGCATTCCTGTGCCATGATAAAAGCACAGTTCTAGGCAAGACTTTGGCTGGAGATTTGGGCAGATAGCAAATTAGATAGGTGAAAGCAGGCTTGAGTGAGGTTTGCTGGAATTCTACCAGGAAATTACCAAAATAAAAAAACCTATTGTTCTAATATGAGCTGGCTTTCATCACTGGCAGTTTAGATCTTAGTACAGGATAGGACCCTAGAGGCAAGAGGTTCTTAACCTGGGGTCCATAGATAAGGGGTCTGGGTAGAGATTTCAGGGGAGGGTCTGTGAATATAGATGAGGAAGAAAATTACATCTTTATTTTTTGTTGCTGTTCAGTCGTTTTTCATTTGTGTCTGGTACTTTTTGACCCCATTTGGGGTTTCCTTGACAAAGATACTGGAATGGTTTTCCATTGTCTTCCCCAGCTCATTTTATAGAAGAGGAAACTGAGGCATGAGTTATAGAAAGAAATAGATAGTAAAACATCACTATATAGGGGATCTCAACCTTTCTCTCTCAGAAGTAGGTAAAACCAACCAAAAAAATATACAAGAAAAATGTTAATAAGGTAAATAGAACTTTAGAAAAGTTTAGACAAACAGGGTTAAGTAACTTACACAGGAAGTAAGTGTTTATGGCCAAATTTTCACTCAAGAAGCTGAGTATTCTTAATTTCAGGCCTAGCATTCAACCCACTGTACCACCCAATTGCCCCCATCTTTATTTTCACTAGCCTCTAAATTAAATTTAGCATTTCATTTAAAAGTTTTTCTGAGAAACGGCTCATAGGTTTCATCTGTCTGCCAAAGTCCTAAGCAAGATTCCACTTGGAAATCTTCCATGCCAAATATATAAGTTCATGTTAATATTTGTCCATTTGAGTCCATATTCTTTAGGTGGATTTTGGGTCTGGGCCCTCAAGTGAGGCTCCTGGTACTTTATAGGAATAATCTTCTCCAACCTCTCTTCCTACCCAAATCAGAGGAAAGGGTCTTGGCAGACCCTACACACAAAGTCCATTTCGACAAACATTTTTAGAAAAATTTTAGATGACCCAAAAAGAGGTTTTGGAAGTTGTATAGAAATAGATTTCAGTTTTATGTAATTTTTAAAAAATTCCTATTAATTATAGAGGGAGTTCTCCATACCAATGTAATTCCAGGGCTAAACCAATTACAGAAGTTGTATTACATTGTGGAATAAGCCTTAAATTCTGAATCAGGTCATATTTACTGTGGTTTTTACTACCTATATAACCTTCAGCAAATCAGACCCTCCAAGTCTCATTGTTTTCATTAAACAAGATAATAATAATAATTAACATTTATATAGAATTTACTATGTGCGTTGTGCTAAGCATTATCAAAATAGATGAGAAAAGTGTACCTCTAAAGACCCTTAAGACTCTGGAGGTACTCTGGTTCAGCCTAAGAAACTAGAATATTGCCATAGAGCTACAAAGACAAAAAGATAGTTAATAATAACCAATATTTGATTATTTACCACCAACTTCTTTTTGTCTTCAAGCTGCAGGCCACAAAAATCAGTCAGTCAACTAAGTATTTCTTAAGTACCTACTATATGCTGAGCACTTTGCTAAATATTGGAATATGAAGAAAGGCAACAATTAGTCCCTGTCCTCAACAGGATTTATAAATCAGAAAGCCAGAGTTCAAATCCAGGTTTTATTACTAATGACTATCTGTGTGATCTTGGACAAATTACTTAATCTCTCAGGGCCTGTTTCTCATCTGTAAAATGTACTAGATATTCTCTCAGGTACCTTGTAGGTCTAAAAATCTTTTATCTTAGGACCCACTAATAGAAATTTCATATATAGAACTCCAGGGATAAATATATAAGAATTCCAGAGATTAAAGGATGTTCAGTCAAAGATTTCTGCTTGGTTGATTACTGCTTTAAGTGGGGAATTGGCCTTGGAATAATAGGAGAGAGGGAAAAGGGGAATAAGATGCATCCTTTGTTCCAGGTTTCCTGGTTAGGGGATCATGAGCTAATGAGAGTGAGAGACTTGGTCTTTCTCACCCTGTTGCCTTATTCCAGATACTGACCAGCTGTGTTGTGAAGCATCACTAAGTCATTTCACCATTGTTTGCTTCAGTTTCCTCAATGGTAAAATTATTAAAAATTCCTCAATTGTAAAATGGAGATAATAATAGCTAATAAGATAATAGAGAAGGTTGCAGGATTTTGTTGTAGGGATCATATAATATTTGTAAAAAGAACTTAACACATTGTTTAGTGCATAGTAGGCACTATATAAATACTTATTCCTTTCTTCTCTCCACCATCCCCAAAAGATTATCTGGACATTTTGTGTCATTTAGAGAGAGTCTCTGGCATGAGATAAGGAATGTATGCATAGGGTTACTGAAAAGCCTGATGTTGGAGACTTTTCAAACTATATTCTCCAAAGCACATCTTACTCTTGATGCCATCATAGAGAAATGAGTTTGTACAACACTGAAATTTTCAGTAATTAACTCTCTTTTGTTCAAAGAGAAGGGCTAACTAGCAAAATGTCACCTGGTTTAATGGAGGCAAATTCAAAATGGTGGCATTCACAATGTGAACCTCTTAAGCTTCTGACAGTATATCATCCTATAAAGAACCCTGGATCCAAAAAACTGGAGATCTGGTCTTCAAGATGGGTTATCATTCATATTTACTTTTCATGTGAGCTTAGGCAATTAAACATCTTTGAACACAACTTTTTCCATTTGTGAGATTATGGGGCCTGGCCCTTATCTTTTTTCTTTTATTTTTTAAAACTTTTACTTTCCGTCTTAGAATCCATACTAAGAATCTGTTCCAAGACAGGAGAGTGTAAAGAGCTAGGCAATTGTGTTTAAGTGATCTGCCCAGTGTCACATCTCTAGGAAGCATCTGAGGCCAGATCTGAACCCAGGACCTCCCTTCTCCAGACCTGGTTCTCTATCCATTGAGCCACCTAGATGTGCCCTGGCCCTTATCTTTCTTAAAAAGATCTCAGTGATGTCAGGAAGACCTTCAAATCCAGTAGCTATGAAGTCACTTAACCTCTATTTTACCTCAGTACTTCAATTGTAAAATGGGGATAATAACAACTCCTACCTCCAGGGGTTGTTGTGAGGATCACTGAGATGGTAGTTATAAAGTGCTTAGCAAATTGTAGGCATTTTGTAAACGTTATTATCTGTTATTAATTCTTGAATTTCATTATTTTTAGAGGAGTGATATCATCAGGGCACTATAATACTGACTATCCATCCTTATGGAAGAAATATGATGAACTTCGGTGAACATTTGGCATCTAAGAGGTACAGCAGAGAGAGAATTGGGTCTGGAGTCAGAGAGACCCAAGTGGAAGATTCTACTTTGAGATGAGATAACATGGAAGGCACTTTGCAGACTTTAAAGCATTATAAAAATACTAGCTTATGATGATGATGATTATCTAGTCCAAACCCATACATGAAAGGTATCCCTATTATAACAATAATTAATGGCAATCCAATCACTGGCCAGGATTTTTAAAAAACTCTACCTAGGATCTAGGATCCAGTCCCTTCTCTATGACTATAAATGGACCAACCATCTAATGAGAGGGAAGGATAACCTGCAGGGAATCTGAGGGTTGGCCATCAGTTGCAACAAAATTTTGAAAGAACATAGCTCTTACTCTAGGCCCTCATCACTTCTCCCAATGATTATTTCAATAATCTTTTAATTTAGACTTTTTAAAAATTTAAACATTTATTAATAATCATTTTTAACATGGTTACATGATTCATGCTCCTACTTTCCCCTTCACCCCCAACACTCCCCCCACCCATGGCCGAAGCACATTTCCACTGGTTTTGTCATGTTTAACTTAGACTTTTTGATTCCATTCTTTCTCTGTAAACTGATGAATTGATATTTCCAAAACATGAATTAAATTTCTGATACAGATCAACTACTGATCTGATGTAAACCATCTATTGGAAATATCATTTTTCTAAAAGAAGATCAGGCCTCCTTTGTGTTAGCTTTGTATTTCAAGAAAACTGTATTTCAAGAAGTCACTCTAATTCTGGTCAATGAAGAAGATATGGGTGGCAAAGAAAAAGGGAGTGAAACCATGGATATAACCAAGAATGAGATCAATGGGTTGGGTTAGGATTATACTCTAGATTTTGGGAAAGCAGAATCTAAAAAGTTAAGAGGCAGAATAGATTATGATTCTATGTTCTCAGACAAAATCAGAATATAACTTTAGAATTTAAATATTAAATCAGGACAATATGGTAACAAAGATCTAAATCAGTGATTCCCAAAGTGGGCGCTACTGCCCCCGGTGGGTGCTGCAGCAATCCAGGGAAGTGGTAATGGTGACAGGTACATTTATCTTTCGTATTAATTGCTATTAAAATTATAAAAAATTAATTTCCAGGGGGCTAAGTAATATTTTTTTTCTGGAAAGGGGGTGGTAGGCCAAAAAAGTTTGGGAACCACTGATCTAGATCAAGGATCTCTAATTTTGGTGGTGGTAGGAGTTCTTCAAAATTGGAAGATGTCAAGAAAAGATCAGAGGATCACTTGTAGGCAATGCTATGGAGGGAATTCTTTTTTCAAATATAAACTAGTCTAGGTGGTCACTGAGGTCCTTTCCAACTCTGAGATGCTGTGATTCTCAGATACCTTGTTGACGTAACATTTTTGATCCTGTGGCCCAATGATGGAAAACTTTATTGCCCTTGGGAAATACTTACTGCCTGGAGCAGAGGTAGATGGTGTAATGGTTGTTGAGATAAAGTTCTGGAAATCTATTCTGCTTTGATTTTTCTTGATCAAAGAGAATGTTCTTTAGGTTAGAAAGGAAAGAAAAAGCTGGATTCATGGTTGGAAAACCTGGATTTGAATACTCTCTCTACAACTTACCCACTGTGTGACCTTGTACAAGGTAATTTAATGTCTCTGGTTCATGATTCCCTCTTTTGTTAAATAAGGATGTTTGGATCTCTCACCTCTAAATTCCCTTCCAGCTTTAAATGTAGTATCCCATTAACAAACATGATTAAGAAAAAAAAAACATCTTTATTTGAGAAGTCAAGAACAGTAATAAAAACTAAGGTTTATGTAGCACTTTAAGGTTTGTGAGTAATTTATATGCAGAATTTCTAAACATTTTCCAGTGAAGCAGGTGATATTATTATTTCCATTGTACAGATAAAGAAATTGAGGCAGAGAAAGGATGAGTGACTTGTCTAGGGTTAAACAGTTAATAAATGTCTGAGAAAGGATTGAACTCAGGTTACCTGATTTAGAGTATAGATAATGAGTCCTTCGTATTCACTACACAAATGCATCTTTTGGACCAAACAGACTGTAAAGTAGGGAATATGTTTTTCTGCCTCTACCCCAATTTTCTGTGGTAAGGGGAGGGAAGGACAAGTCTAGGTCATATGAATAGGTACCAGTGTGGAATTCAGAAATGCCATCTGATTAAAGAAAAACCTTTATAGAAAAAACAAGGCATATGAATTTGTATTGTATGAGGTTTTCTTTTCCCAAATTCAAGAGTAGTTCTCTGAAAAAGAAAATACTAAATCTCTGAAGTTTGAATTTGCTCTTACCACCAGAATGATTTTACTGTGATTAGTCGTGGGAATGAGAGAATGCCAAGACTTTGTAGAACAATGAGACTTGTCTCAAGGTCAAGATAAATTCTTTTGGTCCAGATAATAAACCCACAAACACATTTTCAAATAGCTATTGGATTCAATTGCTCTTTCACCTACCTGCTGACACCCAAGTTCATAGTTCATCACTTCATGTCCCAAGACCAGGGTTCTAGCTTTTGGAATTTCTCCTATAAATGTATTAGATTGAAAAAACACAAAACAAAACCGGATCATTAAAGGTTACAAAGCTACCCTTATATGTATCCTGTGTATATTTTAACCACCTTGGTTATTTACTTTTACTTCCCATTGATACAATACATATGTTCCTGAAAAGTAGATATTTAAAATGCATTAGGGTAGTTGAGGAACCTTTTATGGAAAATCGTTTGTAAAAAGTAAAAAATCATTTTGTAATATGATTCATTACCCTCAGTTTATCTGTTTTGCAAATTTAATTTTTTTTTGTATTATATTAAGGTACTTTGTCCTCATATTTGATTATATATTAGTTTCTGATTACAAATTAAATTTATAGAATTAAAGACATTTTAAAAATGCTTCTTGATTTTGGTTATATGTTTTCTTACAAAAGAAAAAATGAGAATATACATTTTGCCACAAGATTGATATATCACAGCTTCTCCTATTCACATTTAGTTTAGGTTTTTTAAGTCTTCCTGAATCACTGATTCAATTACATTATTTCCTGTACAATATAAAAAGCATTTAATTCTTACATAGCAGTTTAGATTTTAATATTTAACTTAGAAAAATATCTCTTCCAGGCTTATGTCATGAGAAATAATGCAGCCTAAATTTCTAGATTATAATCAAACTATAATTCCATTCTCTTTTCTACCTATTTTCAGGCTTTCCATTTCCATCTTTTATCCCTTTTCATTATTCTGTCTACTAAACCATTTTAGAGATGCAACTAACAAAAGTCAACTGTGCTGCTGATTTAATACTTTCTTGTATTTTCACTATATATGTAGTTTTGTTAACATTCCAAATTTCCTTTCAGGAAAGGAAAGATTTTTTAATCTTTTCAAACTTATTTCTTGCTGTATTTTCTTCAATGCATCAAGAGAGAAGGCACAGGGATTTTCTTCAATATCTTAAAATCCTAAACAGGATCTCCTATGCCAGAGGCTTATTCTGGGGTTTGTGAATTTATGTTTAAAAAACAAAAATTTCAATAACTATTTTAATATAATTTGCTTCCTTTTGTAATCTGGAATATTTTATTTTGTACATTTTTAAACATTTTAAAAAAAGGTCCATAGCCTTTACCAGCTTGCCAAAGGGGTTCATGGAACAAGAAAAAGATGAGTTCCTGAGACCTAAACCAAGATCAGATTTGCCACTGCCAAGTTTAAAAGTATCAATAATTTTCAAGGGGAGGGAATCTAGGAGAAGAAGGTAACTATGAGCCTACTCTTTTTTAACCTTAATAGAATCACTGAAAAAAAAAAAGAAAGAAATGAAAGCAGGAGGCCTACAATATCACGTTCCCCCTCCCCACTGAAATAAAAAATTGGACTGTCTTTTGAGAAAGGGCCCACCCACAACACCCAGGGTATAGAGTGCCCTGAGCCACCCCTCTAGTGAACTCACCTGCAAATTCTGCAAAAACTGCTTTATGTGTGTCTTTTATGCACAGTCTTCCCAGGTCTAGAAGGAAGAAAAAAGGGCTCACAGACCTTGGCAAATTGGGTTTACCTTCTCTGCCTGAACATCTCCTTTAAAATTTATGTTCCCACCTCAAAACTTCTGAGGGTGCCTTGCCTGTCAATTAGAATGGAGCACTCCTTGGCAGACAACATGCATTTCCAGCAATTCCTACTCTCCCTCCTTTGGCCAAAAGGTGGATTTTAATTGTGGTTTATGGAAAGGTGCTTAGTCCCCCCCCTCCCCACTCCCACCCACCTGGTTCCCTATTCTCTCCAACCTCCACAGTAGAGGTAAAGGGAAGATTCCTGCCCCCAACTCCCCCACCCCGTTTCCAACCTTCGCCACACACTATTACAGATGGAAATTTCTCAGTCCAGAGAGAAATAAATTATTGATATTCTGCTGATCTATAATTCCATTGATCACACCATTCCACGGTAAAGGATACCTCCTTATTGAATAATTAATACTACATTCATCTAAAAGCATGAAAAAATAATCATAAAGAATTAAGACAATGGGAAGCCCAAGAATCTCTTAGCATGCAAAGTCTTAATTATTCGTCCTCCCCCCACCCCCACCCCCTCTTTTTCCTCTCTTATGAAGGTATGAAAAACTAACCGTTCTCTTCCATTTAATCAGAGCTCTTCAGCCCCCCCCCCCCCATTATGGGTTGCTACTCCCTCCCCCATTCCGACCTCTTTGTGCACGGAAGGCATCACCCGGCTTCTCCCAACAGCTGCATCCCCTCTTTGTAAAGATCCACTTTCCCGGATCCCTCGCTTTTTAGTCCCTGAGCTCCCTGGAGTATGAAATGGGGGTGGGGGCGGGGGTCACCCTGGGGGTCTCTCACTTCCGTGGTTTCTCTCAGCAGAGGCTCCCCAGGGAGAATGCAGTTCTTTCCCGCCGCCAACCCGTCCCCCTCTACCCTCTGCACGCCATCCCTCCCCTCCCCTGCTCTCTTCTCCTGCCATGCCCGGCCCCTGGACCGGGGCCACACACTGGGAGCCGAGTGCGGAAGGAAGCCGTGGTGGGGGCGTGGAAGCCTCCTCCACCTACCCCTCGGTGGCCGCTCGTAGTCCTTCTGCACCGCCGGGCTGTCCAGCTCGCGCCGGGCGCCGCGGCTGGGGGCAGCAGAGGCAGCTTTCGGGCCTCAACGGCTCTGCAGCTGCGGCCTCGCTGGGCACGGAAGGCTGTGCACACGGAGGCGGCAGCGGCGCGATGCTGCTGCTGCTGCTGCTGCTGCTGCTGCTACTGCTACTGCCGCCGCCGCCGCCGCCGCCGCCGCTGCTGACTGCATCATCCCCAGCCCGCCGCCGCCGCCGCAGCCTCCACGCTGCCTGCCCAGCTGCTCCCTCCCAGTCCGGTCGTCCCCTCCCCACCCCCGGCTGCACCCTCGGGGTCCGGCTCCTAACGGGCCCTAGCTCCCTCCCGCCGTCCCCCAGAGGCGGCTCGACAGCCCGGGGGAGTCAGGGAGGGGCTGTCCGCTGCAGTCCGGAGCTGGACTAGTCCTGCCCAGGGCTCCGGCCTCCCCGACTTCCAGGGCTCGGGCCTGGGCGCACCGGCCCACCCAACTCCCTGCGAAGCTGGCCTGAGCCTCGGGCTGCGAGTACGCCCAAGTCTGTGGATTCCCAGGGTCTGGGGGGCCCACGCGACAGCCCCAACCTTCTCCCCAAGCAAGGGCGGGCACGGGAGGTGGGCACACACCAACCGAGAAAGAAAAGCCTGTTTTATTCCTTTATTTATTGTGGGGGTGGGGTCCTAGTCTGGCTGTCACTGAGAAGTCTTTTTTAAAAAAGGGAGAAGAAATTGTCCCAAAGTTTCAGCTGAGGCCGGATTGGAGGGATTTCGAACCAGCTCAGCACACGGTTTTTACTCCTCCCTCCGCCTTCTCTTTCTCCTCCCCTCTTCCTTTTCTTTCTACTCAACAGAATAAACGATTCGATTTGTAGGATCTGAGCCCAGGACTCCCAAACAAACAGAATTCCAAGTTTCCTGGAGAGTTAGTGTTTCAGAGACTAAAGCATAAAGGGAGCCCGCAGGGCAGGTGTGGAGTCAACTTGTGGCGTGTATTCTTTCCAAAGGATGCTATGGACTATTAAAGCCGAAAGGGACTTTGGTTCAGTGGCTTCATTTTTACAAACGAAGCCACTGAAGATCCCTCCCCCTCCCCAAAAGCTGCATAACTTGCTCAAGGTCACTCAAGTCAGTTGAAAGATTTTTTTTTTTTTTGACACAGGGAAAACAGGACAAAAGTGAGAAAGAAAAAAAAAACTTGGAGAATGACTTTTTTATGTTTATTTAGTGCTCATGACAGGTTTACTTTTCAGAACAAATAAAAATAAGAATTCTTTCCTTCCTTTACACTCGAAGAAGTTTTTAAAGGTCTGGCTTGCTTTTTCATTTTTTTAGTTCTAAATTTGTTCCACTTCCTGTTTTGTATAGATAGGATGTCAGAAGAAAGAAAAAGGTGAGTTTGCGTGTTAATTTGAGAAAAATATTTTTTTTTCTTAAACCCAAGAATACCATTGTGGTGGCATAGAAAAAAGAGCCCTGAAATCAGGAAGATTTTCAAGTCCTACCTTTGACACAAACTGACATTGTGACCAACTCCTCACCCGCCCCAGCAACTCTCTAAAGCTAATTTCCAGAGCAATTTTCTGTTTGCATTGCTCCTGGAAATGTTTTTACCAAGAATTTACTCAGGAGGTTAAATAACTAGACCCACACACACAGACACAGGAAACACCAAACAAAACTTTAAAGATAAAAAATAAAATTCCATTGTAAACAAGAGTGTTGTTTAGTCTTGTCTTACTCTTCAGGACTCTATGGGGCTTTCTCAGCAAAGGTACTAGAGGGGTTTACCATTTCTTTCTCCAGCTCATTTTACAGAAGAGGAAATTGAGGCAAACAGGATTAAGTGACTCACCCAGGGTCACCTAGCTAGAAGTGTCTGAGGCCAATCTTCCTGTATCCTATACCTACCTGCTATTCTATCCTCTTCACAGGAGTACATTCCTTCAAGCCTTCTCTAATGCTAAAAATTAACTTGAGTTGGTAATTCTTTTCCTTCCTTCCTTCCTTCCTTGCTTCCTTCCTTCCTTCCTTCCTTCCTTCCTTCCTTCCTTCCTTCCTTCCTTCCTTCTTCTTCTTCTTCTTCTTCTTCTTCTTCTTCTTCTTCTTCTTCTTCTTCTTCTTCTTCTTCTTCTTCTTCTTCTTCTTCTTCTTCTTCTTCTTCTTCTTCTTCTTCTTCTTCTTCTTCTTCTTCTTCTTCTTCTTCCTCTTCCTCTTCCTCTTCCTCTTTCTCCTCCTCCTCCTCCTTCCTTCTCCTCCTCCTCTTCCTCCTCCTCCTCCTCCTCCTCGTCCTCCTCGTCCTCCTCCTCCTTCTTCTTCCTCTCTCTCTCTCTTCCATGGTTACATGATTTATGTTCTCTTCCTACCCTCTGTCCTTCCCCTTCCTGGAGCTGACAAGCAATTCCACTGGGTTATATATGTATTATCATTAAGTTGGTAATTTTGATGAGATGCTAAATTAAGCAACCTTTAAGAAAAAATCAGGCAAAGGATCATAGATCTACAATTGAAAGGGACCTCAGAGGCAAACTAGTCAACTTTTTGATTTTACAGATAAGGAAACTGAGATTCAGAGGCTAAGTAAGGGATTTGCCAAAGTTACACAGAGAGAGCTTGGATTTGAAATCAGATCCTATGATTTCAAATTTACAGTACCTTGTTTATATTATATAATAGAATATTGAATAGGGGCAGATAGATGTCCAAGTGGAGAAAACCCATCTTCCTTACTTCAAATGTGGCCTCTGACACTTTCTAGCCATTTGACATTGGACAAATCACTTAACTCAGTTTACCTCAGTTTCCTCATCTGTAAAACGAGCTAGAGAAGAAAATGGCAGACCACTCCAGTATCTTTGCCAAGAAAACTCCAAATGGGATCATGTAGAAATGGATGTGTCTGAGCAACAAGAATATAGAATAATTATATATGTTATAATAATTATTAGATAACTGCCTATCCCTCTCTTATCTTTCCAGCCTTCTTACACCTTATTCCAAGCCATAGGCTTTTTGATCCAGTGATAATGGCCTCCTTGCTGCTCCAACAATGTTACACTCTATCTCTCTGATCAGGACATTTTTTTCCTGTCTGTCTCCCACACCTGGAATGTTCTTTCTCCTCATCTCAGCCTTCTGGTTTCCCTGGATTCCTTAAAATCCCAACTTCTATAGGATATCTTTCCCTACTCTTCTTAATTCTATTTCCTTGATCTCTTGATAATTCCCTATTTATCCTGAATATAGCTTGTTTATATATATTTGCTTGCTGCTTTTGTCCCCTTTAGATTGTGAGCTCTTTGAGGGCAGAGACTATCTTTGCCTCTGTTTTTAGCATATAGTGGATATAGTGGACTTAGTCATATAATGGATGTTCAATAAATGTTTATTGACTGACTTGCACCTAAGCCTATTAAATGAATTGGGGTCATCACATTCAGAGGCTGGTAGCAGAGAGAGAGGAATGTAACTGAGGAAAGGCAGAGGCAACCATTAATATGTGCCTGGGGGATTTGCCAACTTGTAATATTATGCAGCTTAACGACAATTAAGGCTTTTAAAACTTCTCTGATCTTCATTATTTAAATCAGAGGTTCTTAACCTTTTCTGTGTCATGGACCCCTTGTCAGAATAATGTTTTTAAATGCCTACAATAAAATATTTAGGATCACAAAGGAAACCAATTATACCAATATAAGTACCAAAGTATTTAAACAAGAGTAATACCTTAATGCACTCTAGGTTAAGAACCTCTCATAATGGTGCTGTCTTTTCACTATCCCAATACTAGAAATGGGCTCCCCTTCACTCCAAAACCCCCCAGCTCCTTTTCTCCTCCAACTCCATAGTCAGGCTTGCTGGAGGGGACTTTCTGAAAAATAGAACCTCAGTTGTCATTTCATGGTAGATGGTAGATTTCCAGTTATGGATTAATTTCTTGTTTTTTATGATTCCCATAAAAGAACTAGGTCTTATAATTAGCTATGCTAGATTTTAAAGAGAATTTAGAATATATATATATATTATATATATATTAATAGCAGCTAGCATTTAAACAGCATTTGGCAAAGCACTTTATAAATATCTCATTTTATCTTCACAGTAACCCTGAGAAGTAGTAACTATTATTAACCTCAATTTTACAGATGAGGAAAATGAGGAAGGCAGATGTTAAATGCTTTATCTCCAGTTACAGAACTAGTAAGTATCTGAGATGGAATAGATTGCTGGACCTAGAGTCAAGAAAACTCATCTTCTTGAGTTCAAATCTGGCCTCAGACACTTACTAGCTCTGTGACCCTGAGCAAGTCACATCCCTATTTGTCTCAGTTCCTCATTTGTAAAAGATCTGGAGAAGGAAGTGGCAAACCACTGCAGGATCTTTGCCAAGAAAACCCCAGATGGGGTCATGAAGGTCAGGAACTGAACAATTTCCTAAATACAGGTCTTGGGCTCTTTCTTGAACCCACTAAAATATAAGAGTACTGGATTTCTTAGATGAGTTATATGAAGATACAAAACAATTCCATTCAATTAAACATGAACTTATGGAAAGCCAACTACATGTGGAATTTTACCTAGTTTAGACCTCAGCTCCAGGCCTCAATCTGCTAATGATTAGCTATGTGATCAGGGGAATCCACACCCTCTCTGGGCTTCATTTCCTTATCTGTAAAAATGAGGTGTGAAATTAGATGATCTTTAAGGTTCCTTACACTACCTTCAGGTAGCCAAGACTTTTCCACTAGTTAGATATATCTTTAATTTGAGATATTTACTGAAGAATTAATGAATGCAAAAACCAGCTATAAAGCATTCATTATATCACCCTAAATTGTTATAAAATAAATATAGGGACTCTTCTGAATACTGCTATGCTCCTAGGGGATATTGGTTATTGGTGAGGGAAGCTGTGTCTTGTATTCCCCTAGGTAGTTGGTGATTGAGGACACTAACTCAGTCACCTTTGCTAGATGGTGTAATGCCATATTTCTATATAACAGTGTCCAGGCAGAACCCTTGTGGTCTGGTGGATGGGTAACCCTTTCAGGTCCCACCTGGGGTTAGATTAATTATTAATATTGGGCTCTAATTAGCCTAGCTCTAATTAGCAACCATCTGACTGCCGTTGCTCCTTCCCCAAGGGTAGTGATATAATGACCACTCAAGAAGGTACTTAATAAAACTTTATCTATTGATGTTAAATAGGGAAAGGAATAATCAGGAGAGTATTGGGGATAGGAGACCCTGTCACACTAATAGCTATGATAAATAATCCCTCAGGACTGTAGGCTGATGTTTCAGCAAAGCTGGAGTTTGTGGTTTTCACACTCCTCTGGTCCAGCTTGGCCACTGCCAAACCAGAGGGCAATCTGCTCAGTTGGTACAGATATCGATGACCTCTCTCAGCTTTCTTAGTATCAATTTGTGATGTCAGCCTGCACAGCCTTTAGGAAGTAACCACCCTTAGGAAATCCACCCTCTTCTTCTTATACCTCCGTCCTCCCTGTCCCCCCCCCCCCCCCCCCCCGGGGCCCAGAGATCTAAATAGCTATGATGATTTAGGTGCCTAAAGATCTAGGGAGATTCAGGGAGGATCAATGGTCAAAGCTCAAAGACCCAAAGACCTGAGCCCCCAAAGAACAAAGACCCCTCGTAGATGAATATTAGGGTATTTATATCCTCAGGCCAACTGCCTTTGCTCCTGTCCTCATGGCATCCGGGAATATTCCAATATCTTCCAACTGTCTCCCTTGTCAATCAAGGTGAGACTCAGAGTTTGAATATAACAATTTCAATGGATATCATCTTCCATGGGTTCAGTCATTTCTATGGTGATATTTGGAAAAATCTATACATCCAGTCCTAAACTTTATTCTAAGTTCCAATCCCACATGTCCAACTATTTGTTTTTCAGTCATTTCAGTCATCTCCATTTCTTCATGGCCATTTCAATGAATTGAATTATTTATTGGAATACTTATTGGATTATTAATGAATGTATAAGAGAAAACTCAAACTCAACTTGTCCAAAATTAAACTCATTATCTTTTCCTCTCTTCCAAATTTCCCTTTTGTTCTTGAGGGCTTGACAATCCTCATTATCTCTGAGGTTGGCAGTCTTGGAGTTCTCAATTCTGACTCATTCCAGAGATCCAATCAGTTTCCAAAATTTGTCATTTCTACCTTTATATGACTTCCCCTATATGTTCCCTTCTCTGTTTACATAGCCACCATTCTATGTCAGGTTCTGTCATCTCTTATAGGAACTACTGAAATGGCATCATCTTTGGTCTGCTTGGTTCAAGACCCATTCCAATCCATCCTCCACATAGCTGCCAGAAGGTTTTCCTAAAGCATAGATTTGATCATATCATCCTCCTATTCAAGAAGGTCTTTATTATCTCTAATATACAAACATAAAGTCCTCTTTTAGGTATTTTAAGCTCATTACATCCTCTTCCGACCTTTCTCATCTTTTCATACCTTGACCTCCTTTCTGCATTCTAGAGTTCATTGAGACTAGCCTACCTGCTATTCTTTCCACAAGACAATCCATCTCCTATCTCAGTAGTCTCTTGGTACTGGTTGTCCCCCATGCTGGAAAACACTTCTTACCTGTCCTCTTGACATCATTGTCTTCTTTCCATTCTCAGTTCAAATACCACCTGAGCAGGAGACCTTTCCAGTCCCTGCCAGGTACTTGAACTTTCCCCTTTAAGGTTATACATTCCTTATACTTTTTCTCTCTATATCTTGTATGTATTTATTTTTTGCATGTGGTCTCTCCTGTGATTAAATTTGCCCTTTTAGGTCAAGGACTGCTTGTATTCTCAGCACTAAATATCAGTTCATTGTATTTAATAAGCTTGTAGAAGACATGGTTGTATGAAGACTTTGGGCAATTGTCACTCACTTTAATTCAACTCAAAAGCAAGTCAAGATATCACCCCAAAGATTGCTATTCACCTCCAAACAAAAGTCAGATGGCTGTAGATCAAAGCATACTATTTTTCATATCAGTTTTTTATGTTTTTATTTGGGGATTTTAGTTTTGGATGAATGTGCTCCTATGACAATGACCAATATGGAATTGTGTTCTGTATGATAATAGAATAAAAAATTGGAAAAAAAAAGATGGTGCCTCATAAAGTCATTGATTCACTTGGAAAACAAAGAACCACCAAATGTATTAATGATTAAATTATGAGATGGTAAAGTTTGCCTCTGGGTGGCTCAGTGGGCCTGGAGTCACAAAGGCTCATTTTCCTGAATTCAAATCTGACCTCAGACACTTTGTTGTATGATCCTGGGCAAATCACTTAACCTTGTTTACCTCAGTTTTCTCATTTGAACTGGAGAAGAAAATGTCTAACTATTCCAGGATTTTTGCCAAGAAAACCTCAAATGGGGTCATGAAGAGTTGGATATGACTGAAATGACTGAACCACAGCAAAATATTGGAAATATATTAGAAAGGGTGTAGCTAGATGTTTCGATGGATTGAGAGCCAGGCCTAGAGATGAGAGATCCTGGATTCAAACCTCCTAGTTGTGTGTTCCTGGGCAAGTCACTTAACCCCAGTTGCTTAGCTCTTATCACTCTTCTGCCTTGGAATCAATACTTAGGATTTATTCTAAGACAAAAAAATAAGGGTTTCTGTTATTCTTTTAATGTATTGGAAAGTGTTTCCCTGGTCATTTTGTGAACTAACTTTGGTTTGTTAACTACATGGGATAGGTTAGGAAGAAATAAGTTGACGAGCAAAAAAAAAAAATAGATTTAGAGTGGTCATATCAGTGAATTTTAGGTGGTTTGCTTGCCTTTTCATGAAATTGTCACTCCCTAGTTGAAGTACGTCAGTGCAGCACATCTGGAAAAATCTGCCAAAGGGGGCTGCTGTGTGTGTGTTGTAAACCCATCAAGCATTTTTGAGTAATATACCAGAATTCCAAAGAAAGTGCCCTGCTAAGATAAGGAAACCTAATGAGATGCTAACAAGCCTAGGCTTCTACCAGAGCTAGGGTGGTTGCTATAGCAAATGTAAATTTATTCCAGTTTAAAAATCCATTGACAAAAGTAGCAAAGTGGTGGAGGGCATCCTGTGGAAATTGGAAGCATCAATCAAGGAAGAAAAAAAACAAAAACGAATTAATAGATTATTGCATGTTAGATAATTAATAACTCATCCAGGTGGTTAAAAGTATAATTACTATTTTTCTCTTTAATCACTGAAGAATGGCACTCTTTGTTATAAACTCCTCAATTAAGAACAAAGGGAATGCTGATTTCAAAAAATCGCAGCTCATTTTTTGGGTGTGTGCTGAGAGTGAGCTTTTCAGGGTATGACAATTGGACACATCTTCATGATAAACGAATATGGTAGTGAGGTTGGCATTTTGAAAAATTGGACCCATATCTTGAGTAATATTGAACTCACTTAGCATGGAAGAACACATTCCTTGCAGATAAGGCATATTAATAATAAAACAAGAATTCTGTGGACATCAAGTAGAGCTCAATTTTGTCTTCCTGCCAAAGATTATCCTAAAGGAGGTATGGAGGTAGGAAAAGGGATCAGGCTTGGAGGCAGGAAAGTGCAAGTTCAAGTCCTCCCTCTGGCATATTCTAGCTATGTGATCATAGACAAGTTTCTTAACCTTTTCGATGCCATGGGGCAACTCTCTAAGACCACATTACAGGGGCCATCCAGGTAAGTGTGGTGGACAGAGCACTAGACCTGGAATCAGGAGGACCCTGGGTCCAAATGTGGCCTCCAACATTGTCCAGTGACCCTGGGCCAATCACTTAACCCCAATTGCTTAACCCTTACCACTCTTCTGTCTTAAAAAATGATACTAAGACAGAAAGTAAGGATTAAGAAAAAAAGACATATTACAGATGAATTCATGGAATGGAGGAATGGGTTTCCACACAAAAAATTCTTGACACAGATGAAACAAATGTCACTACTCCTCTACAATTTTAATTCACAAACAGTATGAATTATTATTATTTCTTTTTTTTGAATTATTAATAGGTATTAAATTAATACCAACTTTTCTATCATTGTACTTTATGTACTTTAACAGTCACAAAATGTTTTTCTTATGAAAATCCTGTGAGATAATTAATGAAACTGTTTTCTTCATTTACAGATAATGGAACAAAGGCTCAGAAACAGCACGTGGATTTATGTAATGTCACATAAAAAAAGTGAATTGAATTAGATATGACATTTCTCTTGCCCCCGTGAAGTTTATAATTTAGAGCACTGGGTGTCAAACTTGGTAGAAATGGGAGCCACTAAACTACCCATAAGGATCCCTGCCTAAGGCATATTGACGTACTTTAAAAAAATGTAATATTATCTATATTCTGAGCAGTGAGGTGGTGCAGTGGCTAGAACACCAGGCCTGGAGTCAGGAAGATCTGAGTTCAAATTAGGCCTTAGATGCTTATTAACTGAGTGACCTCTGGCAAGTCATTAACTCTGTTTGCCTCAGTTTCCTCATTCGTAAAATGAGCTGGAGAAGGAAATGGAAAACCACTCCAGTATCTCTGCCAAGAAAAACCCCAAATGGAGTCATAAAGAGTCAGACGCAATTAAACAACAGCAATCTATACTTTATTGTATTTTTATTTATTTTGTTAAATATTTTCCAATTATATTTTAATTTGGTTTGGGCCTCACTTGGGGGTGCTGTGGGCCTCATGCTTGATGCCTCCAGTCTAGACTTTAGTGGAAAAGCACTAAAAGAAATAATCGCTAGCATTTATATAAGTCATCTAAAAGTTTTAATGCAATTTAAAGCTTTTAACTTTGGGGATAACCTGCATAGAGCACTCTGAGGTTTACAAGGTGCTTTAACAGGGACCAACAAAAGTAAGCTTTGATTTGAAGCCGTCTTCCATTTGGACTTTTGAATCCTGAAGATATGGTAGGAGTGATTACTGCCCACCTACCATGCTCTGAAGGCTTTTTCAGCGGGTTGTTGGGTGAGAACTGAGCAAGGACGTACAAAAAATGTCCAGAGAAGTGCCGTGAGTCTCCTTTTCCTGGCTATGGTCCAGAGAAGATATGCTTTAAACTTCTGAATGAGGAGAGAGAGCTTGAGCTCTCTGCCCCTGAGCCACCATGTGTCCCTTGAGACATAAATTCTTCCCCCAATTTTTTCTTTTCCTTTCTTTTTTTCTGGTTCTGTTCTTTCTCCCTTTGCATTTGTTTTTTTCCTGGGTTTAGGGGAAGGAATTTTGGAGATGGCTACCACTGTAATGTAGAAGATGGCAGGATGGAATTCCTGCAAAATACAGGGTCAAGCCTCACTCAGAATTCCAGGGGACCCCCCCTGGAGAACTTTGGGTGAGGGGGTAGTTGAGAGGTAGTTAAACAGTTGCTTTCTGGGAGTTGAGGTGAGCAGATCTTTCTGCTTGCTGCTCCTGATTTGGGGGTTCACCTGGGAGGCCATAGGGGCAAAAGCCATTGTGGTTGCTACTCAGGAGTTTGCCAGTCTAGTAGGATTAGACCTTTCCAGCATCAATATAATAATTATTTAGTTATATAGACATTAGAAGCAATTACTATTAGCTCTGAGAGCAAGTTAGCTAAGGTCTGCCACTCCCTCCAGTGGGGGAAGGGCAGCTTCAACCTGACTGTCCAGAGCTTCCCAGTTCTTATCCAAATCCTTATTACCCACCCTTGCCTTCCCCTTTCTTTCTTTCATCAATATAAGCTTTAACTTTACTATCTGTGCCTGGGAATTATTTGAAAATACTCACTGCTGCCATTGAGCTTGATTCCTGTCAGTAGCAAGCCTAAGAAGACAAGTCCCATCTCAGTCCTCAACACTAGGATAACTAGCTACTACTCAGTCCTCAATCAGACCTGTGGGGAATATAAGCTAGAGAAAGGGAAGATCATTATTCTCTGCTGAATCTTGCTTGAAGATACTCAGCCCTGTCTCCATCATCAACTGAAACCAACTGCTTGGGGGGAGGAGTTTGAGAGCAAGGAGTACCTAACCCCCTCCCTACTCACTCAAGCTTGTCAGTGTGGGTAGAGAGTGTCCTGCAGACTTCTGGCCCTGGCCAAACCATCAGCTTCCCTATATTTCTGTTATTACAAACATAACACCATCTTGAGAAATGTGAAAGTTCAGAGAAGCTTCAGTTCAGAAGAAATTCAGTGACAGGTGTCCAGATCACCACCAGTTGAGCCAGGTGAGGCACCAGGAATATTCTGAGAACTGGAAGCCAACACTCTCTCCCAATGGCTCTCCTAGCTATCTAGAAATGAACATTAGAGGGCAAATGTTTGATCCTCATCCCTTTATATTTGAACCCACATTCCCCAGGGACCAAGATAACATAAGGAAGAGGATTCTCTTTATTCAGGGGAATGGCTGGTATTTCTGTTCTGACTTTATCTTCTCCATAACTATCCCTTTGTAAAAGCGAATTAATATTAATTGGTTAAATGGTACTGGATCACCAGTCACTTACTGGAGGGCATTGATCATCCCAGGGAGATACTCACTGTAGTGGAACATTGATATTTGAAAAGATGCAGTGGAGCGGGGACTTGAGTTAATGGCATTAGGGAAAGCTTCCCACTGCCTCTCAGGAGAAGATTCCCTTATCACCCTTGTAAAAACCCAGCGACTTCAAATATTATATTTTGTAAGATTGATTAATAATCACTAGAAGTAAAGGAATAATAAGATAACAAAATAAAATCACGTACCCAAGCTAATCTACCTGTTCAAAAAGTCCCATGTTCACAGTGGCCCTCACAGGAAGAGAAGAGAGCCTAGACACCCAGCTCCCCCCAAATTTATCTCCTGTTTACGTCAGCATGTAATGGCAGGAAGTCAGTGGGCTCCTGGGTAATGTAGTTCAAAGGCACACGATTTCCAATTACACACCCTGATGGGAAGATGTCGTCTTGCTTTGGGAGCCCATATAAAGGCCACGTGCATTTTCTTGTTTTAGCCTTGCAACCACACTGACCTCAGAACTGGAGGTATTATTATTTCTATTTCCAAGATAAAGAAAATGAGATTCAGAGAGGTTAAAAGACTTGCCTATAGCCACAGAGTAAGTAGGAAAGGCCTCAGACACATACTAGCTTATACTTCTGTTTGCCTCAGTTTCCTTATCTGTAAAATAGCCTAGAGAAGGAAATGGCAAAATGGCAGCATCTTTGTGGAGAAAACCCCAAAATGGAGTCATGAAAAGTGGGATGTGACTGAAATGATTGAACAACAACTATAAAAGGCAGAATTTGAATTAAGTTCAGGAGTTTATCCACTGCTCTACACTGCTGCTATCATTATTCTTTGTTTATTTAATATGTCTATCTTTATTTATTATATTATTTAAATAACTTACATTATTTAAATAAATACATATTATTTATTTAATCATTGGTGAAGTGAATTCCTGGTGAGGGAAATCCCCTGCCAAGGCAGGCGAGGAAGGCTCTATTCTCCTCTCACAGCCATTAGATAGAGGTCTAGCTTTAACTTCAGGAAGCCAAGTTCAAAACTGGCCTTAGATACTTAGGTGCTGTCATGGGCAAGTCTAACGGAACCTCTATCTGCCTTAGTTTCTTCATCTGTAAAATGTGGATAATGATCCCCACAAGGCTGTTGTGAGGATCAGAGGAGATCATATTTCTAAAGTGATTTACAAACCTCAAAGTGCTATATAAAGGTTACCTCTTATTAGTGTCTGTTATTCAATAATAATAATTAATGTGTTTGTTGTTGTTCAGTAATACACAATTCTTCATGACCCCACTGGGTTTTCTTGGCAAAGATACCAGAGTGGTTTACCACTTGCTTCTCCAGCTCATTTGACAGATGAGGAAACTGAGGCAAACAGGGTTAAGTGACTTGCCCAGGGTCACACAGCTAGTAAGTGTCGAGGCAAGATTTGAACTCAGGAAGTCTTCTTGGCTCCAGCTCCAGCTCCAGCACTCTATCCTCTGAGTCGCCTATATGTACCAAGATCCAAAGCTGTGTTACAGACCATTGAGGACTTCAAAGAGTTAACAGACATCAGAAAATTAACTTCAGAAAGTCTTTAGCACTGAACCTTTTATAATTCACTAGTATAGTTGCTGGGCTGACCCTGAAAAGTTAACCCTTTATTTTCTGCATTAAAACTGTTTCCTATAGCAAAGATACTGGAGATCAGTCCCAAACTCTTTGTCATGGCAGAATTCTTCAGTTTAAAGATAAAGAGGAACCTTTGCAGTAACATCTTTTAAATCAACTTTTAAAAGAAATGTCTCCTACCAATAATATGAGGATGAGATTGGTTTTAAAAAATCCTTGCTAATAATAATAATAATAATAATAGTAATAATAACTGGTATTTATACAGTATCTCCTATGTGCCAGGCATTGTGTAAGCTAAGTTGTTTAACAAATATCTCATTTTATCTTTGCAACAACTCTGAGAAGATACTAGTATTATCTTTATTTTGAAGCTGAAGAAACTGAGGTATTTAGAGGCTAAGCGATTTACCTAGGGTTATATAGCTAGTAAATATCTGAGAGAGACCCAGGTAGGTTAAACAACTTCTCCACTATCACATTGGCAATATAGACATTCCTGGGAGATATAGTGTGGGATAAAGTGATTATCAAAATAAAGCAAGTTACATGATTTTTTTTGGCTTCCCAGTGTAATATAAAATTATATTTGCACTGTACTGTAGGCTAATTAGAATAAAATGGTATTATGTCTAAAAAACAATGTACATACCTTAATTTAAAAATATTTTATTTCTAAAAATGCTAACCACCACCTGAGCCTTCAGTGAGTTGTAATCTTTTTGCTGGTAGAAGGTCTTGTCTCAATATTAATGACTGTTGATGCTTTAGGATGATGGTTACTGAAGGTTGGGGCAGCCGTAGCAATTTCTTAAAATAAGACAATAATGAAGTTTGCCATACTGATGAACTCTTCCTTTCACTCAAACACTTAGGGGTTATTAATTGTAGGGTTATTAATTGGCATAATTTCAATATTGTTGTGTCTCAGGGAAAGGGGAGGTTGAAGTAGAGAGGGAGAGAGAGGGAAAGGAGGAGGGAAAAAGAGAGAGAGAGAGAAAGAGAGAGAGAGAGATGGACAGACAGACAGGAAGGCCAATCAATAATTATAACACTAACATCAAATATTACTGATCACAGATCACCATAATAGACAAAATAATAATTAAGAAGTTTGAAATATTGTGAGAATTACCAAAATGTGTCAGAGGCATGATATAACACATGCTGTTGGAAAAATAGAATCAATAGACTTGCTTGACAGAGGTTTGCCAAAAAACCTTTGACTTGTAAAAAAATCCCACAATATCTGTCAAGCTATAAAAACAATCACTTACATTTGTACAGATCTTTCTTTGAAAATAGGAGTCTGAATTGATTATGGTTGCCAATTAAATATATATTCGCATCACACTGGGGAAGTGTTAACCTAGACAATCATCATTCATCAAAATGAGAAATAGCTCAACCAGATCATTGCTTTACATAAAAAACTTAACTTTAATAATTTTTAATAGTAAACTACAATTGGAGATGAAGCAATAGAGAAGGAATTAGAGATTGCAACTTAAAAAAACATCCAGGAATATAGGAGAAAATAATATATATATGTCCCTTTCCCAGAGTTCCATTGGACTGCTCTAGATAAGCAGAAATCAGAAAAATCTCTGATCCTTTTAGTCCTCAGAAAAACAAAAACCAAGGTATGAAATTATGACTATCATACAAGCAGTTAGAGGGGTATATTAAATGTTGTCTCATACAAATCTCTTCTGAAATCTCTGCCTATTTTGGAAACTGAAGGAACAGTAGAATTTGTTGTCCTGATTAGGAAAATAAGAACCCAAAGAGCAGAGAGGTTTCCTTAAAAAGGCATTGACCCAGCTGTGCATTCTACGTATTTGTGTGAGGGCTTGGCCTACTTACCCAGTGGATCAATTACCTTTGGAGAATTTATCAAATTAGCCCTTACTATTAAGGAGAAATTTAAATGATTCTTTAAGATCAGAAAAATTGTTTGTAAAATGAAGAGATTGGATTCAGTGAACTCTAAGATCTCCTCTAGTTATAAAATGTTTGATGTTATGATTCTCAGGACTCCATTCTAAGCATGTCTCTCTTTCTTTCTGTTTGTTTCATATTGTGTATATGTCTCCTTCTGTTTCTCTCCCTGAATTCTCCCATCAGCCTTCTTTCCTCTCCAAGATGTATATAAATGAATTCACACAACTGTTCTAAATTATCAGAAATAATTATTGGGTTATGTCCTACAAATTATTCAAAAGAAAATATTATAGCACTTACAGGGTTGTTGAGAGAATCAAGTAAGTTAATATGTGTGAAGCACTTTGCAAACTTCAAAAATGTATGTAAATCCTAGCTATTATTAAAAAAGAAGATTGCAGTTTCCCATGATCAGAATCATCTTTCAGCCTGTCCACCTATTTCCATAAGATACTTTCAGTAACCTGTAAACTACTTTTATAGACAAGTATCTTCTGTGTGATTCTGGACAAGTCACCTAACCCAGTTTGCCTCAGCTTCCTCATCTGTAAAATGAACTAAAGAAGGAAAAGGCAAACCACTCCAATATCTTTGCCAAGAAAATCCCAAAAGGGAACACGAAGAGCCAGTTATGATTGAAAATGTCTAAACAATAAGTGAATATTCTATATGGGACTTGGGAACTATCTAGGCCATATGGAACCCAACTCTCCATCCCTTCTATAAATTGCATTTGGTTTTGTGTTTTGTGTCAATAGTTTACTACATGTGCTCCATTTGGTCTGTCTAGTGCTTTTGGCTAATATCTAGCTAATGTTCATTTTCCTTCCACTAGAGGAAAACCAAAGCTAAACAAGTGGCCATTCATAGGCATATCCATTTGCTGTTGAATGTAGCAAAATTCATATGGCTTTCTTAAGAGCTTTTTCTACTAGGGATTGGGGTGCTATCTTAATATGTAAGATATGTGTTAATAACAATATCATTATATAATGTGTCTCAGGCTCCAATCTGGATGCCATACTTTGCCTGTATGATTCCTGGGGGAGGCAGGGACAATTTTTGCCTTTCTCTGTATAATTAGCATGATAGCTAATATATAAAGGCAATAGGTACTTAATAAATGTTTATTGGTTTGACTTCTGGAAAACAGAGTCTTTGGAAGGATTGACATAAGAACAAGTAAATAAACAAATAAAGACTGAACAATAAATTCTTAATCTGTCTCCTTTATGTGAGTTCAAATTGTACAAAAATGGAGTGGCTCAATGCTATACTAAACCACATCTCAGGAGATGGCAGAAAAGAATCCTAGCCAGCAGAAACTGAGAAGACTGATTCAGAGAGACTTTGAGAAATTGGGGTGTGTCCCTTCTATGTAGTATAACCTAGATTTAAGAATAAAGCTGCCAGATACAATTATGCATGGATGTATGGGAAATATTTTCCTATCCCTCTTCTATCCTCCTTACCAAATAATATATACAATTATTTTGAGGGGCAATAGCTGTGATTTCATTAGTATAGGCAACCCCCATTGAGGAAATGCTCTTTGGCAATGCAAATCAGTACCTGCTCTACAGTTTATCATATCTGAGAAGAGCCTGGGCATAATAGCATGATGGATAGCAAACTGGCTTCAGAGGATGGGCTCGCATCTTTCTATGGTTGTTCAATCCTGAGCAAGTTGCTTAACTTCCCCAAAACAAAATATTATTGAAGGAATTAATTTATTTTTTAAAATGCCATGGCATCAAGGCACTCCATCATTATTTCCCCCGACTTTGCTCTTAACATTCTTTCTATTAAAAACAATAACCAAACCTTTCCCCACTGAGCAAAATATGTGTGATTCCATAAGAATAATGAATGAGCAAAGTAATCAGGGTGTCTGGTTTCCAGAGCAGCAATTCAAGGGTTAAAGTTCTAGAAATCATTGAAATGTTAAATCCAGACAGGATCTGGAAACCAGGAAGTCCTGGCAAAAAATGACCTTTTACTGAGCCAAAATCTACAACCTTGGTTATTTCCAACCATTTGTAATCTTAATGGGAAGATTGAGCAGTAGCACCCAGGCTGTGTCTAAAGACCTGGGGGTTCCATAATGGAATGAAGCTGGGATTTTGAAAAAATGAGTGGGAGTTTGACCAAATTGGAGGAAAGGAGGTGTGTTGGCTGTGTAGTCCAGGTTTTGCCATATACCCAAGGAGCTGTCAGTGTGGGATACCACTGAGAAGGAGATTCTGCAAGGAAACATCGTGACCTAGGTTGAGGATAGGACTGGGTTATCTGTTGGTGGACAGCAGGTCATTCTACTTTACTCCCTGGAGTCTGACTGGTTTTGGATTAACTGGCTGCTTTTGAACTGGTTCCTATTACATCTGTGACCAGCTTGGAGCATCTCTGAACTTGTACTGTGAGAAACCCTCTTCAGCCCTCTTAGTCTAGGTAGTGAAAAGCTCAGTTAGTTAAAACTTTAGTCTAGTTAACTTTTAGGTTAGTCTGTTAGCATAGAAACATCCCTCTCCCTACTTCCCTCAGTCATTACCATTAAACACAATTTTGTTAGCACTTCCTGTCTCCTCTTAGTTATAAGAACCCACTACATTGGTTTTCCCCTGGTTGGCAGTTTGTCAAGGCAGCCAAGGGGTGCTGAAGAATTCCTGTGGCTCATAGAGAAGGTCTGAATCTCACTCAGATGTGCTAATTGGTCATTCACCCCTGAAGTCAGAGATAGGAATGTGCCGGTCAACAGGGCTTCATGGGAGTTGGAAGTTTCTAGCATGGAAGTTTGAGAAAATACAGGGGGTGCCTGATAGAAGAAGGGGGTGTGGTGAAATCAGAGACCACCAAGGAAACACTAGCTAGGCTTAATTACAACTTTTGAATCTAATTCTAATGCCCTTTCCATTAGACCACACTATTTCTCTTACATCAAAAATGTCCATGTGGAAACAAAAAGTAAAAGTTCTTCTTTTAAAGTGTTGCCAAAAACATTCTCATAATGAGTGCTAAATGGTGTTTGAATAGATGTGAGTCAGCTATACCTGAGGAATAATAAGCACTCCAAGCTTCCTGTGTCAATTAGGGAGTAATTAGTGTGCTTCTTGGCTGTTAATACAATAATTCACAGCACCCCCATCCCTGCCTGCAAGTTGCAAATTGAGAGCCCACAAATTCTCCTAAACTTTAAGCCTATCCATTTAACACTGAAATAAGCTTGAAAAAGCAGACAATTTTATCACTGAAGTTTTATCTTGACAGGGTGGGAAAAGAACCTAATCCTTCTCTACTTTTGAATGTAAGCTTCTGGGGAATGGGGATCAGAAAACAGAGAGCTGGCAAATTCTGGAACCCATTAATGGTGAATGAAGTTGATTGCATATAGCAACCCAGTGGATCTATCTAACATGGGAGAAAGTAGTTTTGCCTTGGATCTTAATAAATTTTATCTGAACTGATGGTGAGTAGAGGGTAGTAGATGAGGGTCTATGGCACAGTGGTGTGCTTATCTGAGGAATATGCTGCCAGAGAAAAGATACAATGACATATGATATTTTTCATATGTAAAAGCTTTATAAATGATATAAGATTTACATAGGAATTGTATTATATTAAACTTACTAACCCAATCTTCCCAAAACCAAATTCATAAAGACATGACACAAAGTTACTTAACCCCCATTTCCTAGCCCTTAAGGAAAGAAAGAAAGGAAAGAAGAAAGAAAGAAAGGAAGGAAGAAAGAAAGGAAGGAAGGAAGGAAGGAAGGAAGGAAGGAAGATGCTTTTTTAAAAATTTGATTCGATAGACAAGTATTTATTCAGAGCTTAGGATGTTCAAGGCAGTCAGTATACTTTTCAAAATGGTCATGACAGCTGGTATCTTTTTTTTTTTTTTGAGGCCAAGATTTGAACTCAGGTCTTCCTGACTTCAGGCCCAGTGCTCTATCCATTGAGCCATCTAGTTGCCTCTAATAATAGTGCCTAACTCCTCCTGTTGTTGTGAGAATCAAATGAGATCATTTTAAAGAGCTTAACACAATGCTTGGCACATAGTAGGCACTATATAAATCTTAGTTATTAATTAATTATTTTTAATTCTTTGAATCTGCTGACAGACAGTACACACAACAGAACTGTTAAAGCATCACTCTTCATTTGCTACAGAGTTATATTCTCATTCTTTCTCTGCTTCTCTATCATTTTGAATTTTAGCAAAGCAAATTGTTGAGAATTTGTGGGCTCTCAATTTGCAGCTTGGTAGGGAGGGGAACTGTGAATTATTGTATTAACAGTCAAGAAACACACTGATTTTTTTCCCTGTAGAAAAAAAGAACAAAGTTGTTGTGAAAATCAAAATGAGATGATAATTGTAGCATGTTTAGCCTAGTACCTGGCACAAAGAAAGTGCTCATATAGGTATTTCCTTCCATTTCCTTCTTTCCCCATTTAAAAACATTTTTGCTGGGAAGGAGTCCCTAGACATCACCAGACTGCTAATGGGATCCATGATGTTTAAGTCTCTGAGTGAGAAATATTATTTATAAAAATTCCTTTTACTTATGGTTTCTCAGGAGCATATCCAATGCATGAGGCTAGGGGCATCTGTAAGTATAGGTAATAGACTATCACTAATAATAATAACTAGAATTTAACACTTAAAGGTTGCTTTTTTAAGGTTTTCAAAATTCTTTATAAATTTTATATCTTCTATCCACACAACAACCCTGGCAGGTGGTGTTATTTTATTTTTAGCACTGTTGTTGAGTTGTTTCAGCTGTGTCCAGCCCTTCATGACCACATTTAGGGTTTTCTTGGCAAAGATACTGGAGTGGTCTGACATTTTCTTCTCCATCCCATTTTATAAATGAGGAAACTGAGGAAATGGAGGCAAATAAGGTTAAGTGACCTGTATAGGGTCACACAGTTAATAGGTTTCCAAGAACAAACTTGAATTGCAGGTCTGGAGCTCTATCCACTGTACCACCTACCTGCCCTAGGTGCTATTGTCATCCTTACATTAGAGATAAGAAAATGGAGATAGAATTAAATGACTTGAGAATTAAATGACTTGTCCCAGGGGTCACACAGCTAGTAAATATCTGAGGCTAGATTTGAATTCAGATATTCCTTGACTTTAGGTCCAATACTTGATTCATTGTGCCACCTAGTTGCTTGTAGAAAACACAATTATGCTTTTGATTGGAAACGATACCAAATTGATCAGATTCTTTCCTCTTCCTATCCAAAGCAGCATGTTTTCTATGTATCTTTCCCTTGGAACTATTCAGTAGATAATTGTCTGGAATAATGGATTCTATTCCTATCTTCCCATTGTTTGAGAAGGTTATAGTAGTATTGTAATACTATCCATAGTAGGTGGACAGAAAAAGAAAAATTATTCTGTCTTTTGATCAAATTCTCTGGAATAAATGTACTTCAGGTTATAAGTTCACTTGTTGCCAATAGATATTAAAGCTAAATGAATGCATCTTTTCCTTTGGCTAACTTTGGATTGATCACATTCCCATCTTACTTAATCAGTTATTCCTTCTCTCTTATATTTCCAACCTTGACTTTATCACTCACTTTTGCTTACAAACAAGATGGTTCTTCTTTAAAAAAAAAGCCCTTTTAGAATCATAGGATTTCCAAGTTGGAAGCATGGTCAGTGGTGTCAAACTAACATAGAAATGGAGACCTGCCAAAGAATCTGGTTGACATAGAAAACTACAAACTAACATTATCTATTTTAGATTGCACTTTATTTAATTAAACATTTCCCAATTATACCTTAATCTGGTTCAGTTATATGGGGTTGAGGTGCAAATTTGACCCTGCTGAAGTCCATTCTACACCTGAACAAAAATCTTCATTTCCTCATTCCTGATGGAGCAAGATTTTGCTTAAAGATCTACAATGAGGGGAGACTCACAATGTGTTACTTCCTGAGGCAACTCATTTCAGTTTAGAATAATTGCTAGGAAGTCCCCCCCCCTCCCCTTTATATTAAATCTAGCTTTGCTTCTTTGCATTTTCCACCATTTGCTAGGCAGAATTCTCCTAGAGCCACAATGGTGAACTTATGGCACACTTGCCAAAGAAGCATGCAGAGACCTCTCTGTTGGGTATGTATGCCATTGCCTGCCAGAGTTAGTTACTAGAAAGGCAGAGGGACTTGGGAGGAGCTGCTCCTCTCTCCCTTTCCACATACAACTCTCATCACCTGCCCCTGTGCCTAGCAGCCCAAAGGGAGCTCTTACTTCCTCCTCTGAGCTTAGGCCATTCCCTTCCTTTTTTCCCCTCCCCTGTTGGTAAGGAGGAGGCAAGGCATAAGGTCTTGGGGGCGGGGGTCAGGCATGTGATCTCTAAGAGGTTTGCCATCATTGTCTTAGAGCTACCATCCTTTAGTTCTCTGTCACTTCATTGTCAAATTCCTCTGAAAGAGTGGTCCACTCTCATTTCTTCTGCATACCTTCCATGTATCTTAATCCTTTGCCATCTGGCTTCTACTAGTCTTCTACTAAAACTTCTTTCTTCAAGGTCATCCAGTGACCTCCAAATCATAAAATTAAATCACCTTTTCCCCCAGTCCTCATTCTCTTTGAGACACTGTTAACCTTTCCTTCTCAAAACTTTCTCTTTTCTTTTTCCAAAACACAGCACTAGTCTAATTCTCCACTCATCTCTCTGAATACTTCTCTGTCTCCTTAATTCTTTCTTTTCTTTGCAAATGTCATACAAATGACTGTTTCTCAAGGTTTCCCCCTCATTCTTCTCATTTCTTATTTCTTCTCCCTTTTGGGGATTTCTTCCAGTTCCATATGCTTTAACTATTTCCTTTATGAAGATGAATCAAAGAAATCTATTTCCAAAACCCTTATTTCTTTTCTGCTACCTACCTTTTGAATATTTTCACTTAAACAGTCTATAGAGCCTAGTGTAGTATATAACATCCTACAGCCATGTTTTGCATGGATGGTCTGGACTGGACCAACACTAAATTTTCTCATATAAATGAATGACCCCCCCCCCCATATTATATGCTTGTTATATATGTCATGTAGTCTGTGAAGTGCCAGGGATATAAATATGAAATCTGGACAGTCCTTGTTCTCAAGAAGCTCACAATACATTTGCAAGAGAAAAACTAACAGAAGGGTTAAGTTACAGGGCATTTGGAAAGGCTCAGGAGTCTGTCTTTAGGGATCATTGGCTGGGCAGATGGTAAGGCTCCATGGGCCAGATAGAGCAGTTGAAGGACAAGGTGCACAGTCCTATTCTATGATCCTTTCTTTTACTAGAGAGGTGACTCCCTCCTCATTCAACTGATGTGAATGACCCTGTAGGATAAGGTGAGGAGCAGGTTCATTACCATTGGGAAGGGAGAAATAGAATTTGATGGATCAGGTAGTCCAGAGGCTCCTTCTAGGATAATGGGGTTAGCTTTGAAAGCAAGAAGAGAAAATGAGAAGGGGATGTTGGAAGAAATGTTGAGGAAGAGGAGGTCCCAGGACCATCTAAGTGAGGAGGAGGAAGAGGAAGGTTCCCTGATGTCCTGGTCTATTGGGCTTTCTGATGCCAAGTGCAATTTAGATACAGGAAGGGGTCCTAGTAGGTTTTGCTCAGCTGAGTACTGCAATGTCCATATGAGGATGTAATAATGAAAATTTTACATTTAGAAGGTATTTTTCACACACGATGTCATTTTGGAGCCTCATAATCTGGTGAGATAGATACTGCATTATGGGTATTATTGTTCCTATTTTATAGGTAAGGACAGAGTATCAGAGGAGTTATTTGCCCACGATCACAAGAATTGGAAATAGAATTCAAATCCAGGTTTTCCTGATTCCAGATCCAACATTTTAGTGTTTATGCTACATTATAATGATGTAGAATCTTTAAAATTTAAATCCATGCCTTCTGATATTATAATGTAGGACATTATAGTTGGAGAATTATATTTCCAAAAATCCTATTGCCTCAAAACATTGGGATCCTGACTCAGATGCTGAATTGGTTGCAAACCCTCCAAAAAGAAAATTACAAAAATATAGATCCTAAGAATAAATGAGTTACCACAGGACACACATTGTTTCCTCTGCTGGGTAATGTGTATGTTATCAATGCAATCTGGGAAATATATTCCTGTGGTGTGACTGGATTTGCCTTATCCGTCTGAACAATAAAACTAGCAAACTGGGGAAAGTCATTACCAGAAATTTAAAGATTTTCTCTGTGTCATCCATGTTAGTCACAATGGTGATTAAAAAAGTTTGTACCATCTGACTAATAAAATTAGGATTTATGAGAAATAGTCATATTGGGCTATAAAGTGAAATGGTTCTGATAAAGGTTCTAATGCCTAGGATCTCCAGAAAACTGCAAAATATATTTGGTGTTATTTGCCTTTTTTTCCTGAAAGGGCAAATTCTAATAGTATGAGCTTTTAAAGAACTCTTTATCTTGTAAATATCTTGTAAAAAATATCTTATATCTTGGATTTTTTGTGTAAAATCTATAATTATGTTCAAAATGGCCAGAGGAGTATATATCCTGTACACTTAACCTTGGATTCTATAGAAGATTTTTTTTAACCCTTACCTTCTGTCTCAGAATCAATACTGTCTATTGGTTCCAAGGTAAAAGAGCAGTAAGGTCTAGGCAAAAGAGATTAAGTAACTTGCCCAGGGTCACACAGCTAGGAGGCATCTGAAGCCAGATTTGAACTGGGAACCCCATTTCTAGGCTTGGCTTTCAATCTACTGAGTCCCCTAGATACCCGTAATATATGTAGTATTGAAGAAGTACAACTTTGTGGATTTGAGACTTACCTTTGGAATATACTGTAGGAGATTGGGGTTTGGGGGATGTACATTTATCTTCCTAAATGGTTTTTTCTCAAGCTGTTGTTAAAATCAAATCAAATTGCATTCCCTGAGCTCATGGGAAGGAGATGATGGCCCAAAAGCATGCTGGTTGGCAGAAGTCAGTCTGGGTCCCCATTTCTGCTGCAAATGATCACAGCTGTTCCTCATTAGCTGCATGCCCTTAGACAAATCACTTTATATCTTTAAGCCTCAGTTTGCTCATTTGTAAAATGAAAGGGTTAGACCAGATGTCCTCTAAAGCCCCTTCCAGATTGAGAGCTATGCCTCTGATCCTTTGGCTACATGATTTCTAACATGCTATGATCTTATGAATGAATAATTTTGAGTTGGATAGCCTAAATGGAAGATTGTTGATATTTAGTCAGTTAGTTGCATCCAACTTTCTTGACCTCATTTGGGATATTCTTTGCAAAGATACTGGAATCCTTTGCCACTTTGCCATTTCTTTCTCCAGCTTTTTTCAGATGAAGAAACTGAGTCAAAAAGAGTTAATGACTTGCCCAGAGTCAAACAGCTTTTAAGTTTCTGAGGTTGGATTTGAATTAATCAGGTCCTCCTGACTTGAGGGTCAACATCTTCCTGTACCACCAAGCTGCCTAGAAGATAGTTCCCCTGAAACCAAATCATGGGTCATTTGTTTGTTTTCACCTTTCAAAAGTAGTTAGTTTTGCTCTGTTATAATGCCTGGCACATAGCAGTGTTTAATAAATGTCTATTGATTGAAGGGGATTGGTCACAGACTATATACCCTTAACCATAGCCAACTGTTTTGGCAAAGGTGTGCTGTTGTTTATTAGATGGACTATCAAGAAGTAGACCAGGTGAGAACAGTAAATTTTGTATGAGCTGCCTACCAGAGAAAGGCATTGCGTTCATCAGGGGCTCAGCCAGGAAGCTTTTAGGGAATAGGCTACCAGAGTAGCACCCAGCTAGACTAAATTGGATATTTTTAAAAGGTCTTGTCCGGCCCTGGTGTATTATTTATGAATTTATGCTCTTTTTTCTCTATAAATATTACAAAGATACCTCGGATGTGTTAAGGGAAAGAAATTCCAGATTTACACCTACTTACAGAGGCAGTGACAAAAAAGGAGAGTTGGTTATGGTTAATTAAAGATCTGTGTTAAATACTAATACCCAGAGAGGCAAGATGGGTCATGAATGAAGCTTAAGAAGAATTAGGAATTAAAATTTATGGTTTCAATTATAAAAATTAGTAAAGGGGAGAGACTTTGAGCTAAAGGCCAGGTCCCCTGACCTAATTCCAAGGAGAATATGAAATCCCTGGAAAACGGATGTAATCTGGCAAGGACTAAGCATCTGTCCAACAAGAATGTAAGACTTACATATGACCAAGGAGCACATTCCAGATTTTCTCTCTCTCTCTTTCTCTCTGTTTCTCTCTCAATAAATATGTATGTAGATACAATACAAATATGTATATATAAATATATATTCATATAGTGTATACATTTGTATATATCTACCTTTGACAGAATAATGTTTTAGCCATTATAAATGACCAGAGTTTTGTTTCCTCTCAATTTTGACATTTTGACATTACTTGTACTATGCATTTTAGCACTGATATAAATTTATCTAAGTGCTAAAAAGCACTGTCCAAATAATATACCATAAATTGGGACAAATATTTATCCTAATTTATCTCAGTGCTAAAATGGGATAAATATTGATGATAAATAAAAATTGATAATAAATATGTTCCATAAATTGGGATAAATATTTATTCCAGTGCTAAAATGGATGGCACAAATAATGTAAAAATGTCAGATTGGAGAGGCAACAGAACTGGTCATTTACAATAGCCATTTACAAATTACAATACATAGTAACTGTCAAAGTTAAACATCATACCTCTCCTTTAAGTGATCAGTCAATAAACGGACCACTTTAAGAAGAATATGCTTTGTAAAGCAGTCTGAGATTTGTGGGGAACTGGCCATTTTATCAGAACAAAATTGTATCAGTGCATTTTAAAATCACAAAATAAAATAATATGTGTGGTATAGGCTTAAATATTATAGGAGCATAGAGAAATATTATCTATATGGATTAAAATATGGAATGCTTCATCAAAATTCTATTCCTCTCAGACAGTCTTAATAGCCTCCCTCTCCAATATACCAAATGCCTTCTTTGCCCCATTCAACATTTTCCTCTATTGCTCCCTTGGTCACTGGATCAAGAAAATACATGTATCTGCCTGAAGCAAATACAATCAGAGATTTCCCCCAGACACACGTTTAAATGAAAAACAAACCAAAAGGCGAAGCAGCAGGCACAGAATGTGTTATATTTATATTAGGTCTGCCATATGACTTAGTCCTACTGATTAGGCTGGTCCTGAAGGCATATGGCATATATACTCATTTCCGTGGTTGCATAGCCACATATAGCATCCATATACTTTACTGATAAATTGGCACAGAGCTAAGAACAAGCTATATCTATCTATCTATCTATCTATCTATCTATCTATCTATCTATCTATATCTATATATCTATATATCTTTAGGTACATTCTTTTCTTGGTTTAATCACTTTTTCCCATTATTTTCCCTTCTCTGCAAATCCTCTCTTCCTGGGAAACATCAATTGTCATTTCTCCACAGATTTTTTCCTATTTATTTCAACTTTCCCAATTTAATGGTTATTACACTCCAGTTCCTCTTTCTCTTTAAATCTTTTGGTAGAGTCTCTTTTTGTTTCTAAACATCGTCTCTTCACTTATTCTTGTCTTGTCATCTTGCATATTAGTCCTTGACTTGTTGTTGTTGTTGTTGTTAATCTGCTTCCTGGGTTCTTCAATCCCAGATTCCTCTTATATTTAATCATGCTCTTCCACCAACTCTAGTTACTGTAAATGTATCCTTAGAGATTAAGCATTTATATCTCAAGATTCAGTTGCTTCTTAAAGTTAGAATAGCAACTTATAATCTTACTTGGAGAAATTATTAAACTGGATAACTCCTCCCCAAACCTCTATTTAAAAAGTGCTCCCAGACCTGGAGTGTCTCATTCCTCTCCAGGTTGCACTCAGGACATTTTCTACCATGCCCCTGGATCAGGAACTTTTATTTCCCCACCTCCCCTTCCTCTTTTCTGCAATATTTTATGTGTTGTCTTCTCCTATTAGAATTTAAGACTCTCAATTTGTGTTTGTATTTTGTACTTCTATTTGTGTTTTCAGTCTTAGTCCAGTGCATGGCACATAGTAGGTGCTGTTTAATTGAATTTAATTGAACACTTGTAATGTGCTACATTGAGTACAAAGTAAACTCTAGGAAGGATAAATAGGAAGTAATTAAGATAGGGAAAGCACTATAATGAAAAGAGATTAGGGAAGATTTCCAGTAGAAGGTGGGGTTTTAGTTGGGACTGAAAGGAATTCAGGGAGGTCAGGAGTCAGAGTGTAAGAGGCACAGCATTCAAGGCATAGAGAAAATGTATGGAGTTGCGAGATGGAGTGTCTTGTTATGGATGAGCCAGGGGACCAGTGTCACAGGATTAAAGAGTACATGTCAGGAAGTATGGTGGAAGAAGACTGGAAAGGTAGGAGGTTGAAGGGTTTTGAATGCCAAAGCAAGCTTATTTTTTAGCTTCTGGACCCAATAGGAAGTCACCTTTTACAAAGGTGGGGCTATTTAATAACAAATTGCAATTTTAGAGAAATTTTTAGTTCAACTTAAACATGATGTCACAATAATAAATTGAAAATACAATTTTAAACAAGTCCTAAAAATACATGAAAAGATGCATTCATGTACATAGCAAATAATAATAATGATAATAATAGCATTTATAGAGTGCTTTAAGGCCTGGGAAATGCTTCACATATCACTTGATCCTCCCCCAAATTCTGTGAGACTGATGCTGTTATTATCCTAGCTTTACAAATGAGGAAACTGAGATAGATGTACTTAAATGACTTGCCTGAGTTACACAGCTAGTAAATGTTTAAAGCTGGATTTGAACTCAGGTCCAGTTCCACTACCAGTGTAGATCCACTGTACCATTTCGCTTCTGGTTAGAAATTAATATGCTTCTGGATCCTGTGAGTTGGCCTACTTGAGAGAAATTCATACAGAATACCAGTTCCAAAGGGGATGAAGAGATTGATCAGTTTTGGACAGAGAGGGTCCAATGCTGACAATAGAAATCTCTCAGTTACTGACAAAAAGAAAGAGTACATATGCACCAAAATAATTATAGCATGATTTTTTGGGGGATAGAAAAGAACCATTAACAAAAAAGATACCCATCAATAGGGCAATGACTTAAAAAAACCCTTTTACATGAATAATAAAATCTTACCCAAAAAATCCCAGCTCTGTCATGAACTAAGTTATATGACTGGGCAAGTGAATATTTCTGAGTCTGTTTCCTGTTTGTAAAAAGAAGAAGCGGAGAGGATCTCCACCATTTTATGAAAGTGGTATTTTTGGTGTGGACCTTAAATTTCAGTGACATAGAGAACTTCTGCAAAAGAACTCCTTTTCCCAATGTGGATTAGCAACTGTTTTGTAATTTAGAGTCTTAGACAGTAGGCTGGAGATAATGAGGTTAAATAATTTGCCTAAGGATCATATAGCAGTTGGGCTCACAAGCAGAATTTGAACTCAGGTCTTCCTGATTGTGGTGCCAATTCTTTATTCAATATGATATGGCTTCTATTTTATGAGATGACTGATGAGAATTCTAGTTTCTAATATCTCAACTGAAATCCTTTCACTCACCTTGTTAGCATTCATTCCCCACACTGTTTTGGTCTTCACATACCTTTGTGTTTGTCTTTTGTTTTAAAGAGGACCAATGGCATCACGGGGTGATGTCTTGACTTGCTCATGTGTTGGGTTCAAATGAGCCAGAATTGAACAAAGTCAGTCTCTCTCTCTCTTCCAGTCATTGAAGTCCAGTGGCAAGACAAAATTCAGGAGGACTGGTGATAGTCTTAGATGATGCAATGGATAGATAACCTTGGCTTCTTTGATGTCTAACCAAGCTCTAAGCACTCCATAGCCTGCTTCAGCTGCCTTCATGGCCATTGGAACAAATTGTTCTCATCTGCTTCTTCTGCTTGGGGAAGTCTTCATATGCTTAGGGTAGAAATCCTCATAATTCATAGATAGGTTTGAGGACTATTGGTTACCCTCAACCTGGTTTAGTCAGTCTGCTGAGATGCTTTTACCAAGGGATGGCTGCTGCACATGCTACAGCTTCTTGGAGCCAAAGGTGAGAGTTGGGTGAAAGGTGGACACCAAAGGTGGATGAGCAGCCCTGAAAGGCTAGACGAGTCATCATATCAGAGGTTTTAGTCCTTCCTGAACACCCCCATAAACTCCAGTATACCTTAAGTACATTGCTATAAATTTTAGAATTCTGCTATTACCATCTTATAAATTAAAGATAATTTCCTTATGTGTTCTGATCATTTTAACTGTGATAATCATTTGTGAGATAGAAGCTAATTTAATAGGGGATAGAAAGGGATTTCTATTCTAATTCCCTTCCATTTGTTTCTATTTTAAGTAGTATTGGAGTTTCAAGTAGTGAATTAATTTGAAACATGAAATTATAACACATTAAATTGGCTTGGCACTGGCAAATCCATTGGTTATAGTGGAAAAAAACACTTAAGAAATGAAACATTTTGAATGGGGGAGTTTAATTATTATTAGTGCAATAAATGGTGTTCTAGAATTCTTAATCTTTTAACAGATGATTATCAACCGAATACCAAATATCAAAACACCCATTTAGGCTTCCTTGAAGTAATTTATATGTAAATAAATTAATTTCAACACAAAGTGATATAACTTTTTAGTTATTTGCTTTAAATTGGAATTCCTTCCCATTTCATCTTACATGATCACAATCAATTTGGACTTTGTTATTCTGACTTTGTCTTTTTTTCCTTATAGTAATTCATAAAGGCCTTTCCATGTCGATTTAACCTTAAAGTTGTTTATTTTAGTTGCATTATATATAACTTTGAATTACATTGATTCCAGAAAGAGTTGTATACAGTGATAGACAGAAACTCAACAGATATTTATAAATTCTACACTTAATAGAACTATTAGAACTAATTGTATTTACTTGACTCCCAAGTAATGTGCTATTATAGAAAAGGTCATAAAGTTAGATATCTAACAACATTTATTGTCCTAACTGCAAATAAGATAACACAAAAAATTTAAAAATCTATCCCTTTTCCAAACTTTCCATTTTCTGTTTATAATGTTGCCATCCTTCCAGTCATCCAGGTTTACAACTTTGGAGCTATACTTGATTCTTGTTCTCCTTCAGTACTCCATCTCCCCAACATCCAATCAATTGCTACACCTTATCATCTAATTCCATAATATCTTTTGTATCCATTTTCTTCTCTCCACTTACATGGTCCCTACCCTACTTCAGGATGACTTTACCATTTGCCTGCACTATTGCAATAGTTTTTTTTTTTTTTACTCTAGTCCCACTCATTTACCATTCATTGTCTATACTCTCCCAAACTAGTATTTCTAAACTACATATCTGATCTGGGTCATCCTGGTCTCTCCTACACTCAACACACTTTATGGCTCTCAACAACTTCTTTGGATAAAATACAAACTTTTCAGTCTGGTATTTAAAGCTCTCCATAGTGAGGCTTCCACCTACCTTTTTTATATTATTATGGATCACCTACCTTCAAGCATTTTCTGTCCTAATCAAACTCACTTGATAGCCTTTTCCTAAACACAGTATTTTATCTGTAGACTCACTTCTTTGCACAAATGGTTTCCTAATGATTAGAATATCATGCCCACCCCATATTCACTCACTATCCCCAATGTCCTAGCTTTCTTCAAAGCATTGCTCTATTCCAGTGATCGTGATTTTTAGAAGGGTAGGTGATGTGAGAATGTGAGATGTGAGATGTGAGATGTCCTCAGGCACATGTAGTAATGAACTCTAGCAAACTCTGGGCTCTGAGTGCCCCTCTGGCATGTGTGCCATAGGTTCACCACCACAGTATCTATTCTCTTTCATAAGGGATTCTTGACCCTTCTCTAGTTCTTAGCATGCTCTATGCCTTGAAATATTTTTTTTTTACTTTGTTTTTCCTTACATTTACATATAATGTATCTCTTTAGGAGAATGTATGCTCCTTGAGGATAGGTACTGTTACATTTTTGTTGGTGTATGCCCAACATCTAGTATAGTACCTTTTATATTTTAGACATTTAATGAATATTTGTTGAAATATCAGACATATAAATACACATATGTATGTAAACATGCTTGTGTATATGTCTCCATATGCCTACAAACATATACTCAAATGTATACATGATTGCATATATAGACATATACACAAATATGTATACATATCTAATGTATTATATAAACATATTTGTATATATCTATATAGATATACACATATACAAACAATAAATACATAAATGTATATATTTATGTATATATTTATATATAAATAGTTTATATAATGACTTTATACTGGTAAAAGTGAAAGATGCACTATTTTCATTATATGCATTATTATTAATTCCATAAATATGAATTCATTGCAAACTACACACAAAGGACCAGGATGGTCATTGTGAGTAATACCAAGCTATATTAAACATGGTCTCTGTTTAGAATTAGAAGAGCTAATGTTGAATTTCTGCTTGAACCAAATAAATGTATACCAGAGGCAGAAATTCCTTTCACATAAATATAACATTTTGCCTAAGATTTGTAGATCTCAGCTCACCTATAACTTATATTATAAGTGAAGAACCTCAGAAAGATAAAATTATTTTCCCAAAGGCCTAAAGCAAAGTAAATGGAAGAGTTAAGATTTAGCCTTGGGAATACTCAAATCTAATTCTAGCACTCAATAGATTATTATTCTCCCACCTAACTCTCTGACTATGGCAGATATGAATATAATATGATGGACTCAAGGAAACAACATTGAAATGTATTCTTTAGAAATATAGTTAAAATCTATTCTATTGTGAAAATCTTTTATGATGGAGGAAAACATTTCAAATCCCCAGAAAGTTTTTTTTCTTAGTCACTTCTCACTTATTTTTATTATAAGAGCTTTTTGGAAAATGCCAAAATTGATTTTAAAATGAAGGGGGAAATGTTGAATATGAGCTGCACAATATCTTTACAGAGAACAGTAGATTTTTTTCCCCTTTCATCCATTCTTGAGTGCCTCTACTCTCCACAAATAGTTCAAGGACGGATGAGATCTAGCATTGGAGATAATTACCAGGAGATAATTTAGTTCTCTTTATTTTCACTAAATTCAGTTGCATACCCCTGATTTTCCTTTTGTTATAGTTATGTTCCAATACCAAATTACTTCATGAAAATGAATGTTGAAAAGAGTAAAATATTTTCTTTTAAAAATGAATTGAATTTCTGGATTTAATTTCAGATGATATGGGACTTGCTTCTCAGGCGTCTACTTTTGTTCTCAGAATACTCCTATGACTTCAAAATAATAGTTGTGTGTGTAAAACAATCTTTTGGCAAGTAGACTCCATCCTGTGAGAGATTATAGATTTGTAGTCAGTTCTTACATTAAAAAAGAAAAGCTTTCTTGAAGCAGAAAAGGTTTTTAAGTGGCTATTGGATAATAAGTCTGACTCTCTATCCTCTACTATTATTGGCTTGAAAAGGATTACTGGAGGGTATTGCTTTACAAATAAAAACTCAGGAAGAGGTTTGTGAGAAAATGAGGATTCTTCTACTGAATGCTGATTGGTTGTTCAGCTAGTGGTCCAGATTATTCTGCAAATAAAGGCACATCTTCACTTTGTTCTGGTGGATGATTTCCTCAGCTTTCTGAACTAGAAAGAGAAATGCCCAAATCCTCCCTGAGATTGTAAATTTGTAGCTAGCTAGGAAAAGCCAGACTCTGAAGATGATTCAACTTTCCCCCCACTTCCCTTTGCTCTTCTTCATTTACTGCTCCTGTGTTCTACAGATCTCCTGCTCAGGTAAGACTCATTCATTGATTCATAAGAGCAGACCATTGCCCTAGTCCCTGGGAGGGTGTGTGTGTGTGTGTGTGTGTGTGTGTGTGTGTGTGTGTGTGTGTGTGTATGTGTNTGTGTGTGTGTGTGTGTGTGTGTGTGTGTGTGTGTGTGTGTGTGTGTGTGTGTGTGTGTATGTGTGTGCGCCCATACATATACCTGTGTGCATGCTGCAATCCAGGGATCATAGACTCTTTACTCTCTTATTTCCATCCTTTGATCACTTTCCTGATTTCTGCCTCAAGGTGTCCTATCTTTGCATTATTCTAAGGCATTTGAGAAAAGAAATGAAGGACCCTACCTCTTTCTGGTACTTTTTGTAACAGATTTATCTGTGAACATTTTTGTCCCAGTGCTGTCTAAGCAAAGTGGTGGATGATACTTCAGCTAGTTCTACCTTTCTTACATAGAGAAATATAAGAGGTTTGCAGGGAGCTTCTAGTTGGTTTTTTTAAAATTGGGATAGACTCTTAGAAACCTAAAAAGGCAAAAGAGTGACTATAAAATTTTCTTCTTAGGCACAAATCATAGACATTTCTGCTTTGAAATGGAAGCAGACACACATTTTGCAACCGTAGCCTTTAAAAATTGTGTGACTGTCAATTTTATAATAGACTTTATGCTATGATATTGCCTCAGGGATAAGATGGGCAGTGGTGGAAAGGAGAAAGAGAGCAGGTTTCAGAATGTAAGAATAAAGAACCACTAAAAAATATGGAAGAAGAGGGAGCCAGTTGTCAAGTGGTCCCCGTGGAACTGTCCAGAGTGCTTAGGGGAGAGCTTTGAAATATATTAAAAAAGTAGAAGTGTTTCATTTTAATGAAGAAGAAGAATCCAAGACATAGACATAAGCAATCAATAAAGGCCTTTGTACATCTTTCAGATAATTTTTTTTTGATGGGAGAAACCAAGAGGGAATAATGGATCGATGCTCAAGGCTGATTGGATTTTTGTTACAAATACAACTAGCTTCACTAGAACACAAAAAGTAGACATGTTAAAATTAAAAGTTTTAGCTATTCCCAAATTTTGCTATTGGAAAGTAGAAAATATCTAAATATAAAATCATAGAACTGTATAGATTTAAGAAACTTTATTTAGTACCTTCAATAATAATAATACTATTATCCTTTGAAGCATGCCATCTTTTCTTTTTTTTTTGAACAGCTTTAATTATTAAGAAATATTTCCTTATATAAGCTCCAACTCTCCCTCTCTGTATTTTAACCTATTTTTCTAGTTCTCCATTTGGGATTTGTTAGAAAAGTATGATCTCTCCTCCATAGGAAAAATTTCCAAATATTCTCAGATAACTATCTCTACCCATCGCCAAATTTTATCTTCTGCATGATAAATCTCTTTGATCAGTCTCCAGATCTCCTGGTGATAGATGAACTTCAGTTTATCAGTGTTCCTTCTGTGGAACCCAGAAATGGACACAGTACTCCAAATTTACTAGTACTTTGACCTTGGCAGAGTATACTAGGACTATTTCTTCACTCTAGACACTATATCTAATATATAGTATCTATACATTATAATTCTATAATTAGCATTTTTGGATGCTATACCACACTGATAATTTGCAATAAAATGGAAACTCATTGAAAACCAAAGATCTTTTTCATTTGAACTACTTTATAGCCACACCTCTCCTATTTATATTTTTGTAGTTGATTTTTGAACCCAAGAACAGACTATCATATCTATCTGAATTTAAAATGAGAAATCTCTGATTTTTTCCTATTAAAATAACTGCTGCGACCTCATTTCTGATGGGTATTTGTTTATGGTTTATTACTAGAATTTCCTCAGCCTTTGTCTCATCCTTCTGATGGTTTGGACATTGAGCAGCTTGAGGTATGTCACTTTTCATTACATATAATTTTAATTTGGTATTTTATTATTCAGATTATTTATAATAAACCTATGGTTTAGGAGCAGATTCATTCACCAAGAATTCAATAAATTAATTAATTCTAAGAGTTCTGCCAAATAGTCACTTTCAGTGCCTGAGAACACCACACAAATGTTCTTGAGCTGATTATTTTTAGAACCATAAATATGTTGTATTAGAATGTTGCTAATTGAAGAAAAGCAGCTATATGCATGTATATACTTGATTTTGATACAGTATGCTTTATTTTTTTTAAATTAGAGGCTGGCATTGTGTTTAAATCAATGGACTTCTCTGAGTAAACAACCGCAGGTAAAAAAAAGACTTAAAATTTTTTATTTTCACTTTTCTCAGAGATATGAATATATCTATGGCCATTATAATTAATATCTGTTACTAACAAATTCTCTTTAACTACTGAATATCTAATGTATTGGAGAAATGCCATTTTCCCTCCTTTTATGATTTGTTATTTTTTTTTTATTTTATACATTCTCTCCACCCTTGTAGAGATTGTAAGCATCAGTGCCATTTTATACTATTCTTGTTAATATTGTCCCATTACATTTACCACCCTGCAAAGAAAAATGATGGTCTATGCAGGAGGATTTCTTCTTATCCTTTTTGTACCTTGTCTATTCATCAGTTGGCTCTCATATTCATTACATGACTAGCCCACACCAAGTATAGCCACACTTAACCATAAATTATCATGAAAATATGGGCAAATTATCAGGAATTTGGATAGTTCTCTTTAACATAATATAATCTAATTCATTTCAACTGTATAATAAAAGAGCCTAGAATGCATTCATAGAGCTAAAATAAATCAGAGCAGGTTTTCTGAAAATTAGGCAGTGAAGCCCAAATAAATTCCTACTAGTCAAGAATTCAAGAGCAAAGACCGCTTCATTTCTCAATCAGTCTGTCATGTTTACAGCTTAAAGCTGTAAAAGGCTTTTCAGATCTATAGTTTCATTGTGACTAGCCAAAATACACAGTTGAAAGCAACTAAGATCACATAGCCACAAATGACATAAAAGCAGAGTATAAATTGGTGAGTGAGGCTTTAGGAGATTTTCTAGTCCAGTCCCCTACCTTTAGGCACCTCAAGTGTGTCAGATTGGTGGCACTGGTGGCATTTTACAGTTTCAAGAAGGAAAACCTTCAATATTTGTACACCAAATTTTGGCTTTCCTCACTGTCAGAAAACTTTTCTGGTTAGCCAGAATCATCCATGCTCTCTTTTTATGACTACACTATGTTTCAAATGCGTAAAGAATATTTTATCACTTTCTTATTCTTGGAAGTAGCCACTGCTAACATGGAACCCAAAATTAAAAGATATGGTTCAGATTTCATAATGCTCTAATTCACTACCCACTACTACTTGTAGATTGCAATGGAGCAATATCTTAAAGGGATGCTTATTCCTTCTGATATTTCCCCTGGGAATATGAGTGCAGGGGGAGAAGCAGGTAATAGAAGGCAGGAATTTCATAATCAGGATCTCAGTGGTAAGATGACCTATGGCAGGTCTTTTGTGAAATATGGAGCTTAGAATAAGTATCCTTCCCTTTTATTTTCTCTCTTTCTGAAAATTGGTTCTATGAATCTTGCCCGGGTATACATGAACTCAGTGAAACAAACCCATCAATATATTATAGGAGTTTAGGAGCAAATATAACTAGTGGATTTCATAGTGAAGAAATTGAGAAAGCAGTTAGATTCTTTTAGAGGGGTGTCCTAGAGCCAGACAGAATAGGTTCATGAGGACAAATTGTTAAATTTTCAGTGTAAACATTTACACCTTGGAAACTGGAAAATGCTACAAATCAGGACTTGATTTATTGTTTTTTTTTTAGTTTAAATTTATTTGTTTCTTACATTAAAGGCCCCAGGTATCTCCCCCTCTCTCCCCTCCACTCCCCACACTAGAAAAGATGTCATTTCATTCTCTCTCTGTTTCTGTCTGCCTTTCTCTTTCTCTCCTATACACACACACATATAGTACATATATAACGTATACACCCTCCCACTATCACAAGTCTATATGATTAACAGAGCTGTAAATGTCCGCCTCCAAAGAGAGAACTGATAAATAGAAACACATATGGCATAGATTTTAATATATATGGATATTATACATATATATGTACAATACATATATATATTACACATACACATATACATCTCCAAAGAGAGAAATGATAAATAGAAACATGCATGGCATAGTTTTAATATATGTATACATTAAATATATGATATATGTGCAGTACACCAGTACACACACACACACACACACACACACACACTATGTTGTTCATGATTCTGTTTATCAGCTCTTTCTTTAGAGGTGGACATTCATAGTTCTATTTATCATCTAGATGAGAAAGTGATGGAGAAAATATTAATACTGCAGATTAAACTTTAAAGTTTGTGGAGCATATTTTTAAGAGCCAGCTATTAAACATTTACCATCATACTCTTGGATATTTATGTGTTCAGCAAAGATTTCTGAAAAAAAAACCCCACTATATTTCCTCAGGATAAAAGTAATCTGTTTTCTGCTTCCGAATTCTTCCCACTTGAAAACAGGAGGAATTTGGTAGGATAACGAAGCTGCTCCCTGTTGCCTTTCATGCACCTGACATTCTGGCTTTTTTTTTTTTTAACTTTTACTTTCTATCTTAGAATCAATATGAACCCTGGCTTTTATAAGAAGTATTAATTTCACATGAAGGAAATCTTCATATTTATGATTAACCTTCAGTTATTTTTAGTTATATCTGCCTCTTTCTTGGCACATATAGTAGAGTGGTTCACCATTTCCGACTCCTGCTCTTTTTATAGATGAGGAACTGAGGCAAACAGGGTGAAGTGACTTGCCCAGAGTCACACAGTTAGTAAGTGTCTGAGGCCACATTTGAAGAGGAATCTTCCTGATTCCAGGTTGAACACTCTATCCATTGCACCACATAGTTGCTCCCATTTAGTACAGGAAAAATCACAATATGGACAATGTTATTTCCTGAGTGTGTGAATACGGCAGAAAAGACTGTTTTATAATCAATAAGCACACACATATGAGTGTGCACACCTTTATCCCTCCCAATATACAAAGAGTGAAATGATGCTGGCAAGGGAAAGGACTGTCATAATAAGAAATGATCCCTTCTGGTGAGAGAGACAAATTAGGAGAATCACAAGATTTCGAAATCTCATTCATTCAGCAGATGGGGAAACTAAAGTCAAGTGAGTTGTTCAAGGTTAACCAAACAATTAATAGTATGGAGTCAAAGTCGGACCTTCTGATTTCAAGTTTCCTGTCATCTCATAAATCTTCTAACACCAACTCAGAGTATAAATAACAATAATATAATTAATACTAAGAAATCAACCCTTGTCCTTATGTGTTTGTGAGCAGCATACATGCACATTTCTTTCAATTCAATTTTTAAAGGATTTATTTTTATATCTGCCATTATACAAGCTTAAGAACCTCTCTCAAAATGAAGAGGTTCCCAAATCATTTAAAGATAAAATTATATTTGCAGTAAAATTAGAAGTACTATTAGTTACTTTAATTTCTGTTTTGATTGAAACTTGAAATAAATGAAGAATTATAAATGTGAATAAGAAGCAAATTAGAAATATTAGCAGATAAGCATATTTAAAAGATTGTTCAAAATCATTCTCTGGCAATCATTTTTATGAGGCAAGAAAAGGTAAAAAGAAGGTCATGGGAACTGAAAAACACTGAGTTTTGTAGGATGATTTAGAAGATGGATACTTAAAAAAATTCACTTCAGTACTTAATAGATATTTGCGTGATAAAGGAAGGAGGCTCACTAGTAGTTGGGAGAAGGAGGAATCAAGAAAGACTTTATGTAGAAAATAGTTCTTGAGCTCAGTCTCGAAGATAGTAAGGGATTTGGGGAGAAAGAAGTAAGGAGGAAGAACATTTCAGGACCCTTCAAAGGCATAGTGATGGGAAATGAAGCACTAAGCATAAAGCACAGACTTCAGAAGCAGTTTGGCCAGACCAGTTTTTTAGGGAGAAAGATCTGCATTTGATCACACTGGGGATCATCCCCTTTAATGCAGTCTCTCTCTCTCTCTCTCTCTCTCTCTCTCTCTCTCTCTCTCTCTCTATATATATATATATATATAT
>NC_058132.1:490277803-490289015 GCF_016433145.1 Gracilinanus agilis
ATATATATATATACACACATATACACATACATATGTATATAAAAACATCTACATATGCACAAATACACATGTTTATATGTAAAATAAGTAATATATGCACACAAATATATTTATACATGTAACATACATATATGTACACATTCACAATCTCTAATATATAATATAAATATATGTTCATGTGCACATATTTGTAGATATACACTATGGATATAATATACACATGTGTATACCCACACACATTATTACATTTATAATATTATATTACATATGTATATTATGTGCAATATAAATTATATTAGATATCAGTATAGATTATACATGTAATATAAATATATGTATATATTTATACATAGTAGATTGACATACAAATAAGCACACATATAGCATATGTAATAAACATGCATGCATACTCATGTTTATATATTACATGTGTAATATAAACACATGCACACCCACACACATTTATGTTATACATGATATAAACACATGTACATGTTTATATATAATATAGATGTAATGTGTATATGTGCACATATACACAACACAAGTAATAAACATATACGGACATACATTTATATATTATGTATAATATAAACATGAACACCAATATATTTATATGTATTATATATACAATATACACATTTGCACACCCATATATTATATTTAAAATAAATACATGCACACATTTACATGCAGTATAGATGTAATATACATGTATGCACACATGTTTATAGATATGCAACAAACATACATGTATGTTATGTGTATAATATAAACACAATACATTAATATACACACATATTTTAAACCCTTATCAGTTCTAAAACAGAAGAGGGGCAAAGGCTAGGTGAGTGGAGTTAAGTGACTTGCCCAGGGTTACACAATGAGAAAGTATCTGAGACCAAATTTGAACTCAGGGCCTTCTGATTCCAGCCCTGGCCCTCTATCCAGTGTGCTAACTAGCTGCCCTAGTGTGCATTTATTTAAAAACCAACTAGTCCTACAAATAAAGGCAATCTACTGTTTATTTCAGATGTTCTTGGAAAGCCTACTTTTAGAAATACCTTTTAAAAACTTAATTTCTTGAGAAAATAGTGAAATTTCACTTGGGAAAGCTTCCAAAAGGAGAAAGTTTTCATGATCAAACTAACAAAATTAAATGCTAGGATGCACCAAACTTCAAAGAGAAGGCTTCATTTAATTGCTGATTTATTTTTATCCTAGCCAAATGAATATCAGTAGAAAAAACTATTAGGCTATAAATAGTGTGAAACAAAGTAAATGTTTTCCCTCCAAAGACTGAAAATACATAACAGGATCTTATTTATTAAATCAATGTTTTTATGAAAGGCAGTTCTAGACCAGAAGCACAAAGATTTGAATTTAGGCTCAGAAACTTCTAGGTCATATTGCCTTGGATGAGTCACTTACCTCTTCTGAGCTTTACTTCTTTCACTTATAAATTTGTTATAATAATTGTGTTAGGTGATTTCAAAGGATCAACTAATTAATAAACATTTTTTAAGCATCTACTGTATTTCAGCCATTGTTCTGAGTGCTGGAGATACAACAAGAGGCAAAAGATAGTCCCTGCCTTCATGGAGCTTATAGTCTAATAGTAGAGACAACAGGCAAAGATATATATACAAAGCGAACTTTATACCAAAAAAATGGAGATGATTAATAGAGGGAAGGCACTGAAATTGAGGTTTTCTGTAGAAGGTGGGATTTTAATTGAGATTTAAAGGAAACCAGAGAAGTCAGAGTTGGAGTGAAGGAGGAAGAGCATTCTCAGAATAGGACAGCTAGAGAACATGTGAGGAAGGTCCTCTGTAAACTATTCAGCAATAAAAATATAGAAATATGAAATTTTATTATCACCTTTTTTTCCCTATAACACCATGTACCATTTGGGTAGCCAGGTGGTGCAGCGGATAGAATATTGGGCCTGGAGTCAGGAAGACTCATCATCCTGAGTTCCAATACAGCCTCAGACACTTACTAACTGTGTGACCCTGGGCAAGTCACTTAACCCTGTTTGCCTCAGTTTCCTCATCTAAATGAGGAAATGATCAGGCAAAGGAAATGGCAAACCACTCCAGAATCTTTGCCACCCCCCCAACAGGATCATGAAGAGTCAGATGACTAAAATGACTAAACAACAATAACGATGCACCAATTATATAATATTTGTACATGTGTAGCCCATAGTGAGCAAGGCTCTCCATTTTCACTCACTTTCCCAGCTTTATTATCCCAGTGAATCTCTTTGCTTTTAGGTTGCAGATTTAGTTATGGAATTTTGTACCAGCATATTTCAAAATATGGAGGCAAATAAGGTAAAGTGTATTCTCTTCTTTCTACTCAACGATGTATAATTTTTTCTCTCTTCTAATGAAATGATCAATTAACCTCTTCAGTAATCTTTCTTAGGCTAACCAGGAAGTATACAAAAGGGTAAGTAACTTTTAACATTAATATATACATCTATCTTCTTTTAGAACTAGTGAAGTTTAATACTAAACTTTTTTTATTCAGTTTTTATTTCACTACTCCAGAGCTCCAGAGGCAACATTTCCTGTTAAGCCCAGGGTCAGTATTTGAATATTTTAACAATCATCTTTTTGTTAATTTAATTTCTAAATTTGATCTGCTCTCAGTTCATACTCAATATTTATCACTCGGACTTTGCCTTTTGCTGGAAAAAATATTGTCAGCTCTAGATTACTTGGGGGAAAAAGTCTTGAGTGAGAACTATTTTGGGTATTCAGTTTGAAATAAGAGTTGTGGGCACATTCAAGTAGTTTCACAGAATTTCATACTTAGAACTGGAAGGGACCTCAGTGGTCATCCAATCCAGTCTCTTCATTTGACTCTATTGAGGAAAAATGAAACCCAAATAGGTTATGTGATTTGCCCAAGGTCACACACAAGTGGCAAGAGTCAGGATAGAAGTTCCTAAACTTTGTTTTATGGAACCTTGATGTTCTATGGGTTGTATTTAGAGGTTCTATGAAGAAATGTACATGGTAGTGACATTTCCCCATTTAAGATATTAAATAATGTATATATCAAAAGAAGAGGAGACTTAATCTCTTACTGCATGTCCATGGACCTGTGTCATACTTAACATAAGCAGGATAGTGGGGACACAGAATAATATCTTGTTGGTTGCTAGGACGATGGGAAGAATGGAAAGTACTGATTAGTGGGGAACAAAAGGATCAATCTAAGAGAGGAGGATATATTTATATGATCAGTTTTTTACTCAGGACAAGGGAATGAAAAAGGAGGGATTCGTAGAAAGGAGAGGACCAGAGGCATTTCCTATTTCCTTTTTCTCCATGAGTTTAGAGGTCAGAGTAGGCATGGAGGAATTGATCCTTGTCTCTGCTGTGGCACTTAGCTTGGTAAATTCATACCATCTACCCCAATTACTTTCTGTCTTCCATTTGTCCTTCCTGCTTATTAACCTTCCCACCCTAACCCATCACCTCATGACCTGAGGAAAAGGAAAGGACATCACCATTTGCCATCTCCAAGTTACTCTATAAGTAACTTAGAGTCTTTGTGGTAGCAAAGAATTAGAAACAAAGTACACAGTTAGCCGTTGGGGAATGACCAGACCCATTTGTAGAATTTTTCTTGCTTTTGTGTATTCATCACACTCTTGCAACATAGTAATATTTCATTATATTTCTGTACCCATTTTTTTCTGGTTATTCCCTAATGGATAGCCATCTATTTTATTTCTATTTCTTTGCTATTACATGGGATCTTTTTTCTTATCAGTGCTCTTAGGATATAAGCTTAATAACAAACTATTTGGATCTTTTAAATATACAGGCATTTCAGTCACTTGATTTGCATAATTCCAAATTGCTTTCCAAAATGGCTGGATTAAATCATAGCTCTACCAGCACTGCATGTGCATGCCTATCTTCCCATAATCCCTCTAATGATGAATGTTGCCATCGTTTGGGGTGTGTGTGTGTGTGTGTGTGTGTGTGTGTGTGTGTGTGTGTGTGTGAGGTAGATAGGTGCCACAGTGCATAAAGTGGTGGCCCTGGAGTCAGGAAGACTCCTCATCCTGAGCTCAAATCTGGCCTCAGACACTTACTAGTTGTGTGATCCTGTGTGGAGATCTATTTATCATCTCTGATAAGGACAGCTTAGTTGATAAGAAAATAATGGGACAGGGAAGACAATGGGAAGATCTTGACTGTTAACTCATAGCTGCTTCTCTGAAGTGCCATTGAGTCACAAGTTTATTATATATGAAAATTCAAACTCCCTTTCACCCACAAGAAGAGAGAGAGTTTTACAGCTCCGTAGATATTGCAATTAGTTTAAACAACATACATAAACCTCAGAAACTTCAAGGTGAAGAAGATAAGAATCAGGCTGGACCTTCAGCTGTGTGATTATCAACAAGCTAAGTCTGAGAATACTTTTCTCAGGGGCAAATGCCCCTGCTAAGCTAAGGTTTCGGCCTTGGCTACATTTCTGACCAAAGAGGAAGAATGTTAACCTCTTGACTACTGATTTGCTAAGAGCTTAAAGCTTTTCAGTAAGGTCACAATACTTTCCAACAAGAAAGGGTGTGGATCACAAAAGGGGTCAAAAGAGGAGTCTCAGATTTTTATTTATTTGAGACTCTGTTTCTCTTATTGGCTTCCCACAATCCTGGGCAAGTCACTTAACTTTGTTTGCCTCAGTTTCCTCACCAGTAAAATGAGCTGGAGAAGGACATGGCAACCTACTCTAGAATATTTGCTAAGAAAACCTTGAATGGGTACATAAAGAGTCAAACACAATTGAAAGGAGTAAAAACACATACATATGTGTATGTATATTTTCATACATATCTAAGGTGGTAGGAAAGAACAAGGGATGCTACAATTTGTTATAGTGAAGATAAAAAGGGATTCATCACCTATGTGACCTTAGACAAGTCAATTCACCCTCTGAGGTCTCAGTCTCCTCATCTTTAAAGTTAGGTGGTTGGACAACATGTGTAAAGTTTTTTTTCATCTTTAAATCCTAGGATAACCTTTAAACATTGTTAAATTATTAAATGCCAGGGCCATTTTTAGGAGCAGGCAGAATAAATGACAATTTAAATGGTATGATTTGAAAGGTACCAGAAGGGCAGCTAGGTGACTCAGGGGATAGAGTGCCAGGCTTGGAAACCAGAGGTCCTGGGTTCAAATTTGAATGAAGATACTTACTAGCTGGGTCGCTTAAGCCCAATTGGCTTGTCCTTTCCCTTCTGTCTTGGAGTTGTTATTAAGACAGAAAGTAAGGGACCTATACTTACTATTGATTCTAAGACAGAAGATAAGAATTTTTTTAAAGAAAGGTATTAGAAAGAACCTGGGTCTGAGTTAGCTATTTATTTATATAATAGATTTTTAAATATTTAGATAGCTTATTTATTTATCTGTGCAACCTGAGGAAAGTCACTTAACATACTGAATGTTAGTTTCTTCAACTTTAAAATGACAAAGTTGTATTAGATGATCTTTATTAGAGATCCCTTTGAGCATGAAACCTAAATCCTATGATCTTATAGCCTCTCCTCCATAACCTTTATTTTCCTCCCAATTCAACCATTCTGTCATGTTTTCATTTCCACTATTAGAAAGCCATCGGGATAGCTAGGTGACTCAATGGATTGAGAGCCAGACCTAGAGACAGGATCAAATAAGATTACACTTATACTCTGCTTTGCAAACTTTAAAGTGCTATGTGATTAAGGCAGCTAAATAGCATAGCAGATAGAGCAACAGGCCTGGAGCTGGGAGTTCCTGGGTTCAAATTTGACTTTAGACACTTGCTAGCTCTATGACCCTGGACAAGTCACTTAACCCCAACTGCCTAGCCCTTACCTCTTTTCCGCCTTGGAACCAATATATAGTATTAATTCTAAGATGGAAGGTAAGGGGTTTAAAAAAAAGAAAAAGAAAGTCATGTCTTTGAGCTTTGAAGATGTTCTGTCTTTAATGATCCTCATCTAAAATGAGATGTCCAGGGGGCAGCTGGGTAGCTCAGTGGATTGAGAGTCAGGCCTAGAGACGGGAGGTCCTAGGTTCAAATCTGGCCTCAGATACTTCCCAGCTGTGTGACCCTGGGCAAGTCACTTGACCCCCATTGCCCACCCTTACCACTCTTCCACCTATGAGCCAATACACAGAAGTTAAGGGTTAAAAAATAAATAAAAAATAAAATGAGATGTCCTAAAGGCATGTTAACACTTCTGGTCTTTGCTACAAACTCAGGCTTTCCCAAAGAAAGATATCTAAGAGAGTAAGACTTTTCAGGAATAGAGTAGAGCAGCGATTCCCAAAGTGGGCACTACCGCCCCCTGGTGTGTGCTGCAGTGATCCAGGGAAGCAGTGATGGCCACAGGTGCATTTATTTTTCCTATTAATTGCTATTAAAATTAAAAAAAAATTTAATTTCCAGGGGGCTAAGTAATATTTTTTCTGGAAAGGGGGGTGGTAGGCCAAAAACATTTGGGAACCACTGGAGTAGAGTGAGCTGGGCAATCAAGGTAAAAGGGAGGGAAGCAACAGACTATGGAAAGGGCAAGTGAGAGAAATGTCAATGATAAGTTCTATTTCTCAGTTCTACCAAAAAGTTGCCCTGTTACAAATTAAAATGTGGAGTTCTGAAACTTGCACAGTATGTGAATTTTTAAGTGCAAATTACCACAAAGCTGAAAGGATATCATTCGCCACAGGGGTCCTTTTACTTGTCACTTAAGCAAACATCACTGGGAAAAGGGTTTCTGGTGAAGAGAAGTGTCTGCCACAACCCTTTTCTCCTCCCCCCAACTAAACCAAGTGAATGGAATTCTTGGGTACCTGGGAGAAATCTGATTTGCTAAAAATGATTTGTGTTTGAAGAATGTGCTCATTATTTAGTGCAGCAATTTGAAAGAACTGAGACTTCTGCTGTCCTTGCAAGAGGAGCTATTATGGGTGAATGGAGGGGAGAAAGGTGAAGTTCGGGCTTGGCAATAGATTTTTCTCAGAAAATTAAAGCAATTTATATTGTGAAAAATGCTAGAGGGAATGTGGATAAGGCTGGACTTAAAAAAAAGGAATGCTCTTGGGTTGATGTTTGAGCATTATATTGGATCATTTGAGGGCAAACAAAGAATTCATGGCATCTCTTTGCCAGAGCATTACCCTGTGCATCCTTTATTGCATTTTGCTTCAAAACTCTTAGGGAGAAGCGAACTTCTTTCTTCTGCCACATTTTTATGGCACTAACAGTTCACTTTGACCATCCTAATGTCTCTCATTGTTTGAGGGCATAAATGTCAGACATTTGCAAAGAGAAATTAAGCTTCACTTGCATGTTAGGAACCTTGGCATTTTCCTCTTAATTAGTTAATTTCTTTTCTTTTTTAATTGCCCTCCCTTCCTGTAGCTGTCATATCATAGTAATAACTATAATGTATAAAGCATTAAAAATAAACCTTAATCTTCTATCTTAGTGTCAGTTCTAAGATAGAAGAGCAGCAAGGTCTAGGCAATCAGTTAAATGACTTTCTCAGGATCATACAGCTAGGAAGTATCTGAAGAAAAACCCAGGTCCTTCCAGCTTCAGGCCTGGGGCTCTAGCCCTTGTGCTATCTAGCTACCTGATTAAATAGCACTTTTAAAGTTTGCAAAGCACATTGTAAATATAATTTCATTTGATTTTTACGACAACTGGGAGGTAGGGGTTAATATTTCCATTTTATAGATGAGGAAACTGAGGTAGCCAGAAACTAAATGACTTACCCATGGTCACAAAGCTAGTAAATATCTATTGTATTTCAATAAATATTGTATTTGAACTCAGGTCTTCCTGAGCCTAGCATGGGACCATGCTCTATTCACTGCAGCACCTAGCTACTTCTAAATGTAAATGTTTTATATTCTTTCTTCTCATATATGTTTGCCTGCTGTAGGTCCTCTCTTCTTTATATGGGAAGCCCCTTATATCCTCATACTGGCATCTTTGAAATTTTCTCTTGAATCCTGCTAGGTCCTCTCACAAAGACTTCATTCTGCTAGCTGAACTTGATTGCACCAGGCAGAGGATTAGCAGGTAGTGAAAAGTAATGGATAGAGATCTCATAGGTCTTCTTTGACATCTATTGACTGAGTGATCTTGGGCAAATCTATTAACCAACCTCTTAGTATCTTCCAAGTAACTCTGTAAGACCATAAGTTGAAGAGAAGGTACCGGATTGCACTGGTGGAAGGGAACTCCCTATACAAGGGAAATTACAAGCCCAATCTCTGTCCCTGGTAATTTAGAACAACCATTGGGCAACTTAAAAAGTTAATTAAATTTAAAGTTAATAAATAATATTTATAATTATAATCCTATATTATATGTCATATAATATATAATTGTAATGTTAATAAATGATAAATATAATATATAAAAATTTAATTAAAAGTTAATAAATAGGGACCTCAAAACAAATGTTTCAAGTCTAATCTAGGGAACACTGCTGTTTGTATCACTGTGGAGTCAAACTCTACACTTCCTTCAAGATCATGAAAATATGACTGAATCAGAGTCATGTAATGTTTAATTACTTTAGTCTTTTAAAAATCATAGTATAGGGGCAGCTAGGTGGGTCAGTGGATTGAGAGTGAGGCTTAGAGACAGGAAGTCCTGGGTCCAAATCTGGCCTCAGATACTACAAGTCACTTAACCCCTATTGCCTAGCCCTTACTGCTCTTCTGCCTTGGAATCAATAGTATTGATTGTAAGACAGAAGGTAAGAATTCTAAAAAAATAAATCATATTATGCTTCAGAACTCAATTTCCTTGAATTATGTTTGATTTTTAATATGATATTTTTCTTTCATAAAATAGGATGGAACTTCTAGCTAATTCGAATAATTGGGGAACTCTTAGAGAGACAGTATAGTGTGGTGCATTTATTCCTAATAATAAGCTTACTATTTCTAGTTGGGGAAATAATATCTTTTCAAAGATTTCTATCTTTATTCCTTTGTCCTTACAATCCAAGGAGTGCTCTCACATTCCCTAACCCAGAGAAGCTTTGAAAATTGGAATGAATGAGATTGAGATTGTGAGCCCCATTTTCTATGGTAAACAGGAACTAGTTTTAGCCAAGTATGTCTTGAAGGTTGCATGGCAGAATCCTTGGGTCCCCCATTGAAGTGAATGGGAAATGTCATTCTTAACCAGGCATAACCTGATTTCTTTATCTAGCCAGTGAAATCTTATGATCAGGCAAATCATTTTCCATCATTATGGGGGAGTTACAGTGGGGCTATAAAACATTAATAAGCCCACCCCCTCATTAGGTATCCACCAATTAGAGATGCTTTGGAGAGGGCTGAATAATGAGTTGTGAGAACTGCATTTAAAGACAAGATGCTGAATGAATTGGCCTTTGAATACTGAGAGAGAACACTGGCCAATTAACTTATTGGTAGCTTGATCAATAAATTGATTTTCTTATCTGGAACCCAGCCTTGAAATTTTCAATTGTCCTAGCATGTTCAAGGTAGATTGAGGACAGGGGTTCAAGTCTGCTATTTACAAGCCATGTGACATTGGGAAAGCCATTTATTTTTACTGGCGTTGAGTTTTTCCATTTCTTAAATGATGGTATTGGACTAAACGACATCTGAGATTGCTTCCAGCTCTAAATTTATGATTTTATGACAGCATGATTCATTGGAAATTTTGGTCTTTTGAACCAATCTGTATTTTTATCAACTTCTAGCAATCATAGGCTGCTGTGGCTGAGTTTGCAGAGAAGGTATTTAAGCAATATTCAACTTAATTAAGCAAACATTTAAAAAACTTTTACAGTGCTGGTGCTGTGGATACAAAGAAAAAATTAGATAATCCTTGCTTCCCAAGGGGCTTATATTCAATTCAATAAATGTTTGTGAAGTACCTATTATATATACAAGTAATTGTGTTAGGTACTTAGGAAAGGAAGGAAGGATCTTTGCCTTTATATATATATATATACATATATATATATATATATATGTATATATATATATTCCAATGGAGCAATATAACAGATACCCAGACAAGTCTCAATGCAAAGTATTCATTATTGTTGTTGACAGGACCTGTGATTGCATTGGTATAGGAAATTTATGAAGAGGAAACTCCCTCTACAATGAAGATCTGGGCCAGCTCTGCAATGTAAAGTCTTAGACTGAGAATTCCTGGGGCACTGAGAGATTAAGTGACTTGACTGTGATTGTTCAGAGGCTAACTTGAAAGTTAGAAAGACCCCGGGCTTTCTTACTCTAATGTTAGCCCTCTATCCACTATGCCTTGTTATGTTACCTTTCTTTCTCTCTGCTTCTCTCTCTCTCTCTCTCTCTCTCTCTCTCTCTCTCTCTCTCTCTCTCTCTCTCTCTCTCTCTCTCTCTCTCTCTCTGCATTTCAAGTTAATCACCTCTCTGGAAGTAAGTGGCATGTTTCATCTTCATTCTTTTGGACAAATGCTCATGTAACTCAGCTACTGGTCATTTTGTCTTCAAAGAAAGAATCCTTAAAAAGATTACTAGGAATTTTTAATACTAGGCTTCCAAGTAGGATAGTTTCTACCAACATCAAGCTAAGACAGCTACCACTGGCCCAGCCACACTAAGGAGGAGAGCATATGGCCAAAGTAAAAGCACTCTACAAATGGAAAACGTTCTTATTATCTCACAACTCCAATGTACTTCAGATCAGGTTTGCTAATGGTATGGGCCAAGACCTCACGTCAACACATAAACAATAACTTGGATTCCTTAATTCCAAAGGATGAGCATTTTTAAGGAGTTTTTCCCTGTGCTTGCTGCATGTCAGACAATTTGAAGTGAGTAATGGTCTATTTGGCATTAGTTCATCCATGTTAATGCATGTTTTCTTCAGTGCATGGCCCAGCATGACTACTCCATTTATTCAGCTTTCTTTGGAATTAGCAACAATAAAAGCAGATGGAAGGAAATACATTAAAACAAATTCTTAGATGCAAAACAAAGTTCCACTATAGGCAGGAAATAAGGGGGAGGGGCTTGCTTTATATTCACTGTACATTCTATTTTTAATTGATCATATGATTATAGATTGAAAAATAGATATCCCCCTTCATTTTTTTAATTCTAAGGTTCATTTATTAATCTGTCCCTACGACTATGTCCTCCATTGAACA
>NC_058132.1:490290819-490399323 GCF_016433145.1 Gracilinanus agilis
TCTCTCTCTCTCTCTCTCTCTCTCTCTCTCTCTCTCTCTCTCTCTCTCTCTCTCAGCATTTGTTGCTGTTGTTAATCAGTTGCTTCAGTTGTGTCCAATTGCTTTGTGACCCCATTTGGGATTTTCTTGGCAAAGATACTGGAGGGTTAAGTGCTCTATAAGTGTCTGAGGCTGGATTGAAATTCTAGTCTTGATTTCAAGCCTAACACTCTATCCAGTGTGATGCCTACCTCAGCATCTGTTATATTGGTCCTAAGGGTTCCACTTATCAAGGTCTTACCTAGAACTTAATTCATTTATAGAACACTCACTATCAGAACATCTCTTTTAACTCCTAGAAAACTCATGAATTAGATGGAAATTTCTAATAAGATTCTAGGATAGATGATTACATTCGACTTATATTCAGCATGTAAGAGAAGGCTTTAAATCTGGACTCTGACAAGTCATTTAATGCAGGGCAGGTAGGTGGCTCAGAAGATAAGAGTTTAGGGCCCAGAACCAGGAAGATTCATTTTCTTGAGTTCAAATCTGGCCTCAGACATGAGTAGCTGTGTGACCCTGGGCAAGTCACTTAACTCTATTTGTCTCAGTTTCCTCATTTGTAAAATGAACTGGCAAAAGAATGTCAAACCACTCCAGTATTTTTGCCAAGAAAACCCCAAATGGAATTATGAAGAGTCAAAGATGACTGAAATCAACTGAACAACTCTAGGTAACTAAGGTTATAAATTGCAGACAATGAGTTAACATGCATTGGTAAAAGGAGTTTCTCCATCAAGGAGTTCCCCACGGCAAAGAAAACATCTTATTCCCCATTGTCTACATTCATTGTATAAAAATTACCAACAAAAGAAAAAATATTAAGAGAAAAGAAGAATGGGTTTGTTACTAGCTACCTTAAAGCAGGTTTTAGACTGTTTCTGGGAAAGAAGGAATTGATCTGTCCTAATGTGGTCTTGAAAGTATTTCCTAAAGCTTGAGCCTGAGTGCATTTAATTACAATTTCTTGTGCATAGGGATCATTCATTGGACTATTAATATTTAATTGTAAGTCCAGATAATGAGGCATTGGGGGCCATCAGCCTTTAGCAATTTGCCTCAGTCAGAAAAGAGTCCAAGTCATCAGCATACAGATGTGAAGAGAGATATTGGAAATAGCCCCAGGCCTATTAGCCCTGAAATAGCCCTGAAATTTTGAAAGATCATATTTTAACCAATCTACATAATGATTTGTATTTTCATTTTGCAGGATGGTGCTGGTACCATGGGACGGCCTTTTTTCCTTTTCAGGGTATGGTGTATTTCTTCTTTTCTGTCTTCAAATCCTAACAGAACCCTGCTATGCCACTGATGGAACGATTTCAGAGACAGAATTGAGCTAATATAGACATTGTTTGCATGTTACTAACGAGGAACTAATTGTGGGAATTGTCTGCCCACTTACCTAAGTGATGATTTTGGACCAATGCCTTCTGCTACTAATTTAAGCTCTGAAAAGTCAAATGTCCTATAAATGAGGAGAACAATGAGTTTTAGAACCTATAGGATGTTCTGACTGTTGAACCTTTTTAAACTAAAATCATTAGGTAAATCCTCAGGAGGTTTCTACTTTTTCTTGAGTCTTTGTCAACCTGGTTTAAAACAAGATTTAAAAGAAAATTCTATTTAGGAGTAGAAATCACAGTGAACTAGAATTTAATCCCCTTTTTTCAATTAAATTAGTTTAATTTGGACATGATCCAAGACAGTCCTGTTCACCCAGGAAGCTGGTTAGTTGTTACCATACAGAAGTGTTTGGAGGGAGTCTTCCTGAGCAGAGCACCTCCCACCATTCCCATTTGGGAAGACAGAGATAAGAGTAAGCACAATCCTTACCCTTACTTCTATTACAAAGCATTTTACAATAGGGAGAACACTAGGGATTCACAGATGAAACATTTGACCAAGCAGTAGGAGAGAGACCATCATGCAATCCACTGGCCCATGTGAAGGTTGTTGATACTCAAGATAGATCAGTTAAGGGGAGACCAGATTTTTAAACATCCATAGAGTATTAGTATATTTCTATTGTTGCATTTGCAACATGTTTATATTGTCATTTTATTGTTTTTCCCCCTAGCCTAGAAATGGAAGGAATATTGAAAACAATGGCCATTACAACATTTAAAAGGTGATTGGATTATCTCATTTTTATTTCTTAATAATTTTTTTATTATATATTTAGCAACCACCATTACTAAAAAACATTTAACTAAATAAATGCATTAAAAATATGTGCAAAACTACAAGCTCCAATTTATAATTCGTCTTAAATTTATTATGTTTATAATTTGTTTTAAAATATTTACATTACATATGTATGTTAATATAAACATCCTCTGCTTTTGATTTCCCTTTGGATTTGTTTTACTAGATACTTTTTTCTCTTGATTTTGGGGCTATTTTTTAATGTATGTATTATTCTTATTCTCTTTTCTTCATATATTTCTCTTCTTTATAGTTCTAATATTTATCATTTACATAGTTACTTTTAATATCTAAAGAAAACAAGTTGAACTGTCTCCTTTTTAGAGAAATGTCAAAGGTAAAAGTGTTATGGATTTCTATAATTCAATTCAATTTAATTAATCTGAATAATTGATTAAGTACTGAATACTTGTAAGACACTGTGTGAGGTACTGAGAATACATAGATGAAACATCTAATTGAAGAAATATGACAATTACACAATTACCTATGAGACATAGCAGAATGTGATCTTTGGAAAAGAGAGATTCTTTAGGTTACTCTTGCTAGAAGAAGTGTGAGGAAGATGTCTCCTTTGATTGTTGGTGGGAGAGAATCTTAGGAAAGGTATCATTGTAGAGGCAGCTCCTGAGATGGACCATAAAGGAAAGGAGTGATTTCCAGATCTCCCCCCCAAAAAATCATAAAAACAAGAGTAAATTAGATAAGAACAGGGTGTAGTGAGGAAATGGTCTGGTTTGGAAAGAATGTAGAATCTGTGATGTGGGATAGTATACAATAAGGCTGGAAAGACAGATTTTGAAGGGTTTTGAATGGCAGGATCACAAATTTGTAACTTTTCTATATTCAACAGAGAATCATTCAAGGTTCTTGAATGAAAAGTGAGATAATCAAAATTGGGGACATAAAGAAGATATGGGCAGAAGCAGCTAGGTGGCTCACTGGATACAAAGCCAGGCCTGTAGATGGGAGGTTCTGGGTTCAAATCTGACCTCAGACACTTCCTGGCTGTGTGACCCTGGCAGGTCATTTAACTCTCATTGCCTTGCCCTTATTGTTCTGTCTTAGAACCAATATAGAGTATTGATTCTAATATGAAAGGTAAGGGTTAAAAAAAAATAAAGATAAGAGTGAAAGCAAAAGAGATGGTTTAAAAGGGAGAAAGACCATAGCCAGAAAGACCAGTGTACTAGGAGGAAGGCTACTGATGGTTTGGGCAAGGGATAATTAGGTTGCTTGCAGTTGGAATGAAAGTAAGGGCATGACTATGAGAAATATTGCTGAAGCAAGATTGATAGGATTTAGTAATTGACTCAGGGAATAATCAAAAATGATTTAAGGCTTTGAGCAGGGCTTTTGGGAAGATGGTGGCACCATTAATAGATAGTTTTTGGAAGGAAATGTGAGTTCATTTAAGAGTTAGTAGAGAATCTACATGGAAATTGATATGAAACAAAATGAGTATTATATTGAAGAGTATTAAAATATCTGATAAACTAGTTCATAAGATTATGGATCTAAAGCAGGAAGGTACTTCCCGAGAATATATAATCCAACACTTTCAATTTATAGATGATGAACATGAAACTCAGAAAGGTTAAGACACTTGCCTAAAGTCACATAGGAAGCAAGGTCAGAACCAGTATTTGATTCCAGGTATTCTGACTCCAAATCCAGCATAGACTCTCTCCTTCTACTATATATATCTTTCTTACATATGTCCTTTCTGCACGTGTTGCTTATACATTGGCTTATCAAGGAAGCCAGTATGTACTAACCATTCATCTGCTCAGTTAGAGATCAATGAGTACCAGTAACTGCCTGGTCTATGGAAAATATAGTAAGAGTATCAGCTTCCTTAACCTAAATACTCTGCCTAGAAGTTGGTAGTATGTGTAGAAAATCACTCTGGGACTCAGTGCCTCATGTGAAATCCCACCCATCACTTACTGCCCAGGAGAAAGTCAACTCTTGCCCACAGTGTCCAGGGTTCATGGTTTTTGTGGTCCACAGACTGCAAGGTAATTTAAGTTCCTTGAGGGCAGGGGCTCTCTTTCTTTCTGCTGTATTTGTATTTCTAGACCGAGCACAGCATCTGGCATAGAGTAAGCACTCCATAAAGGATTGATGACTTGATTTTACTTGGAGGAGACATGATGACAACAAGTTTCTTGGGGTCTCATGACAGAAATATGGCACTATGGAGATCTATGCAGAGAGCTACCCTGCCTGGGTCCCTTTTCCAGCAGTTTCTATCTTCAGTAGCTCTGTGGAAGCAGTCCTACAATTACAGTTTTCTGTGAAAGAGCTCCTGGGTACTTAGAGTCAGATGGGAGGTGCAGCCCATTCAGGTTGGTGACTGCACTGTGCTTTAAAAAAAGCAGAAATGATAGAGTATATTTTAGACACTGTGGATCAAGAGAGGGAAGCAGCATGGCAGAGTGGAAAGAGGCCTGGGTTTAGGGGGAAAGAGCAGGGGTTCAAATCCTGGCTTTTTGCTCACTTGATAGACTGGGAAAGTCACTTAATCTCTCTGAACCTCAGTTTTCTCATTTGAAAAATCAGATGAATGAACTAAGGTTCCTTTTATCTCTTCCTCTGAAGCAAGAAATCTGGTAAACTATATTTGAAAAGAGAAGGCACTAAGACCCAAGAATTACTACAAGAAAAGTTCTTCTTTCTTCTTCTTCTCCTTCTCCTTCTCCTTCTCCTCCTTCTCCTTTTCTTCCTTCTCCTCCTCCTTCTTCTCCCTCTCCCTCTTCTTCTTCCTCCTTCCCCTCTTCTTCCCCTTCCTCTTCCTCCTCATCTTTTTCTTCATGATCATCATCGTTGTTCTTATCACTATCCTCATTATAATCAGCTTTCTCTTTCTCCACTTCATTTTTCTCCTCCTTCAGTATTATAACAAAAAGATTGAACCAAAGAGAGATGGGGGAGAGGGGAAATATTCTCATTGTAGGTGGAGAAACTCTGGATATTTACATTGCATAACATGTAGATGTTACTTTAATTATTTTTATTCATTTACATGATCATGTAATATTGCCTCTTTTCTTGTGCTGACTTATTCTTGAGACAGTTGTGACTCCAATTTCACATTTTCCTCTTTTCAGAATTTCATGGCAAGCAAAAGCATGAACTGACAGACCGATTCAATGACTGGGCAGAACTGCTGTTGAACTGCTTTATATGAATCTCTTCATCTTCCAGTGAGATTGCTTAGACTATTTGACATTGTATAATAAATTAAAGTTGCAGTTACTAAAGCTTTGAGTAATTATTCAAAATATGTTGAATTGTTAAGCAGGCTCATGCCTTTCTCTTGTCTCCATTGGGTTGGGCCCTCATATTTACATGGAAAGATGACTTTTTCTATTAAGCCAAATAAAAAATGCTTCTTCTTGTTCTGGTACAGATATTAAAAAAAGAAGCTCCAAGGGCCTGTGGACTATGCATAGGCTGTTGGTCTTAGGCTCTCTGGTACAATGTTACTGGATCTAAACTGTGAAATTCCAATCCCAGAAGCTAATCTAAGGACTATAAGCTGGACACTACAATTTTTGATTTAGTTGTACAATTAGCTGGCTTTTGACCAAGGAGGGGACTTCTCTAGATAACCACCTAGTCTATAAAATGAAATGAACTAAAAGATTTCTAAGGTCCCTTCTAGCCCTGAAACATTATGATGCTTTATTTCTTCTTCTGTAAAATAGAGTTATTGTGGGGGCAGCTGGGTAGTTCAGTGGATTGAGAGCCAGACCTAGAGATGGGAGGTCCTAGGTTCAAATCTGGCCTCAGACACTTCCCAGCTGTGTGACCCTGGGCAAGTCACTTGACCCCCATTGCCTACCCTTACCACTCTTCTGCCTTGGAGCCAATACACAGTATTGACTCCAAGACGGAAGGTAAGGGTTTTAAAAAAAAAAAAAAAAAAAAAAATAGAGTTATTGTATTAATTATTTCTCAACATTGCCATAAAGATGGCACGAGAGGCCAAAACACTTTTGAGAAGCATAATGAACTATATACAAGCAAAATATTTTGTTATGGATACATTGTTATAGATAAAATATTTATTGCTTATAGAGGTCATATATAAAATGATAGTATATTCATTTGGCGAACAAAAACAGAATTGTAATTTCCTTTGCCAATGTCTCAAGTTTCTTCATCAAAATCTTCCCCTTTTCATATTGGCTTGTAATATTGCTGGATAGGGCAGCTAAGTGGCATAGTAGATAGCACTAGGCCTATTTTAACTAGTTATTATATTATCATAATATGATATATTTTAACATAAATGATATAATTTAATTATAACTATATTATTACTTATTCTTGCTAATTTGGTGCTAGTTAAACTCATTAAGCTGACACAGCAAGTTTAGGGCTGGGATGGAGATGGGGGTGCTTTCTCATCTTCACTCACTTGCCTCTTTCCACAACTCAACTTCCTGGGTTCAAATCTGACATCAGATACTCACTAGCCATGTAACCCTGGGTAAGTCATTTAAACTTGTTTGCCTCAGTTTCCTTTTCTGTAAAATGGACTAGAGAAGGAAATGGCAAACTCCTTCAGTATTTTTGCCAAGAAAACCTCAAATGTCATGAAAAGTTGGACATGACTGGAAAAACTTGACAACTAACAACAATATTATTAGATAGATTCTGGACCTGCATTTTCATTGTTTAAATGAACTCCCAGTTACCAGTTAAGGTTGGGATCATGTCAAGAACTTGTAGTCTTAGAGACTTGGCTAGAGAAGAAGTGTCAAACTTGTCTGCCTCTGAAAAACTCCTGTGGCCAAAACCAATGTTAAACAAAATAATTAAAAATATAATACAGCATAGGGAAGGTTAAGTTATGTTTTTCCAAATCAATACGTGGCAGAAGAGATCAGTTTCTATTTGAATTTGACACCACTGGCCTAAAGTACTGAGAGCTTAAGGGACTTACCCAGAGCCAAACATCCAGTGTAGATCAATAACACCAATAATGACAGTGATATTAATGATGATGATAGCTAGCATTTACATGATGCTTTTTGGTTTGCAAAGTACTTTACATATGTTATTTGATTTGGTCTGTGAGGTGTTCAGTTGTTTTTTCAGTCATGTATGACTGTTTATGACCCTATTGGGGGTTTTCTTGGCAAAGATACTGGAGTGGTTTGGCATTTCCTTCTCTAGCTCATTTTACAGATGAGGAAACTGAGGCAAACAAGATTAAATGACTTGTCCAGGTTACACAGCTAGTAAGTGTGTCTGAGGCCGGATTTGCACCCAGGAAGTTGAATCTTTTTTATTCCAAGCTTAGGGTTCCATCCACTATGCCACCCAAACCTGTGAGGTAGATGCTATTATTATCTCCATTCTATAGATAAAAAACTGAGGTTGAGCAAGATTAAGTGATTTGGCTTGAGCCATACATCTAGTAAATGTCTGAGGTATGATTTGAAATTAAGGACTATCTCCAATTCCAACAATCTACAGCTACCTGTACTCCCTAGCTGCCAGAGGTAAGTCTTGTTCCTAGGTCCTCCTGGCTTGGAGGTCAGCTTTCTAATGATTATTTTATATTGCCTTTCCATATAGTTATATTATCTGGATAATTGTGTGAGATAGAATGTTGTAATGAATAGAAAGTTGGCCTCCACCAGAAACAGTTATGTTTAAGTCCTGCATTGACATGACCCGTTCTGACTATATGACTGTATGATTCCAGCGAAGCATGTCCTTTAATGTCTCTGTGCCCCCCACTCTGGAATCTCTATGTTGAAGAAAAGGGGTCAATCTTATTTGGTCCAGGAAATTTTCTCACTAGAGATATCTATATGCTCATGAAATCACAGGTCTGGTAAAAAAATTAATGCACCTTCTTGACAAAAAAATTCACTTGTGTCCTTTCAAGCATGGCACCCTAAATCAGCATATCTTATGCATGAATCACTCTTTGCAACAGCTTGGTGAGGTTGGCAATCCTCATTTCCTTGGTAATTTTGCTGATGGAAAATCTGAGTCAAACTGTCCTTTCACAGATTCCTAGTATTAGTGCTCCAGGGTTTTGAACTGATCTTGTGGATGTCCACAAATGAACTAGCATCATTTCAAGTAAAGTCAAAGAACTGTTATTTAGCAGGTACTACATGCTACTCACTGTACTAAGTACTAGGAATGCAAAGAAATGCAAAAAAACAGACCTTGCTATCAAGTGTGCCACAGTGGATAGAATTCTAGGCTGATAGCTTCCTATTTTAACTAGTTATTATATCATCATAATATTATTATACTATAAAATGATATAACAAAATGATATAATATAATTATAACTATATAATTAATTATTCTTGCTAATTTGGTGTTAGTTAAATTTGTTAAGCTGGCACAGTAAGTTCAGGGCTGAGATGGAGATGGGGGAACATAATCATCTTCACCCAGTTGCCTCTTTCAACAATAATCACCAACCCACATCCTTGCTTCTTCCTGTTGATAAGTGAGACCTGATCTCAGGAAGAGAGAAGGTGGTAAAAGACAAGAATCAGTGATATGCTGGAGCCAACTCACACCGGCTTTAGACAGACTGATTGTTAAAATTTTAGTGTGAATATTTACATATCAGAAATTGCCAAATGCTATAAATCAGTGATTGGCTTATTGTTTTGTCAATTACCTAGGCTTTAAAAAGCGATTGGTAAAATGTTAACAATGCATATTAAACTTCAAAGTGAGTAGAGTGTACTTTTATATCCAAAGAGCAGGTTGTTAAATATTTACCAGCATACCACTGAAAGAACCCTTTGCTCCAAATGAAGGTAATAGGATTAAGAGTTTACCTAGATTTCAGCCATGATCTTACCCCTACCATTTTGTAAGTTCAGGTGTGTTTGGATAGGAGAAGGAAAGATGGCAGAAATATACACTTGTTTAAAGACTTTGTATATAAGTTTGGTCCATCCCACCTGTTCCTCCTCCCCACCTTGCACATGGCCCTAGGCATCTGTTTCTTCTCCTCCCCCTCTCTTCTTGAAGCCCTGGCTGCTGGTTGAAAGGGCTAGGAATCTTTTGAAGTAGTAGGAGGGAAAGTTCGATCTTTTGATATGGCATCTCCAATATCAATGGGACAGCCTTCCCTAAACCCAGCTCTTAGGAATTGGGATTCCTGTTCCTCAGATCTTGACCCATTCTCTTACTTTGGAGCCTTGCTTTGGGGCAGGGAGAGAGGTCTAATGTTAGTGAGGTGCCAGATAGCTGAGGTCTTGCCGAAACTTGCAGTAGACAGCATGAAATCCTTTGCTTTGCCCACTCCTGTGCCCAGTGACCCAAAATGTCTTTGGCAGAGATTTAAAACTTGAGGCCCACTGCATTACCATTTTCACATTTGATTGCCAACCACAGTTTGGGTGAGAGGTATTCATGATGTTGGGATTCCAAAAGTCCTTCAGAAGAAAGGAAAATCATGTTTATAGGAGGAAAAGGAGTTTGAGTGGCCCTATCCTTTCCTCCATTACCCTTCCATGCCTGGACACTGAGCTGCCTAGTCACTTTTTAGCACTTGGGAGGGAACCTGTCAATCCCAAAGTGGTATCCTTTCAAGTAAGGGACTCCTGGGACAAAACTATGCAAGTCATGCCCCAGTTATAACTCACTCTAATGAATACATTCCTTGATAGGGACATACAACAAAGAGCTCAGCAGAGAAACACAAAGAGATATTAGCTTTTGGGATAGAGGAACTATCTTAAAAAGTTATAAGCTACTGGTCCTTCCAGTGAATGAACCCTTTGTCCAGGAATCCCTCCATGTCAACATCAGAGCTCTCTGGCTTTCAAAAAGTCCAGCTTGAGCACAAAAATGTTCCACTTGTTGAGCCAGTCTTTTATTGAAAACATGGTAGCCACATTACAACCAACAGACATTGCCTCATTATTTTTTCCCCGTATGATGCCCAGCGCTGGAGACTGAATGCCAAACTATTACTGTCAACAAAACCAAAGATACAACTTACCTACAATTTACAGCATCCTTGGAGTGAGAACTCTTTCTTATTATGTATATAGGGGTGTGTGTGTGTGTGTGTGTGTGTGTGTGTGTGTGTGTGTGTGTGTGTTTTAATTGACTGTTTTCCAATAGAAAGAGGGTCTATGAAATGCCCCAGTGTCTCTTCAAATAAACCTGATCCCAAAGACCAATTTCAATCAAATAGACTAAAAGGCATCCCATCCTAGATAGTACAGGTCCCTCTACATCTGTAATCATGACCTTCGGCTCAAGGGGTGAGAAATTCTTTGTAGGCAGTGACCTTTACATTGAGAGAGGCTGACCTATAGTCTCCAGTCTCCTCATTTGATAATCCTCCTCAAAGGTAACCCTAGGAAAAATGTGGAATAGATGCAAGACTAGGAAGAGGTCCTAGTCATTATCTGGTCTAATCCCACAGATTTTGAATGTCATAAAACTGAAGTCCTGAGAAGTTAAATGCCTTATTCAAGGTCCCACATGGAGAGACAGAGTCAAGATGAAAACCCAGGGTACATGACTTCCAGGAGTCTGCTATGCTACCTTTCCTTTAAATGCCTTTTTTAAAAAAAACCTTACCTTCCATCTTGGAGTCAATACTGTGTATTGGCTCCAAGGCAGAAGAGTGGTAAGGGTGGGCAATGGGGGTCAAGTGACTGGCCCAGGGTCACACAGCTGGGAAGTATCTGAAGCCAGATTTGAACCTAGGACCTCCTGTCTCTAGGCCTGGCTCTCAATCCACTGAGCTACCCAGCTGCCCCCATTTCAATGTCTTTTTTTTTTTTTTTTTTTTTTTAAAACCCTTACCTTCCGTCTTGGAGTCAGTACTGTGTATTGGCTCCAAGGCAGAAGAGTGGTAAGGGTAGGCAATGGGGGTCAAGTGACTTGCCCAGGGTCACACAGCTGGGAAGTGTCTGAGGCCAGATTTGAACCTAGGACCTCCTGTCTCTAGGCCTGGCTCTCAATCCACTGAGCTACCCAGCTGCCCCCTCAATGTCTTTTTATCTGGCCTCTTCTTTACCTCACCTCTAGTTTGATGTTTCATCCAGGGGTCCTGCACTCTCCCATCAATCCTTGGCTGCCATTGTTCCTGTGTAATCTATATGCTCTTCCTTGGAAGACTCCCATGATTATTATTTATCCTTTTCCTCTTCCAAACAACTCTCTTTTATTCCACTCCTTTAGGTCTCTGTACTTGCTATTCAAAGTCACATCTAGTTGTCAGATAGAGGGTTGCTCAAAGCCCAGGCTGCTCATTGTTCACTGCAGAGAAATAAAACAGAAAGTTGGAACAAAAGATGAAGTTTATGATGTTGCCACCATGTGATTCTGCCAAGAGATTGTTGTTGCTTGACTTTCCCCTTCCTTTTCCTTTATGTAGGAGAATCAAAGAAAACTAAGGTATCTCAGACCCACATAATTTCTGTGGGTCTTTATTTGGCTTATTTTCATCTTCTCTATATGTTTTTGAGAATATAGGATATCTTGAAGAGAATTAAGCAGGACTCACAAGAATTTCTAACTTTAAGTCATATACTTGTCTGGTACAATGGTTTCAGCCTCAGATATAGTAGGTTCAAAGTCAGGTTAAATGCCTGTAGATACTACTTAGTCAACAGGCTATTTTGTATGCTCAAAGAGCTTGGCTGCTAGAGAAAAAGACTTGCTCCTGGAGAGTAAGCTCCTATCTAAGACTTTAAGAATGGAAAAATGTCTCCTTTATTAGATGAAAAGCAGCTGAAGTATCTTGGCTACTTGGTGTATTAAAGACCTGCCTTCTTAAAAGAGTAAAAGCTTATTTCTCAGAACTATAAGATGTATGTGTGTGTGTGACAGACAGACAGAGACAGAGAGAGACAGAGAGAGAGAGAGGGAAAGAGAAAGAGAGGGAGGGAGAGAAGAAGAGGCAGAGAGAGACTGAGACAGAGAGATTCAGAGAGATAGACAGATAGTAGGTGGGGGTTGGGGGTAGACCTGGAGAAAGAGGGAGACAGAAAGGAAGAAACAGACAGAGATGGGAGAGGGTTGGGGGACAGAGGGGAGAAGGGAGAGGGAGAGGGGGAGGAAGAGAGAAAGAGAGAGAGAGAGAAATAGAGAGAGAGAGACAGAGAGAGAGACAGAGAGAAAGAGAGAGAGAGACAGAGAGAGAGAGAGAGAGAGAGAGAGAGAGAGAGAGAGAGAAATTTTGAAACAGAGAAAGTGCATAACTATGAGCCAAGTGAGGTTATGTCTAGCAGTGCCAATAAGACCAGGAAAATTACCTTGTAGCAAGCATGAGACCAATGGAATATCACCTAGGAGCAATAATGAGACAAGAAAAACACTATTTGATGAAGACTTTGCATTACATAAGAGCAGCAGACAGTGACCGTACTGGAAACTATGTGATGATCTCACCAGAGACATTGGGTGGCTGGGTGAAACTGAAGATGTGCATTGACTTTCCACAGGTGTAATGTGGCCACACATGTTCCATTCATTTATGCTTTTCCACATGTGTTTTCTAGATAGATCCATTCTGATATTTGTATTTGTGAGAGAGTGTACTTCAGATTTATGGAGGGAATGTTACATTTCTGTTTATTATGCTGTAATTTATTAAATGCCTTTTCTTTGAACTGGTAGAGTTCTCTCACTGACTGGGAAAAGGAAATACATTCCTGGGACCTTTTGAGGTATATTTTCTTGAGTATATTTGGACCCACAGAGCACTTTCAACTTGAAGTATCTTGTCTGAAAGGGTCCCACAGATGAGTTGGGGATGCCCCCAAGTGTTATAATGATAAATTAATTTCAAGCAAGCTTCTTAGAGCAAATAGTATCTTACTATATAATGTCTTCCAAGTATCCTTAGAATCATAGATTCTTAGACTTTGAAGGGACCAGGGCAAGCGAGAGACAAAAAAAGAAAATCCTAGGCCTGGGAGATAGGAAACGAACTCAGCGCTCCTGCTAGTTATATGATTTTGGCAAAGTTGTTTTTTTTTTTTCTCTTTGAGCTTTAATTTATTTATCAAAGAAGGATTAGATTAGATGATCTTTAAGATCTCACCCAGCTCTAAAATTCTAACCTTCTATCAGGTCATTTAGTTTAACTTCTAACCTCATGTAGGAGTCCCCTCTATCACATGTTTGACAGCAAATACATTTCTATAGTGCTTTAAGATTGACAAATTATTTTCCTAATAATAATTCTGTGATATAATGGATTAAAAATTTTTTTATCCTCACTCAAAGGGGAGGAAACTAAGAATCAATAAAGTTGTGACTTGCCCAAGATCTCTTAAGTAGTTGAGGCAAGACTTTAATGCATGTTATATGTCTATCTCCAAATCCAATACTCTTTCCATGATACTATACTGTCTCCTCATACTTATACTACATCACCTCCTCATGTCCCTAAATGACCATTCATTATTTCATAAGTCAACTCAATCCACTTTTTGGATGGCTCTGGTGATTGGAAAGTTCCTTATATTGAGTCAAAATGTACTGCCTTATAACTTCTGTCCAAAGAACCAGCCAACTTCTTCCACATGAGAGTTATTCAAATATTTGAATATGGCTAAAATATTTCCCCTTACTTCTTTTTTTCCAGACTAAATACCACTACTTCCTTATGTAACCTGTTCCTGAGCTCCTTCACTCTTCTGGTTACCTTTTAATTTGTCAATACCCCTCTTAAAAGGTAACATGCATCACCGAACACAATACTCTGGATATATTCTGGTCTAAACAAAGAGACATAGGACTATTCATTCTCAAAGTTTGTGTGAATGAATAAAGCCTTTATTAAGCATTTAGCATGTTTAAGCACCCTGCAAAGTTCTGGGGATATAAATAGAAAAGTAAGAGTTCCTGCCCTCAGGGGGCTCACCTTGTAGTCAGAGATACAATATATAAGAAAGATTATAACTTCAAGTCATATGGAATGGTCCCATGATCCTTTTGTTGTTGCTATTTAGTTGTTTCTATCTTGTACCATTCTAATTGACCCCATTTTGTTTTTTTTTCACAAAGCTACTGAAGTGGTTTGCCATTTCCTTCTCTAGCTCATTTGACAGATGGGTAAACTGAGGCATACAGGGTTAAGTGACTTGTCCAAGTAAATGTCAGAAGCTGGATTTGAACTCAGGTCTTTTTTTTTTAATTTAAATTTTGAATATTTTCCCATAGTTACATATTTCATGTTCTTTCCCTCTCCCCCATACCCTGTAACTCCCCTTAGCCGATGCACAATTCCACTGGGTTTTACATGCATCATTGATCAGGACCTAATTCCATATTATTTATAGTTGGACTAGAGTTATCATTTAGTGTCTTCATCCCCAATAATATCCCCATCAGCCCATGTGTTCAAGCAGTTGTTTTTCTTCTGTGTTTCTCCTCCCATAGTTCTTCCTCTGAATGCAACTAGTTTTCTTTCTCATAAGTCCCTCAGCCTTGCTCTGGATCCTTGCATTGCTGATTGTACCACAGTGTATCAGTCTCTGTGTACAATGTTCTCCTGGTTCTGCTCCTTTCACTCTGCATCAATTCCTGGAGGTAATTCCATGAACTCAGGTCTTCTTGAATCCAGGCCAGGTGCTCTATCCAATGAGCCACCTAGTTGCCTACTCATGAACCTTAGGGTGCAGCAGCAAAGCAGATATTAATACTTCTTCTTTAATGTCATTTCCACTGAAAACCATATCAGTTTCTGATACTGAACCAATTGGCAGTGCTAAGGAATCTAATAGCAAGGACTTTCTTTTCTTAGTCTTTAGCAAACTGTGCTTTAGCACCTGTAGGAGTAGTTGCCACTCTGTGTCTTTGCAGGGGTGGCTTCCCAGGAAGAGAACTTAAGACACTGGGCTGAAAGCATTGCTATTCCCAAGACTTTTAAGTTCAGGATCCTGTCGGGTGTCCTCAGTGTTCTCTGGTATTATGGTTTGTGGGGAAATGGTGATTAGGATGGTCTGACTAGTCTGACATAATGCTGCCTCCAGACTCCCTTGGGAAAATTGGAGACAAAATCTCTATTCATGAAGCCTTAGAGCATGGTAGCAATGCTATCACATTACTGGCTTCTGTTGAGTTTATAGATAAGAAAAATCCATATATCTTTTTATACCAACTGCTCTCAAGCTAGATTTTCCCAAAATAAAACATTTCAAACTTAAATCTTGCCCTTGACATTTACCCCTATTAAATTTCCTATTGTTGGCTTTAAATTATGTTTCTAGCTTGTCAAAATAATTTTGAACCAAAAGCAGTTTCATCTATCACATTATTTTCTCCTTCTAGCTTTGTCTTATCCCCAAATTTGATAAGAATGCCATCTATTTCTTAAGTCGTTGATAAAATGTTGAATATGACAAAGGTAAAAACAGACCCCTGAGACACATAACTATGGATCTCTTTCCAGGTTGACAGGATTCTGTTAATCTACAGTATTTTGATAAGCTATAAATTCACTTTTGCACAACCATTTAGTCCATAAGTTTCTAATATCTCTGCAAAACTACCCAATGAAAGAAATTTCAGTGTATTGTTGGAATCAGGGGCCAGATAGGTGGTACAGAGGATAGAGTGTTGGCCTGGAGTAAGGAAGACTCATCTTCCTGAGTTCAGATCTAATCTCAGACACTTATTAGACTTGGGCAAGACACTTAACCTTGCTTGCCTCAGTTTTCTCACCTGTAAATTGAACTGGGAAGGAAATAGCAAACCACTTCCATATCTTTGCCAAGAAATCCCCAATGGGGTCCCAAAAAGTCAGACAGGACTGAACAACACTGCTGGAATCAAGAAAGAGTGTGTCTACCACATTTCCCTTATACGTTAATACCATCCATTTTTAAAAAAGTTTGGAGTGCCTGCCTGTTTTCTAGTAATGGCTTCATAGTTTCTTTAAGAGCTCACAGAAACTCTATTTAAAATCTGTTTTTGTGTTTTGTATATAATTTTGTATTTTGTAAAAAATTGAGTTGTCCTGGAGACACAATTCCTTTGTTAATTCCAAGGAATGAATGTCTAGTACAGAGAACTTCAGGTCCTATGAGGAGATGGTGAAGAAGCTATTTGGCAGTATGGAGGCTTTCAGATTCCCCCATCATTATGCCACTTGGGCTGAGCCAGAAACAGTCACGGAAATACAGATTATTAGTCAGTTGCTTGTTTGTGGAAAATGTCTTTCAGGTAATTTTCTATACCTCAACTCAGGAGTGATTTTGAAAAGACTGAAATAATACTCTATTCATTTGAAAAAGCACTAGGATTCAATTTACAAAAATTCAATGTACATTCAACTCTTCAGTAGAATAACAATTTGATTGTCCACTGACGTCCTACTCTGATGCCTTATTGTGACATGGAGGTGAGCCTGGATTTTCAAAATCTATGCTAGTGACTAGGTCTTCCAAGATGGGACATAGGAAGCCAAGGATGAAGGCTGTCATCACTGAGCATCTTACATGGCTCTGATTGAGGCATCCTGGTCTGGAGAGGGACGATTGTGCTTGGAATGTTCCATATAAGGGAGAATACAGAGGTAGTAGATGGACCTGAGAAACTAGAGTCAGAATTACACAATCTCACTGTTATCTTGGAGCAAGCCTGAGCATTTATAAATTTATGGAATTTATTTCTCACTAGGGGCAGCTAGGTGTTGTAGTAGATGGAGTACAGGCCCTGAGTCAGGAAAACTCATCTTCCTGAGTTCAAATCTGGCCTTACATTTACTAGCTTTGTGACCCTAGGTAAGTCACTTAAATCTGTTTGCCTCAGTTTCCTCATCTGTAAAATGAGTTGGTGAGGCAAACTACTCCAGTATCTTTGCAGAGTAAACCCCAAATAGCATCACAAAGAGTCAGGCTGAAAAATTACTGAATAACAACAACAAACTTCTCATTGGTGGAAAGAATGATTTCTCCATCCTTCTCATATGAATAAAGGATATAAATGATGAGAGAGCCTAGGAAGGGAGATTTTTTTCTGGCTTCCAGCTTCCAGGATATTCTAGACTTTCTTCAGGAAGGACTCTGAGAAGTCATCTTTTCCTAAGCTCTAGCCAACTCAGTTCCTCACTGAGGCATAGAGTGAGGGCCAAGTAACCATTCTCTTTGCTTATAGAATGGTTTCCTATAGAAACACTCAGAAACAATCAGACTTGACCCCAGGTGACGTGAATGTCAGAAGGAACCTCAATCATTCTAATCTAGCCGGTATCTGAATGAGTATCCTATGTTGATGACTTCTTTTTTTTTAAGTTTATTGCACTTATTTACTGATCCATCTCCTAGATGCAAGACATCCCAGTGTATGAAACTCTAAAACCAACCCTATGAAATTGGTTCTTTATGGCTTTAAATTGTTAATTCTAGAGAGAGATAGAGGCCTGTCTTTAAGGTCACAAAGCTAGACCCTGAATTAATAAGTAAAGAAAACCTCCTTCAAGTAATCTGCTTTTCTTCTTCCCATAGGTTATTAGATCTTTTTTCAAACTAAAACCCTCTCTTGTCATTACAGACCCGATTGCAATAATAGTCTTTTACCTATTGCAATAACTTTCCTTCTTACAAGCATTAGAGTCAGTCAGATATTATGGTTCTTTCTTTTTTTCCATTTCATATTAAATTTGTGGTTGTTACCAATATCCATTCTCTAAGAAAAGCATCCTAGAGAATGATTATTGGCTGCCCTGTATTCAAGTCACCCCTACCTCTCATGCATACTGACTGTGTGACCCTAGGAAAATTACTTAACCTTCCATTTTTCTAAGAAACTTAGACTGCAAGTTGCCAAGAAAGTGATCCTCAGAATTGATAGAGAGAATTTCCTTACCAAAAAGCTCTCTAAACCTGTGAAATTATAGGTCTGGTCTTTCTCCCTATGCATATATTTTTTTGTGGCTAGTTAGATGGTTTGGTAGACAGAGCAGTAAGTCTAAAGTCAGGACAACTCATCTTCCTCAGTTAAAATCTGGTTTCAAACACAGTGATCCTGGACCAGACATTTAAAAATAGTTGCCTCAGTTTCTTCATCTGTCAAATGAGCTAGAGAAGAAAATGGCAAACCACTCTAGTATCTTTGCCAAGAAAACCCCAAATGGAGTCATGAAGAGTCAGAAATAACTGACATATATTTTTGATTGCGATGGGTGTAAGCTTTTTGATAGTGGGGGCTGTTTTACTTTTATCCATGCTTAGGACAGTACCTAGAAGTTAATATATACTTGTTGGTTAATTGACTCCTATTGGATTTTCAGTGCATTAACTCTAAGTATTTTTATCTTCCCTAGTCTTTACTTGGAGAGTAGATTACTAAAAAACAAACAAATATACTTAGGTGGTACACTGGATAGAGTGCTAGGCCTGGAGTTAGAAAGACTCATCTTCCTGAGTTCAAATCTGGCCTCAAACACTGACTACTGTGTGACCCTGGGAAAGACACTCAAACCTGTTTGCCTCAGTTTCTTTATCTGTAGGGTGAGCTGGAGGGGGAAACGGCAAATCACTCCAGTATTTCTGCCAAGAAAACTCCAAATGGGGTCACAAAGAGTTGGATGTGACTAAAAAATGACTAAACAACAAACCCCCCTAAGTTTAGGACTTTCTATTTCTCTTTATTCAAATCAGTCTTAATAGATTCAGGACTACGGAAATATCTTTAGAGTATTATTTTATCACTCTCCATGTTCCTCTCCTTCCTAGCTCTGCATCCTCTGTGTGTGTGGTGATATGCTATCTATATCTTTATCCAAACCATTGATAAAAATGTCTCAGAGAAAAGGCCAGGGATAGATTGATGGCATACCCAGGGACTTCCCTCCATATTGAGATCTATTAATTAATGATTACTCTTTGAATTTGTTCATTCAATTAGTTCTCAGTCTATTTAGATATACTTTCTATCATCAGCTCCTAGAAATCAGAGACTGTCATTGGCTTACTTTTAGCACAGAGCTTGACACATAATAGATGCTCCATGTTTGTTTGTTTGTTTTTAAACCCTTACCTTTTGTTTTAGAATCAATACTAGGTATTAGTTCCAAGGCAGTAGAGCAGTAAGGGCCAGGCAATTGGGGTTAAGTGACTAGCCCAGGGCCACATAGCTAGGCAGCTGATAAATGTTTATTGACTGACTAGTTTTCATCTAACTCACTCTCCATCTTGTCCATAGTTGCTGCAAATGTGGAATGCAGAGCCAGGGACCACAGGCAGAAGGCAATATTCATATCAGATGTAAGAACTGGCAGCAACATCAAATTGATTCCCAGAGATGAATAAAGAGGCATGCTGAATGAATGGTTCAATAGTGTAAAGAAATGACAGAGAAAAATATCTGCAGCATTTTTCTCCAAAGAAATAGTCACTGCTAAGAAGTTATGGGCGTAGACTTGGTGTTTGTTATTTAAAACACATCAGTAATGAAACGGAGAAATCATTGCTAGAAGGTTGGTCACTAAGTTACAGATCTGGGAGCCACCGAAACTATGAAACCCGTCCTGAAGAGTGGAAGGGGTGGCGATCTACACAAGTGAAAGGACTACCTGTACTGATGAAACTTTGGATCATTTGAAATATTAAGATAGTTATCACATAACTTAAGTATTTTTGTATTAATATGGGAAAATCATCAAATCATATCCAATCTTTAAAAAAAGTTATTTCCCTTAACAAGCAGAATATTAAAAAAACCAAGAAACTGTAGCATTTTGGTCCTAGTCTATTCAGTGGTTGACTGCTCAGTTGGCTTGGTTTCTGTAGAGCGTAGTGTCATGCCCCTGGAATCAGCAGAGCTGGGTTCAAATCCTGATTCTTTCCCTACCTGTGAAAATTTTGAAGTCTTTTTACTGGTCTGGTCTCAGTTTCATCATCTGTAAAACGAGGGGGTTGGACTAGAATTTTCCTAAGGTCTCTTACAGCTCTAAATTCTAGGATCCTTGGTAGAAGCAAGCTTCAACTTAGGTCAGTGTTTGGTTTGTGGACTAGGAAAGACCGGTCTATAGATGAGCAATCTCATCAACCTGCAAGCCTCCATTTAAGGAGAGAGCTCAGTTCAGACATCTCTTCCTTTCTCACATGGCTGCTCCACCTTCTCCCCTTTTCAGCTTCCATTTGTGTTTGTCATCCCCCTTTAGTTGTAAGATCCTCAAAGGCAGGGTCTGCCTTTTCTTTTGGTGTTTGTATCCCAAGAGCTTACCAATGCTGGGCACATAGTAAGTGCTTGTTGTTGTTCAGTCATTCAGTCATGTCTGACCTGATTGACCACAGCTATCCACAGAGTTTTCTTGACAAGGATACTGGAGTGGATTGCAATTTCTTCTCTAGTGGATCCTTCTTTTGGGCAATCTGAGGTTAATGACTTGCCCACGGTCACACAACTTGTGAGTGTCTGAGGCTAGATTTGAACTCAGGTCTTCCTCACTATAGGTCCTGTGCTCTATCCACTAGCCACCTAGCTGCCTTCTATTAGCTGTCTAATAATAATAGCGGTGGTGGTGGAGTGTGTGTGTGTGGCGTGGTTTTTTTTTTACTATGGACTATGAGTAGAATTCAGAGATGTTCATGGTCATTCTTGAAGATCTAAAGCATATGTATCTAAAGCATATAAAGGAAGACAGTGAGAAGGGAATCAAGGAAAAGTGAAAAGGAAAGTCTTAGATGATGGAAGGAGGAGAGATGAAAAAGGAGAGAGATGCACTTTTAAAAATCTTGGGAGCAGGTGGCTCAGTGGATTGAGAGGCAGGCTTAGAAACAAGAGATTCTGGGTTCAAATATGGCCTCAGACACTTCCCAGCTATGTGACCCTTTTCAAGTCACTTGACCCCCATTACCTAGCCCTTACCACTCTTCTACCTTGAAACCAATACACAGCACTGATTCTAAGATGGAAGGTGAGGGTTAAAAAATATATTCATCTTAGAGTTCCAAAGACCTGAAATGAGTCTTGGCTGTGACGTGTGAGTTTGGGGAAGTGATTTCATCACTCTGAATTTTGTTTTCCACACTGGTAAAATGAAGTTACAAATACTTAAGGAAGGAAGGAAGGATTAGATAGAAGGGAGAGTAAAGAAAGCCATGTATGTAATAGCAGGCAGTGTCAGAAAGCTGCTATCAGCATGAGCCATAGGTACTACTCAGATTTCCTAGCCAGGCTTCAGACAATGCTTACATTGAATGGGAAAGTAGCTTTCCCTGAGTTCAGCGTCCTAATAAGCACTGGGCTTCTTTTCCAAAGCATAAATGAGGAAAATCTTCCAGCCTGTGTCTCTGAATTGGTGCTATGTTGCACACAATGCATCTGGTTTCCCTTTCATCCTGGACTACATCAAGCTCCAATGGCAACTTGCCATTTTTCAATTGACAGAGCAAAACACCCAGCAAGCAGCAACAACAACAGGATATCAAACCCGATTACATAATATGCAACCAAATGACAGAAGTCTTTGAGACAGAACCAAATCTGCTGTTTAGGGAATAGGGTTGCTCCCCTGCTGTTTGGTAATTTTGGTGACGATAAGAATACAGTGATTCATTAATGCTCACACAGTCATGAAATCCTAGAATTGTAGAGTTTAGGGACAGAAAGGGCCTTAGAAGTCACCTAATCCATTCATTTTGCAGATAAAGACCCTGTAATTGTATTTTAGTAATTTCAGTCTTTTTTGACTCTTTGTGAGACCATTTGAGATTTTCTTGAAAAAGATTCTGGAGTGGTTTGCCATTTCCTTTAGCTCATTTTACAAATGAGGCAAACAGAGCTAAATGACTTGTCCGGGGTCACGCAGTAAGTGTCTGAACCCAGATTTGAACTTGGGAAGATAAGTCTTCCTAACTCCAGACCCAGCACTCTATTCACTGCTCATATGAGAGAATTAGAGATGAGGAATTTTCTTAGAAGTAACTGCTAAACCAGTAGCCCTTCAGCTTAATTTTTTCTTTTTTTTAAAGAAATAATATTTTATTGATGCCTTTTGTGTTCATATCACAGTCGTTATACATCCTCCTCTGTTGATATATTCCCCTGTAATAAAGAAAAGCAAATCAAAACAAAACAAAACAAAAACTTCCACTGGATTGACAATTTCTGACAATGTTACAAACACACTGTCCTGGGAATAGGTGCTGTTGTTGCCCCCATTTTACAGTTGAGAAAACTGAGATTGAAAAAAGGTTAAGTGACTTGCTCAGCATCCCATATCTCAAGTATCTGAGACAGGATTTGAACTTAGGTCTCAATTCCAAATTCTCTGCCATGAGTGGAGAGGCATATGTTATCTATTCTCTAAAACCTTCATTGGTTTTTCCAGTTACTCAGAATTCAAATTCCTTTAAGGACTTTTGTAGTCAATGTACATATTATTCTCTTGGTCTTGCTTATTTTATTCTTTGTGCAAATTTTTCCATGTTTCTCTGAATTCTTCAAATTTATCATAATATTCCATCCCATTCATCTATTTTTTTACAGCCATTCCACAATGGAAGGATACATGTTTTGCTTCCACTTCTTTGTTTTAGCAAAGAGTACTATGATGACTATTTTTCTCTGTTTTGATATATTATATTGTTTTTCTGGCTTTGACTGGACTAGTAGTGGGATCGTAGTAACAGTTTAGTAATTTTTCTTGTAGAATTCCAGATTTACATCCAGAATGGCTGGACTACTTCACTGTATTACTCACAATTCATTAATGTATCTGACCTCCTATCCTCTGCCCACTATTGACTACTCTTATTTCTTTTTTTGTAATCTTTGCCAGTTTGCACATTATGAAGACAACCTCACAGTTATACTTTTAATTTGTGTCTCTCTTTACTATTAAAGTATAGAAATATTTTTATGTTCCAAAATTATACAGGTCATTTACAAATGACCCACATAAATGCAGTCATTTATAGTTTACAATTCTTATTTTGAAAACTACTTAAATATTCTTTTGACCATTCGTCTTTTGGTGAATTCCTCTTGATGTTATAGATTGGTGTCAATTCTCAATGAGTTATGAATATCAGACTTTTATTGTAGATATTTTTCTAGTCTATGACTTTCCTTTTAATTCTATCTTTACTGATTTTTTTCATGTAAAACATTTTGATTTTACATAGTCAAAATCATCTCTTTTATCTTTCCTGATCTTCTTTATCTTCTGTTTAAAATTCTTTTCCTAGCCAGAGTTGTGAAAAGTACCTGAACTCATTCTTCTAATTTATGGTGCAACCTTTTATATTCAGATTGCATACCCATATTGGGTTTATTGTAGTATTCTTGTATAAAACCAATTTCAGATAAACTACTGTTCAGTGTTCTTATCAAAAAGGTAGTTCTCTCTGCCCATATAAGTAATTTATGTTTTGGAGTTTTTCAAACACTAAGCTACTCTTGTTGATTATTATCATTATCTTTTTCCTATTTCTTGCTGAGCCAGTCTGTTCCATTGTTCCACTTTACTGTTGTAATTTTTTTTTAACCATTACAAAATGGTTTTGATGACTGCTGCTTTATGTAATATAGTTTGATTTTTTTTGGTGGAAACTTTCATTTATACTTTCCTTCATTATTTCCACAAAACTATTGTTCTTCCAAAATCATTATTTTGTCAAGTTTCATGCTGAATTTCTAGTATGGTCATTCACTTTTTTGTCTTAATAGTTACCAAAGTGATCTCATGGCCTTTTGTCAGCCCTTATTCTTAGTGATCTCTTGATGACTTTTATGTTTTTGCCAATTTCCTCCTCCCAGATAACCTTCTTCCATGTTTATGTTTATTATTATTATTATTTTTTTAAACCCTTGCCTTCAGCCTTAGAATCAATACTGTTTATAGTTCTAAGGCAGAAGAGCGTTAAGGGCTAGGTAATGAGGATTAAGTGACTTTCCCAGGGTCACACAGCTGGGAAGGGTCTGAGGACAGATTTGGACCCAGAACCACTCTCAGTCCAGAGCCACCCAGCTGTGCTTTCCATGTGTTCTTCACACAATTCATTCTCCTTGTTTTTTGGCTACTGCTGGTAGTTATTTCTCAGTTAATATTACTGGACCATCATCCATTTAAAAACTCCTACCTATGGGAATTCCACAAGGCTCTGTCCTGAGTCCCCGTTTCTTCTCTTTCTTTACCTTCTCTCTCAGTGATCCCATCATATCCCAAGGATTCAATTATGATCTCTGTAGATGATATCCAAACCTATATGTAAGAATAGCTAACATTTGTATATCATGTTAAAGATTGCAAAACATTTTGCTTATTTGATACTGACAACAAGTCTCTGGAATAAGTGCTGTTATTATCACTGTAAAATAACATAATCACTGTAAAATAACAGATGAGAAAACAGACTTAGAAAGGTTAAGTGACTTGCCCAGCATTACATATTCCATTAAATATCCGAGGCAGGATTCAAACTTAGATCTTCATAATTCCAAATCAAATGCTCTCTCCTCTATGCTATCTTCAGAGAGAAGAGGTAACATGTACCAGACAGGTCAAAGCACTTCCACCATCTTCCCTTCTAACCACAACATGTATATCCCAAGACTCTGAACCAAGAACCTTGAAAATAGCCATACTCATCTTCTACTCCAAGACCACTCTCCCTGTTTCTAGCCTGGGTTCCACAGCCATCATTGAAGAGAATAATCACTGTAAATAAGGGGCCCACTTCTCCTTGCAACAAGCTCCAACAAATGGACAAATGGCTACCAAAGACCTGGTAAGCGTAAGAGTTTTAGAAGTGGCAGCCAGCTCCAGATGACCATACCTGCTTCTAGCCCAGCTCCTGCAGCCACCAGTGAGTGGAAGCAACTAATTACTGTGGAGAAGGTGTTAGTTCACCTCACCAACTGTGTAACAGTTGCCACCAATGGGTCAAGCATTCCTTCCTAGCTAAAGCAATAAAGTATTCTGAAGAAGAGAGACAGGAGGTAGCATATGCTATGCAACTCAAAACGCCACCATTGCCATCACTACTATCTCCTCTCTGATCCCAATTGAGATGTTCCAGGATCCCAAACCAAAGAGTCTTGAGCCTTGGGAGTAGCAGCACAATCCAGCTCTCACGTCTTCCTTCCATCCTAGCCCTAACAACCATTACTCTGGAAAGCAATCCCTATGGAGATACAGCCTGGAAATTGCTTTATCAGGTACCATATTCACAATGACTGAAGCATTCACTCATTCAATTGTCATCATTTTAATAGATATCCAGCCCTACTTTGTCTCCAAAGCTCCAATCCTATCCCATTACCTGTACATAATAAATACTTAATAAGTGCTTCATTCATTTCTTTATTTATTCATTCCAAATTGGATATCTTACAGACACCTCAAACTCAACATGTCTCATACAAAATATCTTCCCCTACCCTGCCAAAAAGCAAAACACAAATATTCCTCCTAACTTTCATGTTTGTGTCAAGGGTATTATCACTGTTGTTTCTGTCACTCTGGTTCATGACTTTGGATTCTTCCTTAATTCCTTCCTCTCCTTGACTCTCCATATCAAAAGAGATGCCAGATCCTACAAATTCTGTCTCTACAACATTTCTTGCTTCTGCCTCTTACTCTCTTCTGACACAACCATTACCCTATTTCAAGTTTCATTATGTGTATCTCTCCTAGATTATTACTATAATCCTCCTAACTTATCTCTCTGCCTTAAACCTCTCCCCTTACTAACCCATCCTCCATACACTTACCAGAGTAAAATTCCTAAAGTTCAAATCTGATCATGTCATTTCTTGGTTCAAAAAGTACCAGTGGCTCCCTATTGCCTCTTAAATCATCTATAAACTCCTCTTTGGAATTTTGAGTCCATCATAATTTAGATTCAACCTTATCTTTCAGGCTTTTTATTCATTACTCCCTTTCTTGAACTATGGTCTAGTTTCCTTGGTCTTGGAGATTACTGTCTTGGAATCTCTTATTTAAGGGCCAGCCTTCATCACTGGTAGGTCAAGTAAATGTATGTAAAAAGTTTTTAGGGGTGGCAGGATAGTCCCCCATTATTCAATATATCCTCCACAAAGACCAGAAATTCCACCATTAGTGATTCATTTCTTTGGATTAAACATTTCTCTGTCTCTGTCTCAGGCTTTGTCTCTTTGTGTCTGTCTTTCTCATTGGGTTTCATTTAAACAAACACCCCTAAAAATGGGTAGCAGAATTACTAGCACCATGGTCTAAATCAGTGATTCCCAAAGTGTGCACCACCACCCCCTTGTGGGTGCTGCAGCGATCCAGGGAGGTGGTGATGGCCACAAGTGCATTTATCTTTCCTATTAATTGCTATTAAAATTAAAAAAAATTAATTTCCAGGGGGCTAAGTAATATTTTTTCTGGAAAGGGGGTGGTAGGCCAAAAAAGTTTGGGAACCACTGGTCTAAATGTTTTAACTATTCATTCTTCTAATAGATAATTCATTAGTTTATAGATTTATTGACATCCCATCTTCTCTTTGTGTGCATAAAGGTCATCTCTGAGGATTGGGATTGTTGAACACTCTCCTCATCTTCACAACTTCAGGATCTGATTTTTTCAAATCTCAACTCAAGTGTTACCTTCTAAGGAAGACCTTTCCTGGTTTCTCCAGCTGCATGTATTTCCCCTGCTCAAAATTACTTTATATATATATATATGCATACATATATATATATATATTCCCTCTTTACTTAGGAGTATACTTGCTGTTTCCCCTCATATAACACGAGCTCCCCGAGGACAGGGGCCATTAAGTTTTTGGCATTGTATCCACAGTAGCTAGCTAATAATAAACACTTAATCAATGCTCATTGATGGATAGAGTAGGCCCAAAGTACAATTTCAAGTGTCTAATTTAAAAAAAAAACACTGTACCGGGCTTTGAGTCCTTGGTTTTCCATCACTTTGTCACTTTTATGACCATTTCTTTGTTCTGCATCTCCCCTTCTTTATTAGAAGTTCTCCCCCATGGCCTCGCTCTTTTGTATTCTCCTTAATATAGAAGCTTTTGATCTGGGGTCCATGAACTTGTTATTTTTAAAATATTTCCAAAATTATTTCAACAAAATTGGTTATCTTTGTTCCCTTAGGTATTTTGTTTTATGCATTTAAAAACACTTTTTGAGAAGGGACCCTAGGCTTCAGAAGAATTGTCAAAGGTATCCATAAGTCAAAGATCAAGAACTTTAGTAAGTGGCTATTTTGTCCACATGGTAAGTGACTGCTACTAAAATTCAAATCAGCCCCTAGAGCAACCTCTTTCAAGTATCAAAAAGTTTCAGTGAAACTGTCTTGGAATCTCTTACTTAAAGGCTAACCTTCAATGTAGGTAGGCTAAGTATATGTATGTATGAGATTTTAGGGATGACAGGATAATCCTTTATCACTCAGTACCTCCTCCACAAAAGCCTGAGATTCCACCACTGGTGATTTATTTCTTTGGATTAAACATTTCTCTGGCTCTGTCTTCTTCTTGGGCTTTCTGTCTGTCTATCTTTCCCATTGGGTATCATTTAGAGTACAAATACCTCAGTCTGAATGTTTTATCTATTCATTCTTTCAATAGATATTTCATTAGAATGTAGATTTAAAGCAGAAAGAAAAAAAGCAGATTAGCTTTTTTGAGGTCAGATTAGAACTCATTTTGCAGATGAGGAAACTGGGGCCCCAGAAAAGTTAAGTGAGTTGCCCAAGATCACACAATAAAGAGGGATTTAAACCTAAGTAGCCAGTTCTTATATATATATGTGTGTGTGTGTGTGTGTGTGTGTGTGTGTGTGTGTGTGTGTGTGTGTGTGTGTGTGTTTGATATACAACAGGCCACTGATTAGTTCAAATAATAATCTCCTGAAATGGTCTCAAATTCACACTGCCTATTTCCACTAGGATCCAATTAATTACTATATAATTACATAATACTACATAATTGAAAACATGCAATCACTTCCACAGATTTATCACTCATGCTGATTGGGATCTAGCTGCATGATCAGAGTGTGGCAGGTGCTATCAAATGTACAAAGAAATTTCATATTCATCTCTTGCACCTGACGACCTTATACTATAGCAGGAGTTACAAGACACATACACCTGAACATTTAATGAACAAAATGAGGTAGCATGTGATAACTGCTAAATGAATGTTACAGAAAATAAATGCTCTAGGAACCACAGGAAACAAGAAAGATCACTGTGGGCTATAATAATCACCTAATTAAATAAAGTTTCTAGAGCTAGATTTTCTTTCCAGGTGATGGCGAATTGAGCTCAGTCATGGAGGATAAGATGCATGGTTTGTAGACCCAATCCACAGAACACTATTCAGAGTCTCTCTTGATGTCCTCTGGATTCTGGATCTGAATGTAAGAGCAAAGGACCTAACTGTGGACCACAAATACATGCATGAGAGAATAAAGATATGGACCCTTCAAGTTCATGTTTGATTTCTTCAGAGGGTCGGCATCTAAGTCTACCAATGTCAACAGAGAGAGAAAGCAGGAAGGAAGTTCAGCCCATGGCTCAGCCATTTCAAATACTCCCAAGTCACACCTGATTGTTCAACTTCTACACTCTCCCACACTTGCACCAGATTCTTCACCAAAAACTGACTGGTTTGACAATTGTAGAATATAATTATACAGCATGAACCTGGCTTAAATTCTTCTTCTTCCATAAGCCAAAGACAAGAGGAGCTTTTGAAACCCACCAGCGATGCATGACTCCGGAGCTACTCTTTGGACTTTGCAAATGTCATTAATGTAGACTGCTTTGAACAAGGGAGTATTATTCTCACACTATGACCTCTTTCTTGGGTAGGTGGTCTCCTAGTCTGATTTTTTAAAATTCCTCATTTTTGGAGGCTTTAGCTTCCTCTGTCTTGGTAAATACTGTGGTTATTAATACTGTTGCTTTCAGACCCTGGAAGAAAATGAAGAACAAACAGTGAGTACACAGACCAAGTTGTGTCTGGCCCTTAACTAGTCCCTCCAAGGAGACAGCACAATTCCATTTGCCAGCTATTTTAATTTTGTACAATTCTCCACTTGCTTTGTTGACTCCTGGTGGCTAAATTAAATATATTAAACAACAACATAGACACAACTATTTTCCTTGAGAATAAAATATAATCAATAGAAAACTTGAAGGAGAAAAAAAGAGGTCTTATTTTATTTATGCTTTTATTTCTTTGCCTTCTAGATGTCAATGTTATGGAGAACTGGGAATTATTCTTAATGGAGCAGTATTTCAGAAAAAAATGCTTTTCATTTATGGCAGCTATGAGGATGCTGGCTATTGTAACAATGTGGTAAATCATTTAAATGGATGGTAAGCAGATTAGATTGCCCTGAAAAACCAAAGGTAGCATGGCTGCTTGTCACTATTGTATGGGGGAAAAAAGTTCATTAATTGATGAAGAATAAGTCAGATGGAACAAAGGAAAAGGCTAGGGAAGGAGATGCATAAGTGAATCCTTTTTAGCATGGTACTGCTTCTAAATTAAATCATAAAAATGCATATGAAACCAATCCTGCTAACATCAAAGCCTCAAAGATGTGGCTGAGCTAGGTTTCAAGATCCTTTCATTTACCATCAAGGGGTGAATCCAAGAACAAGTGCCCTCCTGCCAAGCAGGGAATGAACTGAGCCAAGGAATAGTTGGTATTAGCTACAGTGTGGTTTAGAACTCAGCCAGTGGAGTAATAGGTGCATCAGGCCAAGCCAGGAAGTCCAAGTCCAAAGAATGCTCAATCATGAAAGTCATTGAAGTCTCTTAGCTTCTTGTTACAGGGACACTAAATCAGGGTAGGGATATTCACTCTTGTTCTTGCTATTTTGCATATATATTGGAAGAGTTAACAGAAATATGTGGTAGAAGTCAAACTTCTCTGATGAAGAATGCTGTGTTCAACAGAGCATAGCATTAATAATGAGACTAAATGTACTCGATGATTAATATAAGTGAAAGATTATTGTTCTTCTTGCAATAGCTGAGAACACTAAAGAGTTTGCATGTGACTGTATTGGGGAAATGGAATGATTCTTTAATGTTGAAGGAGGGTGGAGTAAGAGCTACCGAAAGGACTGAAAATGTTAGAGAAACATCACTGATGCTATCATAGTTAAGATACTCAACAGAAATAAAGTTTCACAAGCATTACAAAAGTTTGTGAATTAGATGACAATATATTTGAAAAGGTCCCTAAAACTGAACTCTGAGTAACTGAAAAATGCATTATCATCCTGGAGAATAAGTAATGAGGCATATCTTCCTCCTCTCAGCTGAGAAGTGGGGCTGAAGGTTGTATATATTGCTTTATGTAGTCACTTCACTGATTGGTTTTCTTTCTTTATAACAGAGAAGGATTCAATCCTGCAGTGGAAGGAGTAAGAAGAAAGGCTATTCACATAAAAACAAAAGTCATCAAACATTTATTTTTAAAGAAGAACTTATGTCAGTTCTTTCTGGAAATTCAATGGGCATTAATTAAACTTTTAAAAGACATTCAATGCACATTCATGTAGAAACAATGGTTGGTATAAATGGTAATAAGCTGGCATGGAACAATAGAAAGAAAATGGACTTATAATCAGAAGACTTGGATTCAAATTCTGGTTCCTCCACTTATTAACCATATTGCTTTGGGAAAACCCCAGGTTCCTCAACTATAAACAGAAATAATAATATTTGCATATCCCCCACTCATGTTCTCCTCTCTTGCTTCACCATGCAATGGGACTACACCATGTTCTTGAAGGCAATGCCAGAGGAATGACAGGTCTAGCTGATTCTGCCAAACAGCCTATTCATGAAATTGATTTTTATTTATTAACCACTATTGATTGACCAGTTTTGAACTGACCTAACCATATTTAGGACATATCTGTCCAGCTCATCCATGAAGAAAATATGAGTTTGTTAAATGCCTTGCTGAAATCCAGGTATACTGTTATAATACATTCTCTAGGGCCATTCCCTTAACTTGGCACTCAAATTCAATTTCCACAGTCAGATGCTACTATCCTCCTGGTGCTAGGAATAATGTGTACACGGGAATCCTCCTTACATTATCTCATGAGCCCCTACTAGTGTATTCCTCTTTAACGATCAGGCAGTAGATTAGTTAATTCTTTAACAAAGATAATTCTCTAAGAATCATTCTTAGATTTTAATAATTAATTATATTAATATATTTATATTCTAATATAATATTTATTTCATATTAATTTTATATTTATATTATTAATTTTATATTTATATGATATTATAATATATTTATGCATGATAAATATATTAATATATTGAGAATTATTAATAATTATTAATTCTCTATGCATAAAAGTTGCAGAGATCCCAACCAACATTATTAATGGAATTTTCCTTACCTAGGAGTTCTCTATGCTAAAATAAACCACAGATCAAGTTCCTATTCCAGTCTTTACTATTTTGAATAGCACAGTAACAACAGTGGTTATGAGGCATTTTCCTCCCAACCTAGAATGCATTCTCCTAAAAACATACACAAAGTCCATGGAGGCAAATGTGGGCACAGATTTAAAGGACAGTGGTAGTGAGGCGAATATATGGGGAATAGATGTGGTCTTACAATTTCAGAATTTTGGGGTCAGTGTCATTTCTTAGAATGGTCCTCATAAAGTTTGTTGTAGGGAATAACTTTGGTGATGATAAGTCACTCTGATTTTCAGTTATGCTAACTCTTCTCAGGTTAGAATATCTTCAACATGGAAGTTTAGCTGGGTTTTCTCTTTATAGGGAATGGTGTCATGACTGGACAGGCCAATCTACTGCTAGGCTGGGTCAACCATGTCATTCAGCCATTGGATTATCTTGTTACTGGGTACATGTGCAGTTGGACTAATCAGCCCTTTTAAGCCAGCTCTGATACAACCTTGCTTTTTAGCTTTCTGTAGAGGGGTACTGCTGTTGAACTAAGTGCTTTGTAGTTTTCTCTCTAGATGCCAGTAAGAATTTGCTCTTGCCAAGAAGAGTGTTCATCACATCAGTCTCGGTTATGACTGATTAATGTTATTTCCAGCCTTCATCTCAATCCTGTCAGATTACATTACCCTAGGACAGGGGTTGGCAACGCATGGCTCTCGAGCCATATCTGGCTCTTTTGAGGGCCAGATATGGCTCTTTCTGCAAGAGCCATAAAGTCAATTTTTTTTTTGAGGCACTGTTACAGGAGTGCGCACTGTGAGCACTGTACGGCTCTCACGAAATTACATTTTAAAAAATGTGGCATTTATGGCTCTCACAGCCAAAAAGGTTGCCGACGCCTGCTCTAGGACCTTCCACTGAGGCTGAATTGTTTTAATTACATGTTTGCAGTTATCTTTAGAAGCCTAGCAGTGGTCACATTTTTGCTTTGCAAAAAGTCATTTTACTTCCAACTCTTTATTAAGTCTCTTCTATGACTAAAATAGGGGCCAATACAGAGAAACATGATACCCAGAATTATAATCAGATAGGTTCTAAAAATGTTTCCATATCACCGAATGTATGGTAGCACAGATCTATAATCCTGGGTAGTGAGGTGAAAGGTGGTGAATTGCTTGAACTCAGGAGTTCTGAGCTATAGTTAGATTAAAGCTGAACTTCTTGATCATTTATATTTCTTCATAATAAATCTGGCACTAAAATGGTGAACACTCAAGAAATCATTAGAAAGTTTTTAGTCTTGAGTGAACCAGTCCATGTTGGAAGTCTAGAAATATACAGGGGTAAAAGAACAGCAAAACATTAGATGAAATTTGATGAAAAATGGGATTATTTTGGAAGGAAAAAAATAAATCTTGATAATCTCTCAATTGGAAAAAAAGGATATAGACAAAAGTGATGAATCTGGAGAATGTCACTTACTTTTAAATATCTCAAGTAGGCTCTTTGATTTCATCAGGGTCTACTGATAACGATTAAAATCCCTATAAAACTTGATATAGTCTTTGAGTGTTAATCTTGCTAAAAGCTTTATTTTGATATTGATAACTTTAATCCTTTTGACCTTTGCCAGTGGGCATATTGTCTATCAATAAGCCCATACTTATTCTTCCTTCATGACCATACTTGTCAGAGCTGCCTTAACATGGCTTTTGAGAAACTAGGGTCACAGGATCAAAGTTCTAGAACTAAAAGGGACTTGAGAAGCTAGTATTTCAACCTCCTCATTTTACAGATGAAGAAACTGAGGTATAATGAAGCTAAGTGGCTTGCCCAAATTCATATAGTAATGAGCATCAGAGGTAGGATTTGAACCCCAGTCCTCTCAGAGTAAGATAATTCCCATAAGAAGACATCAAATTTGGAAGTCAGTGGAATATAGAGCAATATGGAAAATCAAGAAAGGCTTCATATAGAAGAGTTCTTGAGTATTTTTTAAATACTACCTACCTGTACATTTTAAAATTAAGATAATGTGGTGATGCTTTTATGTACAAATATGTGTCATATACTCTGCTAGAATGATGCTTATTTTAAATACAATACCAATTTATGTTTATGATAATGGCTGTATCTTGGATTAAAAGATCCATTTGTTTATAGAAAACTCAGAGCTTGTCTCTACAGTGTCAAACGGGGGGCATGATGACTGATATCAGTATGGGATATCTTAAAGAAAAGATAGAAAGCCTATGAGATAGATTCGAAGAGGAAGTACATTAATGGCATGTGAGATTACCCATGCAAAGACACAGAGAAAGTAGATGGAAGATAATTTTTTAAATTCAGTTTTATTTTATGTTCAGTTCCAAACTCTTTCCTTCCTTTTACTCTTCCCTGAACCCTATCTATTGAGAAAGCCAAAAATATGAAACCCATACAAATATAAAGTTGTGCAAAACAAATTTATGCATTAGCCATATTCTACTCCCCCTCATCAAAAAAAAATAAGAAAAGAAAAATAAATACTTTAATTTGGACTATGATTCCATAAGTTCACTCTCTGGAGGTGGATAGCATATTTTTTTTTCTCTTTTAAAAAAATTCCATTTTGTTTTTATTTCAGTTCCAAATTCTCTTCCTCCCTCTACCCTATCTCCCATCCATTGAGAAATCAAGAAATGCAATACTCATTATATATATATACATGTATATATATACACATATACATATATATTCGACTATATTCGACTGTGCAAAATCTATATATTTATGCGAAATATAAAATGTAAACAGGTTTCTGCATTAGGTATGTTCCAAAAAGAAAGAAAGAGAAAAAATTATGCATCAATTGATACTTTGGCTTCATTAGTTCTCTATCTGGAAGTGGGTGACATTTTTCATCAGAACTGTGATGGATCATTGTATTGATATGAATTACTAAATCTTTCACAGTCGATTATCTTTACAATATTGCTGCTACTCTGTAAATTGTTCTCCTGGTTCTTCTCACTTCACTTTGTATCATTTCATAGAGATCTTCCCAAGTTTTCCTGAAAGAATTCCCTTCATTATTTCTTACAGCACAGTCATATTCCATTGCATTAATATAATCACCTTTCCCCAATTGATGGGTTTTGGTTTTTTGCCGCCTCTAAAAGAGCTGCTATAATATTTTGGAGGTATAACTACTAGTAGTACTGCTGAAACAAAAGATGTACACAGTTTAATAATGTTTTGGATATAGTTCCAAATGACTTTTTAGAAGAGTTATGCTAGTTCAAAGTTCTACCAAGGGTACTATAATGTATTTATTTTTTCACATCTTCTCCAGCATTCGTTATTTTCCTTTCTGTTACCTTAGAAAATCTTATCTTAGCTAGGTGTGAGGTGGCACTTCAGAGTTTTTCTAATTTCATTTATCTAATTATTAGTCATTTGGAATATTTTTCATATATTATTAGTAGCTTTGATTTCTTCCTCTGAAAACTGTTTGTTCTTGCATTTTTCTAATTAGTTATCTAGTGGATTTCTTTGTCTGAAAACTGCTTGTTCATATCCTTTCACCATTTATCAATTAAGGAATGGCTCTTATTCTTATAAATCTGAATCAATTACCTATCTGATGAATGAATGAATTTGAGAATAAAACCTTTATCAGAGAAAGTTGTTTCAAAGATTTTTCTTGCTTTTCACCTAATTTTATTTTTGATTCAAAATCTTTTTACTTTCATATAATTAAAATTTTTCATTTTACACCCCCACCATGAACTTTTTTATCTCACTTGGTCATATACTCTTCTCTTAACCATAGCTCTGAGATGATTTCTTTCACATTCCCCAAATATACTTATGATATCACCCTTTTTGTCTAAACTATGCATTCAAATTGAGCTAATCTTGGCATGCAGTGTGTGATATTGGTCTATTAGTTTTTGTCAGACATCTTTCTAGTTTTCCTAGCAGTTTTTGTCAAATAGTGAGCTCTTGCCCCAATAGCTGGGAGCTTTGAGTTTATCAAACACTAAATTACTATGGTCATTTACTTTCATATATTATATACTTAATCTTTCCATTGATCAGCCACTCACTCCATTTCTTATCTGGTATCAGATTGTTTTGTTGATTACTGCTTTGTAATATAATTTGAGATCTGATAATGCTAGGCCCCTTTCCTTTGAATCTTTTTTTTGAGTAATTCCTTAGATCCGTGTTGCCAAACCTTTGGCATGGGTGCCAGAAGGGGTGGCTCCCCTATGCCTCTCCACCATGTCTGAGGATGTTTCTCCCATCACCCATCCCTCTGCCCAGCAGCCAATGAGAGTGCTTCATCCATCCCCTGTCTGGAGTAAGGTGGGGGCTCACATGTGGCATTAGGATACTGTTTGGGCACTCAAGTCTCTAAAAGGTTCACCATCACTGCCTTAGATAGTCTTGAAGTCTTGACCTTTGTTCCTTCATTTGAATTTTGTTATTTTTTCTCACTCAATAAAGTAATTCTTTGGTAGTTTTATTGGTCTAGAATTGAATAAATAATTTAATTTAGGTAGAATTCCATTTTTATTAAATTGTCTCTGCCTGCTTATGAGTAATTGGCATTTCTCTAATTATTTGTGGAGTGTTTTATAATTGTTTTCATATAATTCCTGTATATTGTCCATAGTTCTTTTATTTTATTTTGAGATACTTTCTGTCTTATAATCAATACTAAGTATCAATTCCAAAGCAGAAGAACAGTAAGAGCTAGGCAATTAAGGTTAAGTGACTTGCCCAGAGTCATACAGCTAGGATGTGTCTGAGGCCAGATTTGAACCTAGGACCTTCCATTTCCAGGCTTGGCTCTCTATCCACTGAGACACCTACTTGACCCTATACATATTTTAAATGGAATTTTCCTTTCTATTTCTTATTCCTGGATTTTGCTGGTAATATATAGAAATGCTAATGATTTGTGTGGGTTTATTTTATATCCTGCAACTTTGCTAAAGTTGTTAATTTTTTCAACAAGTTTTTTAGTTAATTCTAGGGTTCTTTAAGTAAACCATTATATCATCTGCAAAGGGGGGTAGTTTTGTTTCCTTGTTGCCTATGCTTATTTAAAAGGAAGGTCTTGAGTGAAGAGAAGAGAAAAGGATAGTTTGGCTGGACTGTAGAGCAAGGGATAGAAAGTAATGTGCAGTGAGACTGTAAAGACATATTCGGCCTTAATTGTACAGGATTTAAAAATTAACAGAAGGATTTAGGCATGCAGAGGTTTTGACAGTATACATGTGGGTGTAATGAACTGCTCTGGCATTCTTGTGAAGCCTACAGCCCTTTCTCAAAATAATATTTCTGAATGCATAAAATAAAATATATAGAATTACAAAGGAAACCAATTTCATTAAAATACAGTGATCAAAATATATATGTTTTTTTAAAAAAGCAGAAATCCAAAGAATCCGAGTTAAGATCCCTGTGGATGTATTGGCAATGAGAAGCCACTAGAGTTGCTTGCATAGGGAAGTCACATGGTCAGATCTACAATTAAGCAAAATTACTTTGGCAGCAGTGAGTAGGATGGACTGGAGTGGTGAGAGATTTGAAGCAGAGGGACATATTAGGACACTATTGGAGTTAATATCCAGAGAGACATCCATTTTTGGATATCACCAATGTGGGAATTTGTTCTGCTGAACTATGCATGGTTGTTGTGTTTTAGATTTTATTTCATTGTTCAGCTGTGGGAGGCGGAGAGGGAACATGGTGCAGTGGGAAGGAATGATAAAACGTTTTTTCGTAAAAAAAAAAAAAAGGGAATTAAAAAATAAAAGAAAAACATATCTGTATTTGCTGCATTTGTTTCTTCTTTTCTCATTCTTCAACTCTTTGCAATCTGCTCTATATCTCATCATTCAACTGAAACTAGTCTTTCTAAAATTACCAATGATTTCTTCACTGCTAAATCTGGTGGCCTTTTTTCAGTCCAAATCATTTTCACCTATTTGTGGCATTTGATACCATTGACCCTTCTCTCTTCCTGGACGTTCTTTGCTCTCTGGATTTTTATACCTAATTTTCTCTTGGTCTCCTTCCTTCTGGACTGACCATTCCTCAGTCTCCTTTGCAGATTCATCATTCATATCATGGCCCTCAAATGTGAATGGTCTTCAAGGTTTTGTTCTAGATTTTTGTCTTTTTCTCTCTCAACACTCTTAGGACCCTCATCATCTCCTTTGGTTTTAACTGTCATCTCTATGTAGATGACTTACATATATAAGATGTATGTATTTTCATACATAAAATATATGTAATATGCACACCTGTGTGTATATATATACATAAAGACCATGTGTATATACCCATATAATACACATAAAAATAGCTCTCCACACATAAAATATTTGTACGTACCCATTTTATATACACATACACATTAAAACATATCTCTCTAACCATACTATATATGTATATACTTTTATTATATATACATACACATAAAACATACACACACATATATATATATACACCACACACACACACACACACACACGTGTATATATGCTTCCATCCTGCACTGCTGAATACAAACTAGATATCCAGTAGACATCTCAATTCAACATATTCTAAACTGGACTCATTACCTCTCCCCACCCCAAACTTTTGAAAATACCTTCATGATTTCCAGTCTTCAATGTTTGTAGCCCTGGGATTAGTTTTTACTCTTCAATCTCTTTCAACCTCCATATTTAGTCGGTAGCCAAATTTTGCCTTTCTACCTTCACAGTCTCTCTCACATTTGACTTCTCTTTATTGACACAGTTACTTCTTGAGTTTATGCCCTTATCGCCTGCCGCCTTGATGATTAAGACAATCTAATAAATGGTCTCCCCTGCCTCAGTCTCTAACCACTTCAGACTATGCTACATATTGCTGCCAAAGTAATTTTCCTTAATTATGAATCTGACCATGTGGCTCACTCAGTCAATCCTAGTGGCTTCCTATGGCCAATATGTCCACAGGGAACCTCACCTTGGGTTCTGTGAATGAATTGTTGTTGTTTATTATTTTGATAACTATTTTAATCCTAGACATTTTACTCAATGAATTCAGAAGTATTCTGAGAAGGGGTGCATAGGTTTCACCAAACTACCAAAGGAAGAGTTCAACACACACACACACACACACACACACACACACACACACACACACACACACACACACCCCTTCCAGAACCCCTGCGTGTATAAATTCCTTTGCTTAGTATTTAAATCCTGCACAATCAGTCTCCAAAATATCTTTTTAGTCTGCTGACTGGATATCATTCCTATCTCTTGCTCCAAAATCCACCTGTCTTTCTTCCCCAAATAGGATCCTCCATTTTCTGTCTCTGCACCTTGCCCTGGTCATTCCCTATGTCTCGAATGCACTCCCTCCCTAATGCCATCTCCTTGAGTTCCTCTCTTTTTTCTTTAAAATGACATCCAGGCACCATCTTCTGTAGGAAACATTTCCTGATCCCCATAACTGCTACTTCTCTATCTTGTTTTTAACTACTCTGCATTTATTCACTTTATATTTGTACTGTAACATATATGTACACACATATAGAAACACATACATTACACACATACATACACACCCACACTATATATGTATAATATATACATACCTGTATAATAAATATAAATTTGCATGCGTGTTATACACACATAATATACATATCTACACACACCTGACTAATCCACTCATATAGTACAGGTGTAATACACACATGCACATATGTATTATGCACACACTAAACATAAACATACACATGGTTATCTGTATGCATATATAACATGCACAACACACATGTACATATAGCACACCACACATAATATATACATACATTACATGTACACATTCACCTATGTAATATATTATCTATTCACATTACATGTATGCATATAGCAATATGATATCTACATATACACATCTATTATAAATTCATGTATAACACACATATACATTCACATATAAGACATGCATATAATATATAAACACATATAGTATACCCACATATATAATATGCACACACATATGTATGTTCTGATTCAATCATTTCAGTCCTGTCTAACTTCATGATCCTATTTTGGATTTTCTTGGCAAAGATACTGGGAGTAGTTTTTTCATTTATTTCTCCAACTCATTTTATAGATGAGGAAACTAAGGCAAACAGATTTAAGTGAGTTGCTCAGAGTCACACAGCTAGGAAGTATCTGAGACTGTATTTGAACTCACAAAGAGAAATTTTCCTAAATCCAGAACCAATTCCCTATCCACTGTAATACTTGCTGCACAGACAAGAGATCACTAGCGTTCAACTTCTAAAACCATGTGAAAATTGTTAAATCCTTTAACCTCCTGAATCCTCAGTTTCCATATCTGTTAATCAGGACTGAAACTGGAACTAACTGGAACTATGGTTTCAGTGGCATAAGGAATTCCCAGGAATAAAAAAATGTCATCTTCTCTACAACTTCCACAATAATAGAAAATTCCTTAAGACTGAGAAATTAAATGAATTCTCTAAGAACTCCATAGCCAGTATGTGTCAGACTTGAATTTGGGGTCAAAACTTAGGACTCCCTAACTCTGAGGTCACCTTTTCTTTATCTATTACACTATATTGTCTCTCATCTGTAAAGTAGGATAATAATACTTCCTAGCTTGTAGAGAAGCTATAAGGGAAGAGTTTTGCTCATCTTAAAGCATTATACAAATATAGTTGTTACTATTATTGTTATCTCCTCATAGTTCATTTTTAATATGGACAAGACCTGTGATTAATTTGTAGAGGGAATATCCACTGAGGAAATCTCATCCACTCAAAGCAGGTTGGCTCTTGTTCTGTGCCTTATTGTTTGAGACAGTTATATGGAGCAGTAAAAGGCTAAGTGACTTGCTTAGGGTCGTTGGATTCTAAAGCCCTTCTCTTTTTTAAAATAATATTTTATTTTCTTCCCCTATTATGTGTAAAAATAATTTTAACATTCCTTTTTTAAAAAAAGTTATGAGTTCCGGCCTCAGCCACTTCCCAGCTGTGTGACCCTGGGCAAGTCACTTGACCCCCATTGCCCACCCTTACCAATCTTCCACCTATGAGACAATACACTGAAATACAAGGGTTAAAAAAAAAGTTATGAGTTTTCTAATGCCCTTCTAAACTAGTACTCTAATGCCCCTTCGACTAACCATCTTAATTATCTAATATCTTTCTCTTGAAATGAGTTAAAGAAAATAAAAGTTTCCTTACAAGTAGAAAATGGGTACAAAAGCCAAGAGTATGTGACATACATTTGATTGGCAAAATAAAACCAAACACAATGCTTTCAGGTCTCAAGAGTAATGGACCAAAATGTAGCTCAATGTCTTAGTGAATGACTTCTTTCTTTTCTTTCTCCTCTTCTTAAATAAAGCCAAAATCAGCACTGGGGAACTTGGAAGCCTGGCACCTGAAACATTACTAGCTTTCCTTCCATTGAGAAGCTTCTCTCTGCTTACGAATCATTAATGATGTGTTAAAACTGTGTCTCAAGTCATTCTCTTATGCTTGGCCAAGTGTAGGAGCCATTACATAAAAGAGCTACTAAGAGGCCCTTGGCTGTGGTTACTCCTCAGCTTTTGGGGACTGAATATTGGATCCATTTGGAAGATGGGAGCCAAGCTCATGTTGCAAATGTTGCCTTTGGCTGTACAAATAGTTGCCATCACTTTTCAGTTCAACTTCTAATGTGGTCTCATTCCCTCTGAAAAGAAAAGGAGTACTTAATAATTCCAGTGTTATCATCTAGAAAACCAGGTTTCTTGATAAAACAATAGTGTTGGCTTAAAGAATGGAAGGTGATTTTTAAGAAAAAGCCAAACACCTAGAATCTCTACTTTGGAACTTGCAGAAACCATTGCTCCTTTTTATCCTTGCTCATGGAATGATCTACAGAACAAAAAGCATGGGGGATGATTTCATCAGTCAGAATCATAATAGAGAGGTGATTGCTCTCTATAAATTTTATTTCACGGTTCAGGGTGTTGTAAATTTTATTTCACAGTTCAGGGTGATTCATAGGCTGACTGAAACCTTCAACTGAAGAATTTAAATTCACTCTTGATATTTATGGCTGCTTGTTTTAATAACATTAGATACAAACCAGTTGTGAATGATCATAATAAATACCCCAATAGTTAGTTATTACACTTTAATTATTATTATTGTACTTTAATTATACTTTTATTTTAGAAAAGGTCAAAACATTGAGCTCAATCCCATTCTGACATTATGCAGGCTACAAAAGCTTGACTAGCAACTAAGGGGCAACTTTCATAGCAGATATGAAAAGTAAATTAAAATCTATATAAAACAAATATTCAAATCATTTCCATAAGAACACAAATAAATATGATCCCATCTTCTAGTCTTCTATAATGCTCCTTTTGTCCCAAACCTGCTCTTAAATTACACTTAAAACTTTAGCAGGAATTAAGTTAAAGATCCTCCCAAATTTAAGCAAAGCTTGTAATTAATGGCTACAAATACTCTCTATACCTTAGTACTAGCTAAAGTACAAGTTATTGAGTGATGCTCCCTTCCACTTTCCCAAGCACAAGACAATGGCCAACTGTTGATACTTTCATTCTTTTCTTCTGCCAGAAAATCTTGGTTCTTCATTTGTTTTATGCATTGCCATGATGTCCTAGACATTGCATAATCGATGACTGGTCTCTGGGATCCTTTGAAAATAGATGCCCATATTTTCAAATAGCATCTAATCTCCCATATACATTTTTGGCAATTCACACTATTCAACAATTTGATCAAAGTCATCACATGTGACTCTATATGCTAGAACAGTAAAGCCTCTGGACTCGTTTGGGTCCCTTTTGTAGAACAGGATTAACATACAAGAGCAGGATCATTTAAATGATTCCTATACTCCATAATTTACATAGGACATAAAAGGTTAGTCATTTGCATCATTTTCATCGGAATTGTCTCTATACCTTTAATACATTTTGGGGGGTGGCAATAATATTAACTGCAAGAGTGAAAGATGTTGTAGCATCCTATCTTCCTGGTTCAACTATAATTCTCACTCCAGAGTCAGAAGGAAAACGTTGAATTGGTTACACTTTTGAAATCTTCATATTTAAGATTTACATTTTCAGAACTTAAAAAGCTACTATCAATATGAGGAAAATAAATGTTGAAATTGACCTCAGCCTTCTTGTCAGAAGACACATCAGTTATCACAAACTGTTTAGAAGAAGGTTTCTGCACCAGACCAACCACTTCCTATGTGAAAACTGACTAGCAATATTAATTCCTTTGCCTGATCAAAGAGCTGCCTACTAGAGTGGCACAAATTTAATACTTAAATGACTGAAATTCAGAATCCTTAGTGGCAATCCTCAAAACCAAGTTTGCCTTCAGATGAACTCTGTCAATTTTCACTAACTTTATGTTACTATCAAAAGTCATTGGTTATACTCTATTGTTGGCCGCATACTTAACTTTTATCACTTCTTGAATGGATTTGCATATATTATCTTCTCCAGAGGCACCCAAAGACTCTGCAATAATTATATTTCAATATTGCTAGCACAAATTCCATTCCGATAGTAGCAAGTTCCTTCACTGTAGCACTTTTGTTATTACATTTTAGCATAAAAAAGTTACTCAAGGAAGAACTTTGTATCATCTCAGGTAGCTCTTTAGGATATCTCCAGTCCCAATGTCATTGAAAGCATTTTTATCATTGTCAGAAGAAACTTCATTAATTTTTTGGTCCAGAATATCCTTATCAATAAAGTTTTCATCAAGGAAATTGAAGCAAAATTCATTATTGCTAAAGCTATTTATGTTTTCTTAATGTTCCTTCAAAGTACATCAAAACATGTGAAGTAAAATGAGCAGAAACAGGAGAGCATTGTACATAGAAACTGAAACACTGTGGGATGATCATATGTAATCAGCTTTGCTACTAATGCCAATGTAGTGATCCAGGGCAATCCCGAGGGATTTATGAGAAAGAATGCTATCGACATCTTGAGAAGGAACTGTGGGAGTAGAAACACAGAAGGAAAACATTTGATTTATCACTTGTTTATATGGGAATATGATTTGGGGTTTTGGTTTTAAAAGATCACTCTATTACAAAAATGAATAATATGGAAATAGGTATTGACAACCCAGTGGAATAGCTTGTTGGTTCTGGGAGGGGGGAGGGAAAAAGGGAGGGAAAGAACATGAATCAAATAACCATGGAAAAATACTTTAAATTTTTTTAAGTGCTTCAAAACATTAAACTAAGAGATAGAATTTAAAGACAAATGATTTCCAATTTAACACCAAGGATATTTTCTCCAGGAAGACAAAGTTCTGTTAAATATAAGACTACAATTGTGCTTGCAATGTAGCTGTTTCATTGAAAATCTTCTTAAAGGACATGGGCAGAGTGGATAGACCCCATGAAAAACACGGATAATGGATGAAATTTAATGGCTACGGCTGGTCCCAAGCATCCACTTCCATTTAGCTCCCTCCTGCCCAACTAGAGGAATCATGCCAAACTGCCTCCTGAAGGTAGCTCAAGAGCTGGTGGCAGAACAACTAATGGCTGTAGAGGCAGAAGGGATATCACTCTTTTTTTTTGCTTGTTATATCTTTATCTGAATTTTTTAAAATATATTTAAAATTTTTTTTAATTCTAATTTTTCTTCCCATCTTTCCTCACTCCCACCTCTTTCCTCTTTCTAAGACAGTAAACAATCTGACATTGATTTTCCATGTGCAGTTATGTAAAATATTTTCCAATATTAGTCATTTTGTAGAAGAGAGAAAGAGGAGGAGGAGGAGAAGGAGGAGGAGAAGGGAAAGGAGGAAGAAGAGAAGGAGGAGAAGAAGAAGGAGAAAGAGAAGGAAAAGGAGGAAGTGGAGAAGGAGAAGGAAAAAGAGAAGGAAAGAAGAAGGAGAAGGAGAAGGAGGAGGAGGAAGGAAGGAAGGATAGTCAATATGAGTCAGAGCTAGAACCTGAACCCAGGTTTTCCTGACTCTGAGGATATCTACTCCCCCACAGATAAGAAAACTGAGGAAAACGGGGTTAACTGATTTGCCCAAAGTCACACAACTATTAAGTGTCAGAGACCAGATATGAACTCAAATCTTCCTGACTCTAGGTCTGGCACTCTATCTACTATGCCACTTAGTTGCTCCCTTTCCTTCCTAGTCCTGTCTTAAGAGGTCCTGTCATCTTCCTCCAGAGAGCTGCTGCCATCAGACCTCTCCCCCACCTTTAAATTCCATCTTCATTTAAGAGTCCTTAGGCACTGATCTAATGTTCCAGAAGAAAAAAAATACTTCTGTTATCCTTTACTTCCTCCTTTTCTCTTTCCCCCATTCCCTATCCTAGCTTGGTACTTTGTGACATGCACCTTTAGACCACAGCATTCTAGGAAATTAGGTCTTTTCCTACCATCATCACCATGTGCATCAAACCAGGATCTATATAATTAGAAGCATGCCTGGCATATTCTGTGGATCCTCTAGAGAGGATTTGTGAAAAAACATGGCTGGAGATTACCCTGGATAAGAAGGATTGTAATCTGAATCAATGGAGGAAATATCCACATGAATCCAATGCAAGTATTTATTATGATCCTCATCAGCTTCTATAAAGTACTGGTAAAAATTTGCTATTTCTAGAATCTGACATTTTCTGCAATCTCTTCCAAATTTTTAAAAATGTAAGAAAAGGAAATCTGGGAAGAAAGCATAGCCTTATACAGCAGGCACTAACCTCCTGAATTTCTATTTGTGGAAAGGTTAAGCTACTTCAGAAATATTGTTTGAAGCAATTAATTGTTAGTTCAAGTGCCACCATTCTGTGAGGTTTCCAACAAGGCATAAGTACGTTCCCACTACTGAGTGCCCACACGTTCTATTTTCTACCAGAAATATTTGTTACTGTCACAGCTTCAGGTCCATTTGGACTGCCACAGTCTTTGTGGTTGGTCATCATCAATCTTCTTTTGGAAGGACCTTCCTGATCCACTAGTCACAGTAAGTTACAGAAATTATGCAAAAACTTCAACACCTCCAGAACCTCAGCTCTAACTCCCTAATGTATCTTGTTCTACTTACAGCAACAGGATATACAAAGTCCAAGAACTAGACAAATTCTGGCTTCCTTGGTCACTTACTGGAATATTTGTGGGTCAGGGTAATATGGCTTTTGGCTGCAGAATTACTGTGAAATGCCATGTTGAGGCAAGGGTGCAAGGATGGATCTTTCATAGGAACATTTTTCAGACCGCTCCTGGTTTTTTCCTTTGGTCTCAAAGAAGAAAATATTAGGGTATGGAGCCTGATTTGTTGTTGTTCAGTTGTTTTTTAATCATGTCTGACCCTTGGAAACCTCATTTGGGTTTTTCTTGGCAAAGATACTGGAGTAATTTGCCATTTCCTTCTCCAGATGATTTTACAGATAAAGAAACTGAGGCAAATAGGATTAAGTGATTTGCTCAGTCCCACAGCTAGTGTCCAAGGCTATATATGGACTTAGGAAGATGAATCTTCTTGACTCCAGACCTGGCATTCTATTCATTGAACCACCTAGCTTCTTCAACCAAATAAATACTAGCTATTGTTTTTTTTTTATCATTTCTTTCATTATTAAAGGATCATTAAACTTGTGATGCAAGATGGAAATATTTAAATCGAGACATGATTCCAGGAGCAGGAATTCTGGATCCTGACAAATCTAAATATACCTTTGAATAAACAAATATTCATTTACAAACTATGCATTCCCCTTTACCAGAAACATATTTTCCTTTCTTCCTTACACCCACTAGTAGCTGCAGTCAGCAAGGAATTTTCACTTATGACCAGAATCAAACCTACTTTTAGCTTCTTAACTCTGGTGATTAAGGCTATAAGTTATATAGTCTTGCAAGCGTGGTCTAAGTACCATGAGAATGGCAGCAAAAAAATGGTTGTCATGGTACAGCTAGGTGGCTCAGTTGATAGAGAGTCAGATCTAGAGATGGGAGGTCCTGGGTTCAAATTTTGCCTCAAACACTTCCTAATTAGGTGACCCTGGCAAGTCACTTAATCCCTATTGCCTAGCCTTTACTGTTCTTTTGCCTTGAACCAATACTCAGTATTGATCCTAAGAGAAAAGGTAAGGGTTTAAAAAAAAACACTTCCGCCATTATCGCTAATATAGCAAACCTCAAAACACATGCGTTATTGATAGCATGTAAGTATTTTCTTATGAGAAGCAATTAAAAAAATTATTAACTACCTATAGAGTTCAGAGCACTATGCTAGGCATCCTGGGGGAAATATACAACTTAAATAAGACAAAATTCCTGTCTTAGAGGGGTTGACAATCTAGGTACAAAAACATAACTATTAATGCACATTATTTAAGCACATTAGAACATTGTAAAATAAAGGCTTAAAGGGGAATGTCATTATTAAAAGGGAACCAGAAAAAAGGGGGGTTACATTTCAGATGGGTTTCTAAGAATTAAATGAGAATTCCAGAGGAGTGTGGGTCTTCTAGGACCAGGGAACAGCCAAAGCTAAAGGAGAAGCATAATACATAGCATATGTTGAGTAGGCAGACAGTTGTTCATTTGATTGGTGTGTAGAGTGAACAGAGGTGATTTAAAGTAGAGGGCTAACCCAACATAGAGGGCTGTGACTGATAAACCAGAAAAGCCTAGATTTTATTAAATGACAATAGGGAGGGCTCCTATAGATTTTGTACAGGTTGAAATGAATTTAAGAGTCCCATGGTCTATCTAGATAGAGATGTCTAAAAGGCAATTAATAATGTGGGATGAATTCAGGATAGAAGGGCAACTAGGTGGCACAGTGGATGGAATACTGGAAGACTCATCTTTCTGATTTCAAATCTGACTCTAGATACTTACTGGCTGTATGATCTTGGGCAAGCCCCCAATCTTCTTTACCCCAGTTTCCTCATCTGTAAAATGAACTAGAGAAGGAAATGGCAAATGACTCCAGTATCTTTGCTGAGAAAACCCCAAATGAAATCACGGAGTTGGACAGGACTTGTCAAGTGACTGACAGACATTTGGGGGTCCTGAAAGGGTGAGAAGAATGAGATGTGGGGAGAAGGATGACACACATCAGGAGGGCCAATGAAGCTGGTAGCAACCAGAGGCAAAGTTTATTGATCACAGATAGTATTTTATAGAGAAAGTGATGTAGGCTAAGGGATTAGGTAAACTTTTTATATGGACAATGGTTAGTAATGATTTATAATCTTAGTACAATGACTTATTTTACCTTACCAAAACTTAGAGTTTTTTAATAGGATAATAATTCAATATATCAATGTGTAATCATCTAACAGTTTCTCATAGAATTCTTGCACCAGTAATTTCTTGGCAGGACACACAGTATTTGTGTAGGGGTTGGATTAAGTTCTCATGCTGGAGGGAGAAGCTACGTGTCTGGCTCTAGCTAGCTGATGGCTGTGATTTTACAGGGGCCTATTCTCTCTACTGGGGGCTATAAGGACTGAAATGACTCAACAGCAAAATTCAGGAGACTGTGACTAGTTAATACTTGGAACAAAAAAGGTTTTATTTAAAGAAAGGATATTATTAAAATGACCCAAAACAGAGATTAAAGATGAGTCAAGAAATAAACTAATGGTGACATTGGGAAAAACAAGGCATGTTAAGTAGAAAATTAGTCTTTCCCTCAGAGGCAGCTAGGTGCCTTAGTGGTCTAAGGAATATTACCTCCATATTGTCTCTTTTTCTGATGTTATTTCAAGAAAATCTTTCTCCACAATAACTAGGGTGTGATTAGAATTATTTTTGAAGGAAGGAATTGGGAAAGCATGCCTCTAACCACATGATATTGGTGACCAGAGAGGGAAGAGATACTTCTTTTTATAAGCCAAACACCTCCAACTTCAACAATCCTTTCAGTCAGATATCTTGGATTGCAGACCTTTTACCATCTGGTTCTTCCTCTTTTGGATACATTCCAAAGTCCCCCCTAAAAGGAATGTTACTGAGGATAGAACTCATTCTAGCCATAGTCTAATTAAGGAAGAATATTGGGGAACTATCACTGAATATGTTCTGGACAATATGCTTCATGCAAACTAGCATTCTCTTTGCCACCCTGGTGATTCGTTGTTCAATTGTTTCAATCATTTTTAACTCTTTGTAACTTCACTTAGGGTTTTCTTGGCAAAGATAAAGTGGTTTGCCATTTCCTTCTCCAGCTCGTTTTACAGATAAGGAAAATGAGGCAAACAGGGTTAGGTGACTTGCCCAGGGTCACACAGCTTAACTATCTGAGGCCAGATTTGAACCCATGAAGATGAATCTTCCTGACTCCATCCTAAGCACTCTAACTACTGCATCAAATGTCTGCCTTCCCCAGGGAAGCTGATTTCGTTTTAACATACAAGAAATAGTTTGTTATTTATGTAGTAGTTATTCCTCAATTATTTGTCCTTGTAGTCGTATTACTAACTGATTGTCCAGAGCACAATATCAAAACAAATATGAAACTAGAATTTTAAATGAAAATAAGAAAAAGACATCATGTATAATCCAAGTAACTTTATCCTAATCTATTCAAACAGGTTATTAACACTGAAAAATGGGGGGGAAAGGGATGGCAGAATTGGCATTATCTCCAATTATGAAAAATCCACATGGAAATTTCATTCTGGTAAATCAACCATTGTAATGAGGAGGCCAGAAGAGTCTACAAACTACCTTAATTAACAAACACTGGAACGATCTGCCAAGCGGAGATATGACAGAGAAGGACCACAAAGGATTAGGAACTGAACTTGTTTAAAAAAAACTTATGGGGAAGAGATGGGGAAGAATGTTTGAGAAGTGGTTTCACCTCCTAAAACTGAAAAAAATCAAGTTGCAAAGAAAGCTTGGAGAGAGAATCACTTAAATGAAATCACCCCAGAGGCGCTTAAGGATGAAGTTGGAAGGGAGAAAACCAAAAGATAAAAAAATGGGAAAGAGCTACAGAGATTTTAAATATATATATGTAGCACATTCTTTTCACTACCAAGCCCATATTTAGACTCCAATATTACAGTCCTGAAAGTGCTTCTTGAGAAAGTCAAAGGTCACTGAAGAAAATGAAGACAGGGAAAAAATAGCTAGAATTTTCTGAATATACACAAAGGAGAGAAGTGCTGGAGGCTACATGGTTTTGAGGATGTATATATTGATGGATCAGTTATTAAAGTAAGTGAAGAAAGGGAAGACATCAAAAGCATGGAAAAAATTTTCAGATTTTACTATTACAAAATAAAAGATGACTAAGCTTTTCTGTCTATGTAAAATTTTTATGAAAACATTGAAATTCACCAAGACCATCATTAATAGGGAACACCAGTCTATATTCCATAAGAATAGATTTTTATAATCATATGACTGGCTGGAGGGCATTTTAAAATTTATTTTGTGTTATGGACTCCTTTGGAAGCCAGATAAAACTTATATTCCCCTTGCTCTCAATAATGTGTTTTAATGCATTGAATAAAATATGGAAGGAATACAAAGGAAAGTTAGGCTTGGTGATGCATAGCTATAATATGTGTTACTAGAAAAATTGAGGTTGGTGGATATTTGAATTTGGGAATTCTGGGATAGGGTAGGTCTAAAGATGATCTGATGCGTCCACACTAAGTCCATCAACAATATGGTAACCCACCCCATTCCTCCTAGGAATAACCAGGCTGCTTACAGAGGTAATGAGCCAGTTCAGGTCAGAAATTGTACCAGTATTGCATAGTTGCTGTATAGGTGAATTAAGGAGACATTCTCCAAAATAAATAAACAAACAAAAACTACCACCACAAAAATCAAATATTTATATTGTCATCAAAATATGAAATAAAAATAAGACAAATTATGGACAATAATTTAAGAATACTCGTTATAGAGAATATAAGATTCGTTGTGATATTAAAACATAATTGTGCATATTTTAAAATTATACAAGAGTTCTTGAAAAATATGACTAAAGAGATTATCTGGTTTGATGACCTTCTGATTATTAATATCAAACAAGGTATGCCATGGAAATGGGCTTGGTAAAAAAACCTTAGTCACTGCCACAGAGGAAATTCCCTATATGATCAGGCCTTCCCAGGGGTCTTCCTTATGAATGATGTATTGATTCCACCTCTGGAACACTACAGAGCTTCTTAAGTGAGATCAATAACCATTCAAAATAATTTGAATTATTCACATAGGAAAAACTCTATGGATGGAGGTTTGCTATTGTCTAGATTATGCTAAGTAATTTGATGGACATCCTATAGAGTTAATCCATCAATATATATCTCTTAAAGGAACCTACTCCGACTAGACAATAAGTCAGGCTTAGAATTGAACCTAATGAGGGAAGTGTACCTGGCTGCTTTTGAGAAACAGCAAAATCATTTTTATTGACCCCTATCTTCTTCCTGAAACAAATATTTGCATATTTAATATCAATATTCTTCTGGCAATGTGTATCTGTGAGTCACCCCTAAAGAGTTGAATTTGAGGATCATCTGAAAGGGAAGTGGCGAGCTGGACAAGAGGTATGGCTTTAACACTACAAAAACAGTAAAAATAACAGTGCAAAGAATGTCTGATTAATAAGGAACATGAACTGTTTAGGTGGCCATGGGCACTATTTCACTGGTTCCACCCAGTTGCTAGTGCCTCCCCTCCTTCCCATCTTTATTATTTGGTCTTAAATATAAACTCCTTGAGGACAGATACTGTATTTTTTTTTTGGTCTTTGTTTCCTTGGAGCTTAGCACACTGCCTGACCCATAGTAGGGACAGAATGATTGTTGATTGATTTGAGTTCCTACTGTTATATTGAATCTCTGGGAGCTAGAAGTTTACTCGATGATTGTAAGATAGATCGGTTGGATGTCGGAATGTTCCCAGAGAGGCATGTGGACTCAGGAGAGGGCATTTGAGAACCCTGACAGAGGTTCTTGGGTCTTTACCTGTCCCTGAGGCTGGAGACGAGTGTGGATCCTGGTCTTTGGGTAAATAGAGACTTGCAAACTCAACCCTGCAAGCTCCTCCTGTGTTTCCTGTACTTTCATCAACTTGTATCAGACCACTGTCTCTGTTTCTACTGCCCCTAGATATTAGGAAGTAAATCATCTTAGTCATCTAGGTTTCCCAGGGTCCAGTAGGGATCCGGGAAGTGGGCAGGAGAAGAAGAGGAGGGTGGATAAAGGGTGGATATCTCAACTGATTAGGCTTAAGATCTACTGAAGAAGAAGCTGAAGATTTCACAGCAGTTTGCCTGCTCTGGTGTAGCCCTGGCCAGGCTGTACCAGAGAGAAGCTATCATCTTGATTCCTTCATCTGCCTGCAGTTAGAGATTCATTAGTATCAATTTAAAGTAGGGTCTCCCATTACCTCTATCCCACACCATTATCCTTCTGTGTCAAATATATTCAAAGTTTAAAGTACCTTCCTGAATTGGTTTTCAAAGCTTATTTGGGAAGGGAGTCATGCAGTCAGATTACCAATGTTACCTCAGCTGAAGAGCCCAGTAATTAATATCAATTAACCCCAGGTGGGTCCTGAAGGGATAAAACACTTTGACCTAAAGGTTCCTGCCTAAGCAACTGTTATAAAGAAGAAGTGCCATCCTATCCTCTCTCTGTACTCCATCTACCTATACATCCAATAGATAGTAGTACCTCCTTTTAATATAACACTACTAATATTTAAAACATGATTCATAGAATTACAGGGTTGAAAAGAATGCCAGAGACCATCTAATCCAACCCATACTTGACCAAGAAAATAATTCCCCCCCTCTCCTCTTATATTCCTTTATTCTTCCTCCTTCTTTCTCTTTCCTTCTTCATCATCTCCCCTTCCTTCTAAATTTTTCAGTGAAAGGGAGTCCATTAATTTTTGAAGCCGCCATTTCACTTCTAGATAATTCTAATTCTTTTTTAAAATTTTTAAAATTTTTTATTTTTTTTTAAACCCTTACCTACCAAAGATGGTAACTGAGTATTGGCTCCAAGGCAGAAGAGTCATAAGGGTAGGCAATGGGGATCAAATGACTTGCCCAGGGTCATACAGCTAGGAAGTGTCTGAGGCCAGATTTGAACCTAGGACCTCCCATCTCTAGGCCTGGCTCTCAATCCACTGAGCTACCCAGCTGCCCCCTGATAATTCTAATTCTTAGGAAGTTTTTACCTCATCAACTTTTCTAATCATTGCTAATAGTTCTGCCCTTTCAGGACAAGCAAAGAAAAACCTAATCTCTTTCCCACTTGAAAGGCCTTCAGATAATTGAAACCAGTCAAGACATACTCCCTGAAAAAACAGTAATTGAATGGGGAAAGGCAATGGCAACTGACAACTGACAGGGAAAGAGCCTAATATACAAGGGGACACACAGTGAGGCACAGAAAACCCACTGGGAAAAGGATAATAAACAACACTAATGGGGAATGGGAAACAGTTTGGGAGAAATAACAATAACTGAAACTTTCACAAGAGCCAGAGACAGTTAACTCTCTGTGGATCCTTAATGGTTGGGAGAGAGGATGACAAGGAAGTTAAACAAAGTAAATTTTATTGGTTTGGTAAGATGGGAATTGGAGGGAGAACGGTTTCTAACCTATAAGGGACCAACTGCCAGAGAATGGTGACAGTTGGGGTGACTAGTTCTAAGCTAACTAAACAGCCAGCCAGCAAATGGCTTAGCTGAGTGTGGCAGGGCTATGGGAATCTCATGAAAGGTCCTTGATGACTGTCAGATGATGTTTGGACACAGGAACACTTCTGGTCTCAGCAAGATAATCCACAAGGGTTAAGGGAGTACAAGACTTCCTGGAGCTGTTCACCAACTACAGGAGAGATCCTAACTCTACCTAGGTCTTCCTCTTCTTTCTTGATTTTGCAGATCCACCTCCTCTATGGAGATCCCAAATAATCCAAAGGCTAGAAGTATAGCAGTTCCAGCTTCACACCTCTCCTTCAAATCAGGAAATTGCCACACTGGCTTTCTGGACCAAACTCCTTTCACATTCTGGGCTTAGAATGTTCTCAGTCAGCCAAGCTGGTCTGTCTTTTCCTACACACTATATATATTCCTACCTATCAATTATAAACTACCTATAACACCCCTAATCTTTTATTTTCCAGGCTAAATATACTCCATTCCTTAGCAGATCCTCAAATGAAATAATCTCTAGGACCCTTGGCAACCTGGTTGTTTTCTTTGAGATATTCTCCTGGTTTTACTTGTCTTTCCCAAAATGGAGCACATTTGATTGACTACAGTATTCCAGAAGAGGTGGTGAACCTCACAGAATATGGCATAACTGTCATGTCCTTACTCTTGACAATCTATCTCTTAGTGCATTCTACAATAGCATTAACATATTTGTCTATGTCATATGTAGGCTTTACAGTCCATGCTAAGCTTGTTGGTCTACTAAAACTCCCTCACATGTTTTTATGGGGAAATATCATTTTATCATGTTTCCCCCATCCTGTACTTGAGAAAATGATTATTAAACCCAAGTGTAGATTCAGTATATAGTGAATCGTGTATTGACACAGATTAAAAACAACAACAACAAAAATCAACCCTTACCTTCTGTTTTAGAATCAATACTAAGTATTGGTTCCAAGGTAGAAGAGGCAGTAAAGGCTAGGCAATTGGGGTTAAATGACTTGCCCAGGGTCACACAGCTAGGAAGTGTCTGAGGTCACATTTGAATCCAGGATCTCCTGTCTCCAGGCTTGGTGCTTTATCTATTGAACCACTCAACACACAGGCTTTAAAAAAAGTTCTTTTGACACTAATTATTTTTTCTAATTATACACTAATTATATTTTCCTACCTGCTCCACCTAAGTTCTTTCCTTAACAAGGAAGTGAGTTCCTTGTCATTAGAGGAATTCAAATAAAAAGTGTGCACCCTGCTTTCCAGTGATGTAACAGAGAATTATCCATTAGGCAGGGGCTTAGACTAAACAAAATACTCTTATCAATTAATGACTCACACTTATTTAACACTTTAAGATTCATGACTCATTTTTCACAATTTTCTTTTTATGCCACTATGATATAGATAGTATAGGTATTATTATCTTTATTTACAAGTTGAAGGAATTGATATAAAAAGGATATAAATTGATATAAAAAGGATATACTTGCCCAATGTCACATAGCTACTAAATGATAAAAAGATGGACTTCGTAGACAAATTTAGTGATCTTTTCACTTATACGACACTGCCTTTGAAGGCAGTCTGAGACTGTGATTCATTTAATGACTCAAATTTTTATCCTTATAATTTATAATGACAATTTCTACCTTCTTTCCTTTCTCTAACTTCATTTTTTCGTTAATTTGTCTCTATCTTCTCTAAGAATCCTGATCCACAAAAGTCAAGAAGTAGAGTCTACTTTTCTATTGTACCTACTTCGGACACTTCCTGGAACATGCTACTCTGAGTACTAAGGAGATTTGGTCCAAATGACATAGTGGTTGGATTTCCCAACTCACTCCCAACCACTGCCTTGGTGTGGTTAGGTGGTACAGTGGATTGAACACTGAATCTGGAATCAGGAAGATCTGAGTTCAAATCCGACTGCAGATACAGACTCTGGGCAAATTATTCAACCTCTGACTACCTGTTTCCTCAACTCTATATTGAGGATAAGAGCACCTACTGCACAAGGATGTCAAGATGATCAAATCAGATAATATTTCTAAAATATTTGGTACACAGTAGGTGTTCTAGAAATGGTAGTTTTTTTTTATTATTGATCATCTATTGATCATGTTATTGATACAGTGGATGGAACACCAAGCCTGGAGTCAGGAAGATGGAAGTTTAAATCTGGCCTCAAATATTTACTAGCTATATGACTTTGAACAAGTAAGTCACTTCATCTCTGACTGCCTCAGTTTCCTAATATGTAACATGAACTGGAGAAGGAAATGGCAAATCATTCCAGTATCTTTGCCAAGAAAATCTCAAATGGGGTTATAAAGATTTGGACATGACTGAAACGAATGAATAACAACAATTAGCTTTTATTATATAATATTTGTAAAGTTCTTAGGAAAGGACCTTGCACATAGTGGGCGCTAAGTAAATGCTTTTTACCTTCCCCTTTTCTCCTCCACAGATCTGGATTCTTCTTTTCATTGGAGATCTTTGAGCAGGATCAGGATGATCAATTGTTGGTTATGTTGCAAAAGGAATTCTTAAGTCAGATATAGGTTGGCTTGGCTGTACTCTGAGGTCTCTCCTTAGAAGGATGACTCACTCTTGCTCTGAAAATTATCTATTAAAATTTTAAGAAATTGATAAAGTAATAATTATTAAGTGTTTATCACCTACAAGGAACTGCACTAAATATATTTCTGTTGTTTATGGGATAAAGTTGGTGTGTGTATGCAAGTTGGATCATTTTCCAAGTTTTTAGGGTCTTCTATAGCAAAGACAAACCTAACTGAACAGGACTCCAGTTCTATGTAGGGGCACAGAGGACATCTCTTCATGGAGAAGAGACTAGAGTCCTGGCAGAAAAAAAAAGAAGAGAAAATTGAATCCAGGCCGTATAGAGAAGAGGAATAGAGATGGGGGTCTTGGGATTCTTGAGCTGCCAAGGCAGTTTAACTGAAATTAATTGAGATTAACTGAAACAAAGGCATAGATGTTTTTTGGGCGGGCTGCTGGCTGGAAGGAGATGAGAAAGCAGAGCTCCAGAGGTCACCAAGGTCTTTTATCAGCTTCTGGTGCATCAACCAGAGCGTAGGATGACAAGTAAGAGCTCTAAATGAATGGTGGTATTCGTGGCTGCCAAGACAATAGCCCCATTTTCCTCAGACCATGAGCAGGAAACCATGGAGTAAGGAATAGTTGCTATGATGTTTATATTTTTCATTTCCTTTTCTGTATCTATTAAATACTGTTGCTGATTCTGTACTTTCTTAGCCTAGTTTTTTTCCAACACAGTACTAGCTGAGTATTTAGACATGTCCAGATTGAGGAGGGTGGGGGCTTGAGCCGCATGAGGCTCAGAAAATACCTCTTTCTCCTCAGTAAGAATCTAAGTCCAAGTTCACAAGAGGTAAGTGTCGCCTGACTCATAGGAAACACACACACACACACACACACACACACACACTATATGCACTATATATGTGCAAACTCTGCCAAACTGTACTTTTGCCTTACAAATAGACAGATCTATGCACACAGTTGTTTGTGGATGTGTATGAGAGAGAAAGAGAAAGAGACAAAGTAGGAATGTACATAATCACTATAATAAGGACACTATTGGGAATTCTGGATATTGGAAAATGAGCCATCCATCTCCAGCAGGAGCGATAATACTCCTGGGGATTTTTCTCACATTCTGAGACTACAATAAAATATTAAAGCCAATGCTCAATATCTGAAGAGTGATCATTCTGTGGTCACGAAAGCTTCCACAGAGGTTATTGACCCCTTTACACGGTAAGAGTGCCAAATGCAAATGTGTTTATATATACATATATGTGTGTACTTCTATATTACACATCACACGTATACATGTGTACATGAATATGCTTTTATACATATGCATATTTCAGGCATCCTTATACATTTATATATTATACACAACACATAATATATATCTATATATATTATAAAAGCATATATATGTGTGTACATATATATATATATGCACACACACAATATACTTCAGGCAACTAGCATTTTATCCACATGGACATGCACAACATCAGCAGTTCATAAGACCTTTTCAGAGGGCTTACAAGCTCAAAATTGTTTTTATAATATACTAATCTAGCTATGTGACCATGGGCAAGTCACGTATTCCCAGTTGCCTAGCCCTAAACATTCTTCTGCCTTGGAATATATATGGAGTACTGATTCTAATATGTTAGGTAAGGATTTTTTAAAAATAATACTAAGATATTACTTATCCATTTTGCCCATTCTCTTTGCTATATTTTCTGAGTGTAGAGTGAAATTTTCCAGAAGTTACATGACCGATGAATTAAGAATTTAGCTACAAACTTGAAGGCTGAGTTAATAGCTCATCTGTGACATTGTTCTTTTGCCTTTCAAATGGACAAATCAACACATGGGGCTATTCTTGCTATTTTGCTTATATTTGTTCTGTATGAGTACCAACTAATAACTGAAGATTTTTTACATGGATGCTTGGCAACAAACCCAAATGGTGCTGCAATATTCTAAATATTGAATAATTCTTAATCTCATGGATTATCCTGCAACAATTGTGTAGAGACTTGTAAAGAAAGTACAAAAGCAATGGTGGACAACATTGTTGGTTCCAACTAGGTGGAACAGTGGATAGAGCACCAGATTTCAAGTCAGAAAGACCTGAGTTCAAATTTGGCCTCAAAACACTTACTAGCTGGGTGTAGTAATTTGTAGATTGGCAAGTCATTTAATCCTGTTTTCCTCAGTTTTCTCATCTGTAAAATGAGTTGAAAAAGGAAATGGGAAATCACTTTAGTATTGCCTAGAAAACTTGAAGGAAAGTCATGAAGGGTCAGACACAACTAAAGTGATTGCACTGAATCCTTAGCACAAATCAAGGCAGTGACACAAAATTGTAATTGTAGTTGGATTCTTTACTGCTATGTACTTGTAAAAAAAATAAATAAAATGCAATACAATCTAGGGGAGTGGGGAAAAACATCAGAGGGTATGAGACACAAGGGCATCGTGTTCTGTGGACTTAAAACCAGGCTGAGCAGCAGATTCAAAGAGGAAGGGGTTGAGAATACAATTTCTGCCCTTAATTTAGGAAAACTTTCAGAGGAGTGTGGTACACTATCCTTTAGTCCTCTGATAAAAGGGGAGAAGAGGTTGAGGGAAGGGCCAGTTTTATATCAGAATGTAGTTGATGGAGCAATAAAAAATAATTTTATTAAACCTCAACCCTTGAGTATTTCTTTTTAATATTTCATGTGACAAAATGGGAAATACACAAAGTACTTGCGCTGCATACCAAAGTGTGATGATTGTCCTGAATATAAACACTTGTGCAATTGTTGAAATGGGAGACAAACTTTTGATTTAATGGAATGTCATTTTTACTTGAAAGAACAACTGACAGACAAACTATGGTTATGCAGATTTGGGTATTTGGCAGACATCTTCTCAAAAAATAAATGAGGTGAGCCTGTCACTTCGAGGAAAATAACTGACAGTGTTTATTGCCACTTAACAAGATTTGAGCTTTTAAGCAAAAATTTAGAATTTTAGTAAATTTTTATCTGCCACCATGAGCTTGACAGCTTCCTAAGACTTTTCTGATAAATCTATTGGTGATATTGATACATATACTTTTTTTGATATCACATATTGAAATCTGTCAATATTTGGAAGACATGGTTAACTCAGTGAACCAATATCTTCCAAATGACCATTGCATGATATTACACGTACATGGGTAAATGATTCATTCAAAGGGCAAGATAGATGAATGGATTTTAATGTCACAGATTGCAAAGAGATCATAGCAACCAATCTTGAAGAAATTGCTACCTTTTAAGTTTTGGAATAATATTAAAGAATATTCACAATCATCTGAGAAGGACAATGAATAATGTTTCCCTTTTTCCAACCACATATCAATGTGTGAGGTAGGATTTTCTTTATATACCTCAACCAGCAAGACATATTACAACAAATTTAATATAGAAGAAATACGAGAATATTGTCTTTTATTAAGCCAGATAGTAAAGAGATTTATAAAAATGTAAAACAATGCCACTCCCCACTAGATTTTGATTGGACATTATGGTTATTTTTCATGAAAATATGTTCTTTATTTTCATATGTAATTATTGTGATTTTAAAAAAATGTTTAAAGCCTTACCTTCTGTCTTAGACTCAATACTGTATATGGGTTCTAAGGCAGAAGAGCAGTAAGGGCTAGGCAATGGGGATTAAGTGACTTGCCCAGGGTCACACAGCTAGGAAGTGTCTGAGGCTAGATTTGAACCTAGGACCTCCCATCTCTAGGCCTGGCTCTCAATCCACTGAGCCACCCAGCTGCCCCCTAATTGTGATTTTTAAATTAATTTACTTTTTAAAAGATTTAGTTTAAGTTTCTAATAAAGTAGATATTGATACATATATCCTACATAAATAAAAGTTTTTTAGAGTCCTCAACAATTTTCAAGAGTATAAAGGGACTCAAGGACCAAAAATGTTGGCAATTGTTGCTCTGCAAAGTTCTTAATTGCAATCCTCATGCCTTAATAATTCGATGAGTTGTTGAAATAAAAAATATTTTTCACCTGGTGGCCCATTCCCTGGAGGTATGAGCCTCTTCAAATGTAGTTATTTGAATGATAAATACAAAGGCAGCCCTTGGGGCCAATACTAAAAGCCTTTCAAGTTTCATATCTATTACAGCTTATGCTCTTCTGGTACAAGCTTTGAGAGCCAGGAGTCACAATCATGCTTTGGAAAGACATGAGAGAAAGACTTTAGTGAGTTAGATTTGGAGCTAGAATTCACTAGTGATTGCCTTCTGGTGGTCTGAAGAGTGACTTAAATGTATGTCAGATAAGTGTGGGAAAATAGAAAAGAAAAGAAAAGAAAAGAAAAGAAAAGAAAAGAAAAGAAAAGAAAAGAAAAGAAGAAAAGAAAAGAAAAGAAAAGAAAAGAAGAATGAATTAGAATGAAGAGGTAATTGTGCTCAGCATCCAGAAGTCCCTGGGATGTTCTTGAGCTCCCTTGAAATGGAGATGCAAACTTTGGGTTGTGGTCAGTGTTGAAAGATACTACAAGGGGTGTGTAGATTGGCACAGCCACAGAATCCCCAAACCCAAGAGACCTTGTGGAATTCCAATAATCAAAGAGCCAAAATAAGTTTTCCATTTTTCTGTGAGGAATTAGAAGCTTTCCACTCTGGAGAGCATACCTAGAGATAGGAGAATGACTTAACAGTTTCTTCTTCCTGTTGTAAGGATGGGATTTGTAAATTTTATACATACCTGTAACATAAGTTGGAAAAGTAGAGTAGAATTGTAAATAATAGTCCCTAACCATGTAGATAGTGTAGCATACTAACAATTTAGCAGATAATTAGAACATTAGACATAGGGAAATTGCAGAAAAAGCTAGGGAAGTTCAAAAATTTTTAGTGAGCTAGTGTAGGGAAAGCATAAGAATAAAATATATAAGTGGTGTTGGATAGATAACTAAGAATACTAACATATTAAAATAGATTCTCAATATAAAAACTAACATTACAATTAAAACATAGTTTAAACATAATTTGATAACAGCTAGGAATAAGATAGTTGTATTGCATTACTTAATAGACTTTTACATTAAAAGTAGAAACAAGTTAAAATTCTGTTAAAATCATACATGGGTTAAATAATAATTTAGAAGAGTTTAATGATAAGAAAATTGTTAAACTGTAAACTTAGACATTGTGTTCAATGGGAAATTTTTTGTGTTACAAAATTGTTTTGTACCCTGCAAAAATTGTTTTATAAATTGCAACCCTTATTCCTAACACTGGTTACTTGGCTCTCATTATTATTACAGTTTTGGCAGGGGCTCTCTTTATTCTTATACTGTCCACCCATAAGCTGAGGGATGATTGCTAGGGAATGTCAGCAAATTTTTCTCCCATTCATCACTTTGAGAAATGTAAAGAATTGAACCTATTTATGTGTGGAGTATAGGTGGTAGAGAATGACAATGCTTGATTTTCTCTTGCTTTTTTGGTATTTTCTTAGAAATTAAGTGCTTTTATAACTGGATTGGTGGTTCTTACACAGTTCTTTAGTAAAATATTATATTGATGGGGGCTTAATGTAATTTGCATAACTGATTATTCAAAATAGCCATAATCAACTTGGTTATACATGGTACAAATAGAAAAGATGTTAGATTTGGTCAGTCTATCTTTTGTTACTTACTGTTTGCACATTCTGAGGCAAACTTTTTCATCCCCCAGGCCTCATTTTCCATATATCTAAAATGAGGGGAAAAGATCAGATAAATTACAATGTGCCTTCCAGCTCTAATGTATAATCCTATGATGCTCTTTTGTATATAATGTTTTTTAGTACAAATCTGGCTCCAGACACTTTTTTTAGCTGTATGACCCTAGGCAAGTCACTCAACCCCAATTTGCCTAGCCTTTATCCCTCTTCTGCCTTCCTTGGAACCAATATACAGTATTGAGGCAGCATATTAATGTACTTCTCAGAGTCTGATACTTAGAACTGATCCCAGTACTACAGATGAACTTTGATGAAGGCAGGGTTCGACAGCACTATAACTTCTTTATTCCCAGAAGCTAAAACTTTTTCAATGCAACCCATGACCATATTTTGATTTTCATTTGTTTTTGTCTGATAAATCAGTGTTTTATATATATATATATACATATATATATATACATATATTGATTGAACTTATAGTGCACCTAAACCCAAAGATATTTTTCCAGAAGAACTTCTGTCCACCCATGTCTCCCCCAATTTATATTTATGTTTTTAGTCCAAGTGTAAGACTTTACATTTATCCCTGTTGAATTTCATCTTAATAGATTCTGCCCCCTGAGCCAAAGCGTCCAAATCTTTTAGGATATTGTCATCTAGTTTTTTAATCTCTCTCCCATCTTTGTGTCACCTGCCAATATGAAGGCCAGAGGAAAATGGTATTTCAGTCATGAACAAAAGCAGGTAAGTAGGAGTGGGCCAGATAAGTCTTCAGAACAAAACAATACTTGCTGGGTGTAGAGGATTCACAAGGGGTGGGGGCTGGTTAATTGATGAAAAATCTGGAAAGGTAGCACAGGAAATAGTAGAGTTCATTAACAGCGTAGTTTGAGTTCAACCCTTTTTGGCCAATAGAGAAAGCCAAACTTTATTTGTGTTCCCTAAAAATGCTAATGACTAAATATGGATTATAAACACAGCAGGACATAAAATTATATAGCAGACTAGTACCATCAACATACCAGGGTCTACTTTCTTCTGCAAGTAGAAAATAAAAAACAACCTAGTCCCTATATTCTGCCTACTGTTCTTTTAACCATCACAAACAGATTCTCTCTTCCTAAAACCATCTCCCCTTGATCCACATCCCGCCCCCTCAAAGAAATAAAACTAGACATACTTTTGGCAGACTAGTGAAATTAGCTGAGGACTGGTGATGGAAATGGAGCCAAAATAACTTGCACTAATTGCCTGAATCTGAATTAAAGCCAAAGAGTTAAAACATAAATGAACTGAAAACAGCAACATTTTCCAGAAACGCATACCGAACAAGTATGTTTTCCTGAAAATATTGGATAAGAATTGTCTGGGCCATTTCAAGATCATAATATCCACTTCCGTGAGCATTATCTTTCCCATAAGGGTCATTATTTTTAAAGATGGAAGTAATCCAGCAATAACCGTAGATTCTACATCCCTCTATGAGCCATCCTGTTGTTGTTCAGTTGTATCTAACTTTCTTTGACCCCATGTACCATAGCTATCCAAGGGATGGGAGGTTTGGGCAAGGATGCTAGAGTCATTTGCCTTTTCCTTCTCTAGTGGATCCAGCCATTCTATGGTATGTTATCTAGGCATGGTAAAAGGAGAGAGGGTGTAGATAGAAGACTGAGAAGATCTAGGTTGGAGTCCTAATACTAACCCATACTGGCTATGTGACCTTAGGCAAATCACTGAGTCACTCTGGGTATTCCCACCCAATTCTCAATGAAGAAAAAAGTTATAGAAGAGTGGTCAATTTGCCTAGGTAGAGTGAGTTTTCACCTTGATAAAGTCACAGATCTGGATCCCAAACTAAACTAACTCTAAACAACCAAAGACATATTTATCTGTTTCTTTGTTGTGGGATACACTTGAACTCCTAGGCCTAGAATAATTTCATTGTTAGGACTCCTATTTAAAACAGCAGAAATAAATACTAATCTCACTTAAGTTTCACTTGGTTGTTGTCTCTATACAACTGAGCTATGTTTTCTCCTCTGGCTAGCAGGAGAGTTTAGGTTATCAAAAAGAAATTACTTCCCTAAAATAAGCCTAATTTCTCCACTCAAGTGAATTCCCCTTTACCTCTAAGAAAAGCAGAACTTGTACCTAGAGAAGATCTAAAATTTCCTTCCTGTTCTAAAATGAAAGCCTGAGAAGAAAAAGAGAAGAGGAATTGGGTTTTCTTCCCTTTAAACATACCCAGAGTAACTAGAACCCCAGGTTAATGTTTATTCAAAAGCTATAGGAATGTCTTAGCTTCAATAGGGATTCTACAGATCAATTTAAAGCAGCAAACATTTTTAATTGTAGTGTGCATTTTTATAAATATGACTCATTAAATAATTAAAAACCCAAATTATCAGCTACTCAGTCATTACAAGCAAACTGAATCTACTTTGAGCAAGCAACCCATGTCTATAGATAAAAGTTTCAAAGGTCCCCTTTTCTTTTTCTCTGGAATGGAGTGCTAAGTCTTTCAGATGGAAGAGGATCTCATATCTGGTAGATCTTAAGACTTCCAGGAAAAGAGATTAGGGTGAATGTAGGGCAGCACAGCAGCACCATTAGGGATCATTGCAGTATTCAAGAAATCACGAAGTTCATCGTCTTCTTCAAGGGCTTGCTGGATATGTAGAGGGTTGATCTGGGCTTTTTTGCTCCTCTGGGCAACATTTCCAGATAGCTCCAGTAACTCTGTTGTCAAATATTCCATCACAGCAGCCAGATAGATGGGGGCTTCAGTACTGATTCTTTTAGCATAGTATCCAGTCTTTAAATATCTATAGATTTGATATGTTGGGAACTTCAAGCCAGTCTTGTCAGCCTGAAATCTCCTGAAGGATGGAGTTTTCTTGATATTTACTTTGCCTGGTTCAGACATGTTCATTCAGCTGGTGGGGAAAAAAAGCTCACTTAATCTGGTGACATTATAGATATTAACCCAGTGTTTTTCTACACAGAGAATGAGAGTTTCGTAGTTCATTAGTAGATCATAGAGCTAAAAGGGACCTCAAAGACAATTGAGTCCAATGCCACCATTTTACAGATGAGGGAAACTGAGGCTTTCAGGTGATTTGACTGGGATCATTTAACTAGTGTCTGAAGTGGAATTTGACTCAGAGCTTCCTGACTCCAACTCCAATGCCTTATCCACTACACTGTTTTTCTTCTTGAAGTCATCTAAACTAATCCATCCTTGAATAAGAACTTCATCATAGTATTCCTGGCAAATGGTCAAATACCTACTACTAGAGTAGGGATTCTTGATCTTGGGTTCATGATCATTTTTTTATGTATAATTTGACAATCATTTCACTGTAATTATGTCCTTTGGTAATTTTAAGTGATTTATTTTATACAATTAAAATTCTGAGAAGTCCATAGGTTTCACCAGACTTTGAGAGAGATCTATGACACAAAAGATTTAGAATTCCTGCACTTAAAGATCTTTGAGGAAGAAAAATTCATTGCCGGCCTAGAGCAAAATATTCTCATTTTAGTCAGCTTTAATCATTAGGAAGCTAGGTGGCACAATGAATAGAGTGCCAGGTCGGGAGTCAGAAAGATTCATCTTCCTGAGTCCAAATCTGGTCTCAGACATTAACTGTGTTATCCTAGGCAAGTCACTAAACCCTATTTACCTCAGTTTCCTCTCTGTAAATTGAGCTGGAGAAAGAAATATCAAACCACTCCAGTATCTTTACCAAGAAAACCCCAAAAGTGGTCATGAAGAGTTGGTTGGGCATGACTGAAAAATGACTGAACAAGTCATTAGAAAGCATTTGGAAATCTCTCTACAACTTCTCATTGCTCCTTGTACTATCTACAGCTGAAGCAAACCTAATCCTTTTTCTTCATATCATCCCTTTTCACAATTGAAAGCATTCTGGGAAATGCCTCCTCTCTTCAATTTGAAGTCAATAAAAACACCCAAAATATTATTGGATACCTGGAGGTATTTAATACCTTCTGAAAAAAATTATTAGAGGGGCATAGAGGCATAAGGAGGGCAGAAATAGCTAGTGCCTTTAAGATTTTTGCTGCCTATGGGAAAGAGAAAGTCCATTGTAGAAAGCAATTTGGAATTTACTAGCGTATGAAAAGAGATTAAAAGGACAGCTTTGGAGAAATCTGGGAAGGCTTATTTGAACTGATGCAAACTGAAGTGAGCAAAACTAGAACATTTTGTACATTGTAAAGACAAATAGTCTCGAAAGACTTAAGAATTAAGATCCATATAATGACCAACCATAATTACAGAGGACCTATGGGAAAGCATGCTGCCCACTTTCCAACAGAGAAGTATTGCATTCAAAATACAGAATGAAACAGATTTTTTTTTTGTCATTACCAAAGTGCAAATTTGTTTTGTTTGATGATACACATTTATTACAAGAGGTTTTATTTTTCAGTTGTAGGGTGGAGTAGGTTGGAAAGGTGATAAATTTTGTTAAACAATTACATTTTTAAAAAAGAAAAATAACCTGAGTTTGGAGTAGAGTGGGTATGGGAGAATGCTGGTAAATTAATGGAAGAAAAGCCTTCCTGAAAGATGGGAGCTGCAATTATTTCAGTGTCTCCTAATTAGCTTTCTTTTGAGGGCTTAAGATAGCTTCTTTCTTATGCATTTATTTAATTAAAGTTTTTTGGTGGTGGTTATTAGGTATATAATTGTAATTATATATATATATGCATATATATATATGTAATTCTAAAAAAAAAAAGATAGTTTCTCTCTTTGAGTATTAACACTACCTTTCCTGGATTATCAAACCTTTCACATTTCTTTTCTATCTTCTCCAAACACTAGACTGTACTATCAGTTAGCACATCAGAACCTTTCCTTAAAGCTTTTTTTTTTTTTTATTGTGGAGGGAAAGCCTAAAAGGCAGGGTCTATATCTTCTTTTTTTCTTTGCATTTTTTGTTTCTAGTATGGAGCCTGGCACACAGTAGTCACTTTAGAAAAGGCTTAATGATTTAACTTAATGATTTTACATTTAATGATGATTTATACTTATGACTTAATGAGTAACATTCCCATATTATTTACTCATTGTAGCTATAGCTCCCAAGGTCAGGTAGAACCACTTGAAGGCTTCATTACTTTTTTTTTTTAATTTTAAAGCCTTAACTTTTGTGTATTGACTTATAGGTGGAAGATTGGTAAGGGTAGGCAAGGGGGGTCAAGTGACTTGCCCAGGGTCACACAGCTGGGAAGTGTCTGAGGCCAGATTTGAACCTAGGACCTCCTGTCTCTAGGCCTGGCTCTCAATCCACTGAGCTACCCAACTGCCCCTTCATTACTTCTTGACCCTTAAACCTGGACCCTAAAGTTTCATTTAGGAAGCTTGAAAATCAAATTAACTGATAGCACAATTCATTATAACTCAGGTTGTTGAACCCCAGGGGAGAGAGTATGATTTTCACAATGAATTTGATTAAGCTTTCTCTTAGTCCTGATATTCACTTTCCCTATGAAGATAATAAAACTATTTTCATCAAAGGACACTCAAAAGTATTACTTTGGGGGCTTGAAAATTTCCAAACTCAACTGCAACTGTAGAAAAACCAACCATTTAGGAGTTGTTCTAACTAAATATTTGCAGTAACCCATACACAGGAAAAATTGATTCTCATATTAAAAAATAAAAGCCCTTACCTGTAAAAATCTGCTCCAACAATAAAACCAAATGAATTAATCAATAACTCTAGTCTCAGATGCAAGAAAATGCTCAACCTATTCTTGATGTTTCACCATTTTAACTGCTTTGTGCTAGTGAGTATGTGAGGACCACTCTTCTTCTAAGATGAGAAAATTGATGGCACCTGGATTATTCAATCCCCAAAAGATTGATCCCAGGTATGAGTAAGAGTTTAACCATACAAACCTGTAAGTGGGATGTCTATTTCAAGACCAATTTAATTGGCTACCCTACCATGAAATAGGCCAATAAAAATATTTTTCCAGGCCAAGGTTTTCAGAATTCTGCCTACAAAAACATAGAAGATGGGTATAAATGGAATTTTTTTTTTATCCTGGGACTCCATTCTAGGAGCATAGGGCCACAACCAGTAGGCAATGGGTCACACAGTCGCTCAGGGTCACACAGCTGGGAAGTGTCTGAGCCCGGACTTGAACCTAGGACCTTTCGTCTCTAGGCCTGGCTCTCTATCCACTGAGCTAGCCCAGCTGCCCCTACTTTAGGTTGCAGTTTCTTTAGCAGATGTAGTTTTTACAGGGTGGGGTTGCTAGCCCCACGCCCAACCCTCCTCCTTTTTTCATCCGGGCTAGGGACCGTCCTTGGCCCAGGAGTGGTAAGGGTGGGCAGTAGAGATCAAGTGACTTGCCCAGGGTCACACAGCTGGAAGTGTCTGAGGCCGGACTTGAACCTAGGACCTCCAGTCTCTAGGCCTGGCTCTCAATCCACTGAGCCATCCAGCTGCCCCTATAAATTCCTATAAATGGAATAGGTGAATCCAAATCTACTTTCTTAGATTGTTTCTTTCCCCCTCATATTTTCCATCTTCTATTCTACCCCCTCAAATATTCATTATTCTTCTCTCTACATTTTCTATCTTTGTACTCCACCACCTCGAATATTTATAGTCCTAACCCTAATACCAGAATCTCAGTGTTTCATTTTAAAATTATTATATCAGTTTTTCTAAGAAACTAAAAATATTCACTGCCTTTTGAAGAATGTTCTTTCATAGTTCTCTAGGACCAGAAAATGGTTGCTTTTCTCATTCTTCAGTTCAATCAGTAGGGATTGTCTGTCATACACACCAGCTATCTTTTAGAAAGCTATGGTCAGGAAACTTGTTTGCCTTTTCTTAGTTGAAAAAGTTTTTAAAAGGGAAATTTAGAAAGGTTTTACTCTGACTTTAATTTATGTTCAGAGGCTGATTAAGTCTTGTTTACTGGGAAGAGAAACGGGAGGTATATTTTTCCCTTCACCTTTCCTCTCTCAGGGAGAAAACCACATATTTTGGGAGATTTAGTCACTCTGGAGGGAAGCTAGGTGGTACAGTGGATCAGATGAGTCAGAAAGACTCATCTTCCTGAGTTCAAATCTGGTTTCAGGAACTATCTGTGTGACCCTTGGCAAGTCACTTAACCCAGTTTGCCTCAGTTTCCTCATCTGTAAAATAAGCTGCAGAAGGAAATGGCAAACCACTCCCATATCTTTGCCAAAAAATAAAAAAAATATCCCCAATGTGGTCACAAAATGTCAGACATGATTGCAAAACAACTCAACAATGGCTCAAGTCACTTGACTTCTGATTTCACTCAGCACTCAGAAACTGTTAGACTGTGTTCCTTATGGTCACTTACCCTTCTAATACATTTAATATGATAAAACTATTGAATCAAATATATCCAAATGATCTATTGTATTTTATACGACTCATGTATATAGCTTTTTTAAAAACGAGAGGGAATTTTTCTGTTTTACAGATAATACATTTAGTTGAGTAAGAAAAGAGGGATGAACCGGGGGTTCAGAGCCTCAGATTTAACAATAAGGAGAGTTTATTGGGTTATTTTAATGAGTACTCTGAAAGAGAGGCAGCCATTTTAGGAAGATACTTCTGGTAAATTAAAACTAGTGTAGCCCCAAAAGTATGTGAGCAGAATAAAGGTGCCATTTTTATTTTGCTCCTAGAAGGCAAAATGTAGAGGTTTTAAAGGAATATCATGGCTCACAAAGGGAGTGAGTTTCTTGGAATACACTGCCCAAGTGAAAGGAGTAGGGGAGTCAGTTACTCAGATATGTATCTAATGTCCCAAGACTAAACAGTGATTGCCAGCACAGCCTACCTTGATTGCACCTGATAATGATACGTAGAAAACCAAGACTGACTGTGGTTAAGGAAAAAAGACTCATATACCAAAGTACCTTTAATAGCACTTTTGTGATGTTAAAAAAAAATAAAAAAACAGATATAAAGTAGATATCAATTTATTGGGCAATGGCTGAAAAACTGCGAAATACAAAAATGATGTAAATATTATACTGCTATAAGAAAGAATGAATATGAAGAATCCTAAAAAACATGGGGAAAGTTGTATGAAATAAATTGTAGTGATAATGGATAGCAAAATGTCAGAAAACAAATGTTAAAAAACTGTTTCTACATGGAATTGAGAAAATCGCAAGTATTACTGGGGGAAACATTTTTTAAACTATAAAAGGTAGCATGAGTAGTCATTGAATTTTTAAAATGTTATACCTATTTTTAAATTTTTGCTAATTTTTGTTTCAATCAATTTATAGAAATAATATGATGGAAATTGAATTATGAACTCTACAATTAAAATATGCTGAAACATACAAGTACCAGTTTCAACTTACTGATGAACATGTATGTATATAGTCCATGTGCATACTAGACTCTTAGTTCTGTGTTTTTTACATTATATCATTTTCAATATAGTATTACATTGTTTAAAATACCTTGTAATTTATAATATGGAACATTAATGTAACATGGTCTTTCAGTCATTCCCCAGTCACTGGACTTTTGGGTTATTTCTAGTCTATTGTTATGAACACTTTCATATGTAGATTTTTTGAGTTATATTTTATTTTTATGTTACATAAGATATGTAACATAAAAATAATATGATGCATATGATTTGTTATAAATTATAATAAATATGCTTATCCAAGAAATGAATTCTCACATTACCTGTGTCCAAAAATTTGTCTCATTCTTTTTTCCTCCTTCCCTCCCATCCTTCCCCCAAAAGGCAGATGATATGATATAGGTTCTACATATTTTATCATATAATACATATTTTCCTATATTACCTACACTAGAGAAAAATTCATGGAGGAAATAAAGTAAAGAATAGTATGTTTTAATCTGCATTCAGATTATCTTTTCCTTCTATGCCCTTGGATATCCTTTTTTGTCATTACTGGGTTTTGTTATGTAAATATTTTTATTTGTATGTGACCAAATCCACCAAACTTGTCTCTGATGATTTTTTCCATTGCTCAAATAGTTAAAAATTATAATCCTTCAACATTTGGAATAAGTAGGCTATTCCACTTCTTCTAACTTTTAAGTTCTATACATAAACCCTTCACTGGTCCTGCTGGATTTTGTCTAATGTATCTAAATTTATTTAACTCCTATGATTATCTAGATAACATAGTATCATCTATTGTGATTGAACGAGTCCTTTCCCCAGTGTAAATGGTAACAGGCTTATTTATTTATGTTTTACATTTAATGTATATTTGACTCTAGTATAGTTGTTTCTCTAAGTGTATATTTGGGCAGTTAGTGCCAGGCCTGGAGTTAAGAAGATTCATTTTTCTGAATTTATATCTGGTCTCAGACACTAACTAGCTGCATGAACTTGGGCAAATCATTTAACCTTGTTTGCCTCAGTTTCTAATAAAAAAAATGAGCTGGAAAAGATAATGGCAAATCATACCAGTACTTTTGCCAAGAAAACCCCTAAAGGGATCACAAAGACTGAACTATACAACAAGTGTATATTTGCTTCTCTGATTTTGCTGGTTTGTTGGTTTTTTGGTCCAGTAAGTCTGCTCTTTATTGGCTTTTATGAAATGAAATTATCATGATATAATAATTAAACTGTGATGCCTTTTTTTGCTCATATCATTAAAGTTGTGTACTTTCCCTTTTAAAGAGCTTGCCTATACCTTGGTAGTTATATTTTACAATCATTATTATTAATTAAATTTTAAAATTGATTTTTTACCTATTTATTATTGGTGTATAAGCACGTAAGTGATATTTGAAAGTTTATCAATAAATGTTAATATACAGATACCCAGATATGGATAGAGATATGGATATGTGCCCAATACTTCTTGGACTAGGAGAGTAGGACCAGGATGGGGGAATCTAACTCTGCCTCAAGTAATTAGTCCAAGATCCTTTCTGAAAAACAACAAAAAAGAAAACAGCCAAAATATTTTCCTTCTCCACACATGACCTTCCCCACCCTGCCCAGTGGGCATATATATCAGATAAAAACTAGGACTCCCAGATGAAATAAAATATGATAGGAGATTGCCCCATTCTCTACCCCGATCCCCGTGAAATCTTTTGTGCTGCCTTCCAAGCTTCCTCCTCATGCATGGGAGCCATCTGTAAGCATCAAGGAGGACCAGTAGTTAGGTTTCTTGCTTGTTTTAGGGGGAAGGGTGTCATGCAGTAAGTTTGATCCTCCTCCCTCTGCAATGGTGACAGCTGCACTTAGTGTTTTCACCTTTTCATCATTGCCCACTGCCATAGGGTATTGCCTGGACTTGATCAGATACACCTTTCCATTTTTCCATTTTGTCTGAACAGACATTGCCTTTCAATTCCAAAAGCCCCACAATGAAGTACTCCAGGATGTTCCTCAGGTGAATAGAAGCCCTTACTCCTATACTGTCAGCACACAGGCTTCTCTTCAGATTTTGATGGGAAATTGTAAATAAGTTCTTTGGAACTTGGACATCTTGAGGGCTACAGTCCATCTGCTGATTTTCTTCCCCATTGGGGTTATTTTCAATATAGTTGAAGTAAATGTGGAAGAAGAATCAGTAAGTCATATAAAAAGAAACTCAAAAAGGGATTTAAAACAGGAAAAATAGCCTAGAGTGCAGACCTATCTAGCTATCTTCCTCAATTGATGAAGAAAATTATGTATCATATATTCAAAATCCCTGGAAACCTTCAAACACTTCAAATACTTCATAAGTATGCTTAAATTTTCTTTGCATAGCCTGCTGGTATTTGTCCTCCATGTTGGAAGAGAACTAATAGCATCAGGAGCATAATGTCTTGACTTGCTCATGAAATGGATTTAAGTGAGGCAGAGTTGCACAAAGTCATCAACTTCATTCTCTCTTTCAGAGTCATCGAGTCCAGTAGCAAGACAAAAGTCAGGATGAGTGGCAATGGCCTGGGATGCAGTGGATGACTGTGGCACCTTCTAAGTCTGGCCAAGTCTTGGATACTCCATAGCACCTGTTTTGGCTGCCTTCATGGCTGTTGGAACAAATTATTCACATCTGCTCATTGCACCTAGGGAAATCTTCATGTGCGTGGGGTAGATAACCTCCCTAATTCATTAACAGATTTGAGGTTTAGCCTGTCTGCAAAGATGGTTTTATCAGGATGTGGCCACTAGGCACATTATGGATTCTTGGAGCCACATATTACATTTTATGTATGAATTGCATGTTCAGAATCCCTAATAATCACCTTTACACCCCTCAAATACTTCATAGAGTATGTTTAAAGTTTGCTTTTCGTAGCTTAAATAGAAAATTAGCATAGATGAAAATATAGCATCTTCTATTTGTACTGAATGGCCTAATGATCAGACCTAACAGGTAATAGGACAATCTGTCTTTTTTTCCTCTAGGGAAGAAAAAGTAGTGGTTTCTGGTCAACCCCTTGGAATCTCTTTGGGTGATGGGATTCATTCTGACACTTATTTTTAGATTGCCTACAATGCAAGGCCACATAGAAAACAACTTGAGTAGGCACTCAATAAATAATTGATTGGCTGATTGATTGAAACTATGCTTAAGGGGATGGCATTATGGGAATTGGGCCATGGTTAGCTTTGTAGAGATTGTCTGATTCTAGATTTAGGAACACTACGGGTTAAAATTCAATATTTCTTCATAGACAGAGGCAAGAATAATAAAGACCAAAGGAATTCAGAAATGGGAAATTTGTTTAAACTGAAAATGGACATCCAGACCTAAGAACTGCTTTCAACAGTTTAACAAGCAGTTGTTTCATTTCCACCATTCAGGAAAGTCTAAGTAACGTGGTCTAAAAAGTTTTCTTCTCAGTAATTGATTAGATACCATTTAGTAATTAATACCAGTGTCCAAGACTGCAGAACTCTCCCGTGTGTTTTTTACCTCAGACACCCTCACAGCATTATCACACCTTCCCTTTTTGTTGTTTGATCACTTTTGTATTTTTCTAAGCCTGAAATCAGACTCTGCCCTAGAAAAATACTCAAGAGGTAACAGCTTTAGAATACTACTTAATCTAGTCTGATCCTGGAGTGAATTGGGATATAGTTGGAGAATAGAAAAGAAACATTGGTATGTGAAAAGTCCATTGGTTTTGGAGTCAGAAAACCTGAGTTCAAATATTGACTTTGCCACCTAATTAATCCCTGTATAATTTAATAAATTCTTCATCCATAAAAAAAAGAGGTTTGGATTAAATAACCTCTAAAATCCTTTCTAGTTCTAAATCTGTGACTCTTAAGTAACTTAGGCGTCATCTGAGAATTATAGAGTAATTGGAAATCCTTCAAGAACTCTTACTTAGGGGCAGCTAGGTGGCTCAGCAGATAGAGTGCCAGGCCTGGAGTTGGGAGGTCCTGTGTTCAAATATGGCCTCAGATACTTCCTACCTGTGTAACCCTCGGCAAGTCACTTCACCTTAATTGCCTTGCCCTTGCCCTACTGACTTAGAGTTGTTACTAAGACAGAAAATAAGGTTTGTTTGTTTGTTTGTTTTTTAAGAGAAGAACACTTACTTTGAATTTAGGCAAGCACATAAATTATTTCTGCCTTGTAGGATTTCAGCTTAATTGGGCAATGATGGCAGAGTCCTAGCCTGCAATTCTCTTTCCAGAATTCTACCTTAAACATGAATTTTCTTAAGATGATGAATCCTAAAACCTTTTGCTTTCAAAAATGTCATTCTCAGCCCAGTTGATTAGGGAATGCATTTGACTGCTTTTACAATGAATATTCAACAGTATCCACAGTGTGCCTGTGATCCTAAAGGGCATGGGATCCCCAACCACAACACTTTATACAAGCTAATAATTTCCAGTAATTAAATCCCCATGTTACCATACTTGGGAAAGTATACCTCCAAAGTATACATGCAGGTAGGGTTACCGTATCATTTTGGTTGCTTTAAAAACATTTCTTTTTTTTCCCTTTTTTTATTTTTTAGAAAAGTTATCCATGGTTACATGATTCATGTTCTTACTTTCCCCTTCACCCTCCTAAATCCCCCCCCATAGCCGATATGCATTTCCACTGGTTTTAACATGTGTCATCGATCAATACTTTAATAACATTTCTGACAGCTAATTTTAAAGAAGGCAGACATAGCAGAGCCCCTTTCTAGGTGGCCAGCTAATGTGGAATGTTCTTTGCAGTGTGCCTAGAACAGTGATAATGATGATAATGATGATGATGGCATTTATATAGCACTTTAAGATTTACAAAATGCGTTACAAATATCTTCTTATTTTATCCTCATAACAACTCTGGGAAGTAGGTTGCTATTATTATTCTCATCTTATAGATGAGGAAACTGAGGCATGGTGAAGTTAATTGACTTTTCCTAGGTCACACAGCTAGTATGTGTCAGAGATCAGATTTGAACTCAGAGTCTCCTGACTCCATTGCTCTAAGCACTGTACTACCTGCCTACTGCTTGCAGATTGACACCATATCTGTTATTTAAGGGTGTTGACTAGAGCACCGAGAAGTTAACTACCTCACAGACTATGTTTCAGGAATTGAATTTGAACTCACGTCTTCCTGACTTCAAGATCAATTTTCTAGCCACTTTATTTCAATGTCTCTTAAATTTTTTTTTTTATTAAAACCCTTATTTCTGACTCAGAATCAATACTGTGTACTGGTTCCAAGGCAGAAGAGTGGTATGAACTAGGCAATGGGGGTAAGTAACTTGGTCAGGTTCACACAACCAGTGAGTGTCTGAGTCCAGATTTGAACCCCAAATTGCCTATCTCTAGGCCTGGCTCTCAATTCACTGAGCCACCCAGCTACCCCTGAACCACATTGCCTCTTGAGAAATCCTTAATACCTGTGACACAGCTATCTTGAGTAATGACACAAAACTATCATTCCTCTTCAGCTTGATTTAAAGAATAACTGTCCAACAATTAGAGCTAACCTACAGTGAAACGAGCTCCAATGAAGCTAAAGGGGTCCCCCTTGGAACCTAGCTAGGAGTCATCAGGAAGAAGCTGGATTGCCATTTGTTGAATGTCATAGAATAATATCTCTATAGTTAGAAGAGACTACAGAGGTCATCTAGTATAGTCCCTTCATCTTACCAGAGAAGAACCTGAAACCCAGGGAGAGTAAGTGAAGGTCTTTTGGCTCTTGATCTGATACTTTTTGTATTAGAATATGCTGTCTCTGTATAAGGGAGAAACCTATGAGTAAATCTGATTGTGTTGTGAATAATGCAAGCCTCCAGTTTTTATCCCATATTCACCTTTGGAGCTGAAAAGTTGAATGATGATTCATCTAGATATAGGGTATTTTGTGTTCTATTCATCTAGATATTGGGTATTTTGTGTTCTATTCTCCTCTCTACATTTTATTGTCCATTTAATTGATTTGGAAACTAGTGAGAGAAATTTACTATTTTCAAATGTCTTTTTAAATTTACCTAATGTCAAATGAAATTATTTTCCAAGATCATTTTCCCAGAAGGCAAGATATATATGTATATATATGTATACACACTGTAATAGTAAAGAGGGAGCCAGCAACCAATGTTTTATGGAAGGGAGATAGAGAGAGTATATGAGGTGACTCTCTTCCAGCAGAGACATATTAATATATTTATATAAATATATGTTAAATATATAAATATATACCAAATATATATTTATATATAATTTTAATTAATATATTAATGTAATTAATATATTGATATATTAATTCATGTGATTAATTAATATATATTAATTGCTTCAAAAATAATAGTTCTACAGCTGCTTGCTACAGAAGTAATTACCTTAAGAAGAATGCAGCAACTGCAGGGTTAGAGGACTTTTCACAGAGCAGAAATTAGATCATCACATTTCAGGAGATGCTGCAAAGGATTATGAAAACGAATGGATAATGAAGGCAGGAGTCTAGGCCTTAGAAGTGGGTTTGGATAAAGGTCAACTTCAGTCATTTTCTTTCTATCCCTAACTGGCCATCATTAACACTGAGCATTTCCTATTGGGATATTGATGAGCATTATTTGAATTTTATAGTAAAAAAACTGGAAATGACCTATATGCTCAACAGTTAAATGATGACAGAGGAAATGATGGTATATGAAGATTATTGCACCCCAAGAAATGACATATACAAAGAGTGCAAGGAAGCAATAAAAAGCTCATTTGAAACAATGTGAAGTGAATAGTCTAGATTTATATAGTGCTTGGCATACATTCTCTCATTCGAGTCTTGCCATACCTCTCTGAAGCACATATTATTTTTATTTGTATTTTACAGATGAGGAAATTGAAGATCAGTGAGGTCAAATGACTTTGCTACGGCCACACAGCTAATAAATGAGATGGAATTTTTAGCCTAGATTTTTTCTAACTCAAGGTTTAGTATTCTATCCGTGGAGCAGTGCTATACTATCTCTTAGTAAAGCAAGCAAGTTCAGAATATATAGTAGTGTACATATGTACTGACCATACATTCCAACCATGAAACATTGTGATATGGAGAAAAGAACTCTGGATTTTGAATCATAAGATCTGGCTATGAAGCTTAACACTGTTCCTCAGGTGGCCTTATGCAAATCACTTCACCTCTCTGAGGCTGTTTTCCCATCTGTAAGATGAGGGGTTTGGCCCAGGTAATCTTTAAAGTCAGTTTCAGTTTTAAATCTCCTGAGAAATAAAACTAACATCAGCAAAACTAAAAAAAAAAAAAATACAAAATAGTACATACACACAAGAAAAATAGATCAAAATTTGAGACAGAAACAAACAACATTTTCGTGGATCATAGAATCATGGATTTAGAACTAGAAGGAAAACCTTAGAATTTTGTCATCTAAACTTATCCTTCATTTTACTAAGAAAACTGAATCTCAGAGATGCTATGACTTGCCCAGTTATTTTGTTATGGTCATTTTTAAGCAGGTTTCTAAAAAAGTAATTTTGAGTTTATGATTTTAGGTATATTTAGAACATTAAAAATTTTAATTTGTTTGAATGTCTTTTTTAATTTGTTTGCCTTTTTATTTGTTTTGGCTAATGTCTATTATGCTTGGAATAAAAGAATTTCAAAGAACCTGAAAGACATCAAAGCAGAGCTGAGCCCTACAATCAAGATCCCAAAGACCTTTCACTTTAAAGTAAAAAAGGAAACTCTTTAACCTACTTCTAGAGATTGTAAGAGCAAAGGTCTAGAACTGAATTTAGAGGCTATCTCATCTTGGTCCTCATCTTATAGATGAGGACATGAAGACCCACATGATTTAAGTAAATTGCCAAAGATTGTATTTGTAGAAAATCACAGAGCTGAGATTCAAACCTAGGGGATTTGACTTTAAGCCCAGCATTGTTTCTAGAGAATTACCATTGGTGGATATAAAAGGGAATCCTATCAGGTCTATATAATTAACATTTCTATTCATGAATCTAGACTCTTCTTGCCTGGACTTGGTCTCAACATATCTCTGAACTTACCTCATTTTCCTCTTCATGGAACCTTCTTGGACATGCCTTGGCCCCTGAGGTTATCTAATCAGTTATCTTTAAAATAAAAGGAGAATGGGGCAGTTAGGTGGTTCATTAATAGAGACCCAGGCCTGGAGATGGGAGGTCCTGGGCTCAAATTTGACCTCAGACACTTCCCAGCTGTGTGACCATAGTCAAGTCACTTAACTCCAGTTGCCTAGCCCTTTCCATTCTTCTACCTTGGAAGTGATACTTAGTATTGATCCAAAGACAGAAGTTAAGAGTTTAAAAAATAAAATAAAATAAAATAAAATAAAATAAAATAAAATAAAGGAGAACTTAAAATCGATAATCTAGAGATGCATGACTCTTGGATCTTCAAATTGTAAAAATTAGTGTCATTGATGACTCAGAGCAGTTCTTCATTGGAAATAGCACACTTATCTATATAGGGTTACCCTCACAAAATGTGAGGAATTTTTGACAGCCTGCTTGGTTAGGCTACTTGTATGGCCAAAGGTAGATATTGGGAAGGGATTATCAGTGTGATGATAACTGGGGTTATCTTAGATTATTAGGGACTAAGATTTTAGTTTTATCTCTATGTGGTAAAGGTAGCTTTCTTCTATTCTCTCTCAGGGAAGACACTACATGCACAGCCTAAATAACTGCTAATGCAATAAGGACTGGAATTACTTTGTAGACCAAATGGGGTAAGATCAAATGGGATATTCTATATCAATTAATATTTAGTCAATAATAATGTTTTTATGCTCCTGCTGTGTTCCAGGAACTTGCTAAATTCTGGGAACATAAAGAAAGGTAAAAAACAAGCAAAAACTCCACTCTCACTTCATCTCCTCCTACCATAATACCTAGCTTCTTTTAAAGCACATTTCAAGGTCTGAATCCTACATGAAAGTTTTCCTAATCTACCCTGTAATTATCAAGTTCTCCCTTTTGAAATTACTTTGCATATTTATTTTATTTACAAAGCATAGTTCAAGAAGACAGAATAAGAAAGGACAAAGACTTAGAGATTAAATGTAAGACTCATGCCTTTATACCATGATTGCTTCCTTCAAGGATTGAATTGTTAGGTCTTGGGCACAATGAACACCAAATAACATCAAAATAAATTAAATAGACTATATTTTGATGGACAAGAAATTATTTTTTATTAATGTGGTGGTTGTCGCTGAATTGCAGTCTGTGCAGAGAGAAACCATTAGAATACTACCAGAGTTAAGACTGGAAAGAATAAAAAACAGAAAACAATAATGAAAGAGAAGATGTGGTATCAATTGTGAACCATTTAAACAAGTAATTGACAGTCAAAAATGGAAAATGGACAACATAGATGGCAAAATAATTACTGTAATTAATTTTAATACTTTTATAAAGAAGTTTTAACTAATATAAATGAATTACCACAACATGGAGACCAAAAAAGCCCAGAAAGCAACAGTCAGCAAACATCTGACTTAACTTGCCAGATGGAGAGAGATGACTGCCAAAGGCAACATCAGGTTAGAATAGAAACATGTCTGTGAAATCTTACAAAGAAGGATGATGGATGATTATTTGCAGTAAAGCATAAAGTGAGAGAAGCATTGGAGGGTACAACCAGTTTAAAGAAACTTGGCAAGACATTCAACTTGGCAAAGCCATCCTGAGGGCTTCTGAGGACAAAAATGGAAGTAGAAGAAAAATGGAAAAGATTTGTAAAATTAATATAATCAATTGTTTTTTTTTTTCCGTCAAGGACAGTGGACCCACCATATTTAAACCCTTAAACTACGGTCCTAGATGTATTTATAGGGGAGGTAGAAATGACCCTAAAGAATACAAAGACTGGGAAAGCAGCCAGATTGGACCAACTGTATAAAAAGGAGAATGGTACTGGAGGGGACACAAGTGTGGGAATAATTGAGCAATTGATGTATAAGGAGTCTGGAAGAGGGGAAGATATCAAAAGCATGCCAAAAATTTCAGATCTTATTAACACTTTTAAAAGACCACTGAGAGAACTTTGGAAAAACTATTGATCTTTATTCCTGCTCTCCCAAATCTACACTTTTTTTCTTAAATGAAATACACAAATCATAGGCATCCATGTTGAGGATATTAGTAGGGAGCAAGTAGGTTTTTACAAATTATATTCCCAATTAATTGAAAGAGATAGAAAATACATAATCTCACTGTTTATTGATTATTGATTTATGAAATAACATTTGATTTAATAGATCAAAATGTTACCTTAAAGGCACTTTCCCCACAAGGTATTGGCATAAAGATGGCTTGGTGGATAGAGTACTAGAATATGTGAGTTCAAATCTGACTTTAGCTACTTATTAATAGTGTGATTCTGGACAAGTCACTTATCCTTTGTTTAATCCACTGGAGAAGGAAATGGCAAACTACCAAGAAAACCCCATTTATTTAATCCACTGGAGAAGGAAATGGCAAACCACCAAGAAAACCCCAAGGACAGTATGGTCCATAGGGACACGAAAAGTCAGATGTAACTAGACAACATCCTCCAAACAAGCATAAAAATTATTCAAGAATATTTAAAATATGTATCAACTTAAATAACCTTATTTAATTATTCTCTGATATTCAACATTAAGTAAGACATGAAAGAGGAAGACAGGTGATGACCAATTGTATTTTCCACTGTGCTGGAGGAGATCCAGCAACAATCTAAATTGGAGATTCCAGGGGATAGTGAGGTACTCTAGATGCTGCTATTTGAAGGAAATATTAGTGATCATTTCAAAGCTCCACAATATTAATCAGCCTCCTGGAAAAAAAAAGGTTGTATTGACTAAAAGAGTTTGGTCTGTCAACCCACAAGGGAAAGACACAGTAGATAATGTCAAATACCCAGTTACGCTCTAGTGGCCATCTATTATCTCAAGATCAAATGTAAAAATCCTCTCTTTGGTTTTTTGAAGCCTTTCATAACTTGGCCCCTCCAGTCTTCTTATATCCCATTCCTCTTCTCTGCAATCCAGTGACACTGGTCTGTTTGCTTTTCCTCTCATCCATAAGGCACTCATTGGCTCTCCTCAATGCTTGGAATGCTCTCCTTCCTTGTCTCCTCTTCTTGGCTTCCCTAACTTCCTTCAAGTCTTGGTTCAAATCTTACCTCTGTAAGAAACCTTTCCTGCACCATGTTGTTAGATACTTATTTTTCTTCTTAGAAATAGTATTTTTTTTAAAAATCTGAAAGAACAGCAGGAAATATGATACTGAAAATTAAGTAAACTGCATTCATTTCAACTAAAAAGAGTCTAACATTAATGGCTTTGAAATCAATGATTTCAATTGTAAATGTTAGGATGTGAAATTGTATATAGGACCAGTTTATTAACTAAGTACTTTTAAACTGGAACTGCTAGTCTTAGCCTATCATTTTACTTATTTATAAGCTGAGATTATCCTATACATATCTTAGTTGTCATAGTTGTTTATTATGTTGTCACCTCCACTAGATTGTATAGTCCTTGAGGACAGGGACCATTTTTGTACTTTCTTTGCACCTCTACCACTTACCATATTGTCTGGCATATAGTAGGCTCTTAAAAACTTGTTGACTGATTGACAGGATGAACAACATAAAGAGCTTTATCTTTATTGTTTCTTTAGAATAAAAGAGCAAAAATTTACACTAAGTTGGACCCAGAATTGAACAGGAGAAGATAACATTGGTTTGCCTTTAAGAAACTGCAAGACTCCTTTAATTACCTCAAAATTTCGATGAAAGCAAAAGTATGTCATCTTTTTTAATATTAATATTCTACCAGTGGTACTGTTTGGCAGTAAACATACAATATAATAGGGCCTAAAGAACTAAAGATGAGTGTCACAGAGAGGACAATGGAAAGTGTATGGTGATTGAGAGGAAGCAGCAATAAGAAAATTTGAAGGATAGAAATAAACAATGTCAGTAAGGAATAATAAGATAGGAAAAGAAAATGGGCTGGTTACATTGTGAAGAAACAGATAGATATTAAGAGTATTTTAATTGTAACTTTGAGATGTTAGAAGAAATTAAGGAAGAACTCTTCCCAGGGCTGGACCCCTTGTGGAGAATTTATGAAAGGACAAGAGATGAATAGGATAGTATTCATGGGTGGGCTGCAAATCCTATTGTGCAGAGAGAATGAAATAGGTGGCATTACAGATTCTTTGGCTCTAAATATACTTTGCATATTTGCTAGCCATACATTTATTAGCATATTCTTGCCATTCCCACCCCCAAACCCCTGAAAATTCAAGTTACTTGAAGACAGAAACAATTTCCTTTTTATCTTTTATTCCTACTACCTATAAGTATTCGTTGAGTTGGGTTTGTGGCACTAAACCCCCAGTATTCTGAGTCCTTTCTCTTATTTTTTTCCCCCAAGAAACAAAGAAGACTACCATGGGAAAGATTGGGAAAATCACTCAAAGTACTGGGCAGCTAGTTGATATAGTGTATAGAATGCAGAACGTAGGAGTCAGAAGTACTTGAATTCACATCTTGCCTCAGATATTTATTTTGTATCACCCTGAGCAAGTCATTTGGGGGCAGGTAGGCAATGAAGCCTAGAGACAGGAAGACTCATATTCCTGGTTTCAAATCAGTCCTAGACACTTAGTAGCTATATGATCTTGGGCAAATCATTTACCCTGTTTGCCCCAGTTTCCTCACTTGAAAAATGAGCTACAGAAATGACAAAACACTCCAGTATCTTTGCCAAGTAAAGACCAAATGGGATCACAATGAGTTGGAAACTACTGAACAATAAAAGGGCAAGTCACTAAAACTTTCAATTTTTTCACCCGTGAAATGGGAAATAAAAAAAAAAAGCATTTACCTCATAGGGATATTATGAGGATTGAATGAGATACTTGTAATTTATTTTACAAACCTTAAAACACTATATATAAATGCTAGCTATTATAATTACTGACCCTACCAAGTCATAGAAAGAGAGTCATAGTATTATCTATCTCTCTTATTTCTCTTTTATATATATGTACATATGAAAATAATATACTTTATTCTTTTTTTAATATTTATTTTTTTGAAAAGTTAACATGGTTACATGATTCATGCTCTTACTTTCTCCTTCACCCCCAACCTCCCTCCCCTGCCATAGCCCCTGCACATTTCCACTGGTTTTAACATGTATCATTGATCAAGACCCATTTCCAAATTGTTGATAGTTGCATTGGTGTGATAGTTTCCAGACTACATCCCCAATCATGTCCGCCTCAACCCATGTATTTAAGCAGTTACATCTCTTCTGTGTTTCCACTCCCACAGTTCTTCCTCTCAATGTGGGTAGCGTTCTTTTCCATAAATCCCTCAGAATTGTCCTGGGTCACTGCATTACTGCCAGTACAGAAGTCCACCACATTCTAATTTACCACAGTGTATTGGTCTCTGTGTATAATGTTCTTCTGGCTCTGCTCCTTTCACTCTGTATCAATTCCTGGAGGCCCTTCCAGTTCACATGGAATTCCTCCAGTTTATTATTCCTTTGAACACAATAGTATTCCATCCCCAGCATATACCACAATTTGTTCAGCCATTCCCCAATTGAAGGACATACCCTCATTTTCCAGTTTTTTGCCACCACAAAAAAGAGCGGCTATAAATATTTTCATACAAATCTGTTTATCTATGATCTCTTTGGGGTACAAACCCAACAACGGTAGGTCTGGATCAAAGAGCAGGCATTCTTTTATAGCACTTTGAAGATAGTTCCAAATTGCCAGCCAGAATGGTTGGATCAGTTCACAACTTCACCAGCAATGCATCAATGTCCCAATTTGGCCACATCCCCTCCAACATTCATTACTCTCCCCTTCTATCATTTTAGCCAATCTGCTACATGTGAGGTGGTACCTCAGAGTTGTTTTGATTTGCATTTCTCTAATTATTAGAGATTTAGAACACTTTCTCATGTGCTTATTGATATTTTTGATTTCTTTATCTGAAAATTTTCTATTCATGTCCCTTGCCCATTTATCAATTGGAGAATGGTTTGATTTTTTATAAAATTGATTTAACTCCTTGTATATTTGAGTAATTAGACCCCTGTCAGAGTTTTTTGTTATAAAGATTTTTTCCCAATTTGTTGTTTCCCTTCTGATTTTGGCTGCATTGTTTTTGTTTGTACAAAAGCTTTTTAGTTTAATATAATCAAAATCATTTATTTTACATTTTGTAAATTTCTCTAACTCTTGCTTGGTTTTAAAATCTTTCCTTTCCCAGAGATGTGACAAGTATTCTGTGTTCACTTAACTTTTTTATAGTTTCCCTCTTTATATTCAAGTCATTCACCCATTCTGAATTTATCTTGGTGTAGGGTGTGAGATGTTGATCTAAGTCTAATCTCTCCCATATTATTTTCCAAATTTCCCAGCAGTTTTGTCAAATAGTGGATTTTTGTCCCCAAAGTTGGGCTCTTTGGGTTTATCATGCACTGTCTTGCTGATGTCACTTACCTCAAGTCTATTCCACTGATTCTCCCTTCTTTCTCTTACCCAGTACCATACCTTTTTGATGGCCTATGCTTTATAGTATAGATTAATATCTGGTAGTGCTAGGTCACCTTCCTTCACATTATTGTTTTCATTATTTCTCTTGATATTCTTGATCTGTTATTATTCCATATGAACTTTATTATAGTTTTTTCTAATTCTCTAAAAAATGTTTTGGTAATTTGATAGGTATGGTGCTAAATAGGTAAATTAATTTGGGTAGAATGGTCATTTTTATTATGTTAGCTCATCCTACCCATGAGCAATCAATGTTTTCCCAATTGTTTAGATCTAGTTTTAATTGTTTGGAAAGTGTTTTGTAGTTGTTTTCGTATAATAACTGTGTTTGTTTTGTTAGATTGATTCCCAAGTATTTTATATTGTCTAGGGTGATTTTAAATGGTGTTTCTCTTTCTACCTCTTGCTGCTGTGATGTGTTGGAAATATATAGAAATGCTGATGATTTATGTGCATTTATTTTGTATCCTGCAACTTTGCTAAAGTTGTTGATTATTTCTACAAGCTTCTTAGTTGATTCTCTAGGATTTTTTAAGTAGACCATCATATCATCTGCAAAGAGTGATAGCTTAGTCTCTTTGTTGCCTATTTTAATACCTTCAATTTCTTTTTCTTCTTTAATTGCTACTGCTAGTGTTTCTAGTACAATGTTAAATAATAGAGGTGACAATGGGCATCCTTGTTTCACTCCTGATCTTATTGGAAAGGCTTCTAATTTATCCCCATTGCATATGATGCTTGTTGATGGTTTTAGGTATATACTGTTTATTATTTTTAGGAAAGGTCCTTCTATTCCTATACTTTCCAGGGTTTTCAATAGGAATAGGTGCTGTATTTTGTCAAAGGCTTTTTCAGCAACTATTGAGATAATCATGTGATTTTTGTTTGTTAAATTGTTGATATGGTCAATTATGTGGATAGTTTTCCTAATGTTGAACCATCCTTGCATTCCTGGTATAAATCCCACCTGATCATGGTGGATGATCTTCTTAATTACTTGCTGGAGTCTCTTTGCTAGTATTCTATTTAAGATTTTTGCATCTATGTTCATTAGGGAGATTGGTCTGTAGTTTTCTTTCTCTGTTTTTGATCTCCCTGGCTTTGGAATCAGTGCCATATTTGTGTCATAAAAGGAATTTGGTAGGACTCCTTTGCTTATTATATCAAATAATTTGTATAGTATTGGGATTAGTTGTTCTTTGAATATTTGATAGAATTCATTTGTGAATCCATCCAGCCTTGGCGATTTTTTCTTAGGGAGTTCTTTGATGGCTTGTTCAATTTCTTTTTCTGATATGGGATTATTTAGGTATTCTATTTCTTCTGCTGTTAATCTAGGCAATTTGTATTTTTGTAAATATTCATCCATATCTCCTAGATTGCTATATATATTGCCATATAATTGGGCAAAATAGTTTTTAATGATTGCCTTAATTTCCTTTTCATTAGAGGTGAGGTCTCCCTTTTCATCTTTGATACTGTCAATTTGGCTTTCTTCTTTCCTTTTTTTTTATTAGATTGACCAGTATTTTGTCTATTTTATCTGTTTTCTCAAAATACCAGCTTCTAGTCTTATTTATTAATTCAATAGTTCTTTTACTTTCAATTTTATTAATTTCTCCCTTGATTTTTTTTTAACCCTTGTACTTTGGTGTATTGTCTCATAGGTGGAAGATTGGTAAGGGTGGGCAATGGGGGTCAAGTGACTTGCCTAGGGTTACACAGCTGGGAAGTGGCAATTTTATTAATTTCTCCCTTGATTTTTAGTATTTCTAATTTAGTTTTCACCTGGGGATTTTTAATTTGCTCGCTTTCTAGTTTTTTAAGTTGCATGCCCAATTCATTAATTTCTGCCCTCTCTAATTTGTTAATATATGTTCTCAAGGATATAAATTTCTCCCTGATGCCTTAGCTGCATCCCACAGAGTTTGGTAGGATGTCTCATCATTGTCATTCTCTTCAATGAAATTGTTGATTGTTTCTATGATTTCTTCTTTGACTAACTGGTTTTGGAGAATCATAATTTTAAATTTCTAATTAGTTTTTGATTTTCCTGTCCAGGTGCCCTTACTAATTATTATTTTTATCACATTACGATCTGAGAAGGTTACATTTATTATTTCTGCTCTTTTGCATTTGTTTGCAATGTTTCTATGCCCTATTACATGGTCAATCTTTGGGAATGTACCATGTGCAGCTGAAAAGTTTATCTTGGTGTTCTCTGCTATTCATCCCCCTCTTTCCCACCACCCATATCATCTTAGTATTCCAACCTCTCCTTATGAATAATTCTTTTAATTATTATAATATTGAATACTATAATACTGAGTAGAGTTCACTACAGAGAATTACACATAACATTTCTTCACATAGGAATACAAATAATTAGATCTTACTGAATCCTTTAAAGAGGCAAATTTAAAAAATATGAGTTTTCTTACATTTCCTTCTGTTTCTTATTTACCTTTTCATGTTTCTCTTGATTTTTGTGGTTGGATATCGAACTTTCCATTTAGTCCTGGTCTTTTCTGTGCAAATACTTGGAAATCTTCTATCTTGTTGAATGCCCAAGCTTTCCCCTGGAAGTTTATAGTCATTTTTGATGGGTAGGTGATCCTTGGTTGCAGACCCAGTTCTCTTGCCTTTCTGAATATCATATTCCAAGCCTTGAGGTCTTTTAGTGTGGAGGCTGCTAGATCCTGTGTGATCCTGATTGGTGCTCCTTGATATCTGAATTGTGTCTTTCTGGCTTCTTGTAAAATTTTTCTTTTACTTGGAAGCTCTTGAGTTTGGCTATTATATTCCTGGGGATTGTCTTTTCAGGGTCTAGTGTGGAGGGTGATCTATGGATCCTTTCAATGTCTATATTGCCCTCTTGTTGTAGAACTTCAGGGCAGTTTTGATGAATTATTTCTTTTAGTATGGAGTCCAAATTTCTATTAATTTCTGCTTTTTCAGGAAGACCAATGATTCTCAAATTGTCTCTTCTAGACCTGTTTTCTTTATTTGTCAATTTCTCATTGAGATATTTCATGTTTCCTTCTATTTTATTAGTCTTTTGACTTTGTTTTATTTGTTCTTGCTGTCTTGAGAGATCATTGGCATTCTTGTCTTTACAGACTGGTTTTCTGCTATAATGTTTTGATTTTCTTTTTTGATTTGGTCTATGCTATTTTCCAGCTTTTTGTTTTTGGTCTCCAATTTGCTTATCAGTTCTTTTGATTTGGGGGCATCTTTTTCGAATTGCCCAATTCTAGCTTTTAGAGACTGGTTTTCCTTTTCCAATTGTGAAAATCTGCCTTTTAAATTGTTATTTTCTTGCCAGATCTCGTCTATCTTTTTCATTATCTCAAATTTGAACTCTTCAAGAGGTTGTGACCAGTTTTCATTGTTTTGGGAAGGTTTGGATGTGATTATTTGTTTGTTCTCCTCTGCTGTTTTCTCTGTTGTCTGGATTTTCTCTGTGTAAAAGTTGTCAAGTACTAAAGATTTCTTCTTGCTGATCTTTCTCTTCTGGGGTTCCTGAGTTTGGCTTGCCATTTTTAGGCCAGGTCCCTCTCAGCTTTATCCTCACACCCAGGGTCTGTCTGAGTTCTTTAGGCTCCTGATGTCTCAGGTCTAGTTGTTCTCAGGGCCAAGCCTCCTTGTGGTCCCCTTGCTTGTTCCTCTGACCAAAGCTCCTTTAACAGTCTCAGGGGGCTGCTACCACAGTTGTGCACCCCCCTGCACTGGGTCCCCAAACAAGATCCGCCTGTGCTCAGGATCCATGCCCACACCTGCACTCACAATCCGAGTGTGCGCCTGAGCTCAGGGTCTGTGTTCAAAATCCACTCATTCTTTAGTCTGTTGGGGGTCTTAAGTCTTGTTGCTCTGAGGAGCTGGCCCTGGTGACCCCAGGAGGCTGCTAAGGACTTAATGGGTGCCCCAAATTCGCTGTGACTCTTTTGCACTGGCTTTGACATTGTAGGTGGTATGTGTGTGTGTGTGGTGGTTTGCTCAGGTTGCATTTTAGTGAGAGCTATTTCACCCCTTTATAGCATGGAAATGCCCTGATTCCACATACCTTCAACACTGAGCCCTGTTGTGGGGTCCCTCGTTTGTCTGGATTTGTTTTTATGTCTTCTTGAGGAGTCCTATATGTGTGAGTTAGGAGAGGTCAAGCAGCTGCTTTTTACTCTGCAGCCATCTTGACCTGGAAGGTATACTTTATTCTTTACCAATGTCAACTGCCACTTTTCTCCCTACTCTTCCTAATTTTATTAAAAACTCCTACCAGGTAGGATTTCTCTGCATCATACCCTTATTACTTAGGCCCTTGCTATAGCTTTTCCTGAAAAGCGTCATTTACCTTCCTAACTACCTGAAAGTACTTAAAACATTATTATTATAATTACTTTCCCTACCAAATCATAGGAAACGGGTAATGATAATCTTTCTAGTACTTTTTTTTTTACTAATATCAAAAGACTATCTCTCCCCCTACTTTTCCCCATTTCACTGAAAAACCTTATAGATTAGAGCTTCTCTGCATCACCCAAAGTCCATACTTAAGACCTTGTATTATATGTATCTGCAAATATCCTTTCCTTCTCTAAAAACCTGCAAGTCCCCTAAGGGCAAAGACTGTCATTTTCATCTTTGTATCCCATAGCAATTAATAGCACCTTGGTAAATGTTTCTTGTATAAAGGCTGGAGCCTTTGATTACCTAATGCACTCACAGGATTTAAAGGACCCTAAAAATAATTTCGGACAACTCCTTTATTTTACAAATGGGGTAACCTCAAGCTTAAAGAAAGGAAGAAACTACCCATAAGTAAACGATCTGGATTTGAATTCATGCCTTCTAACTCCAAAAACCTGTACTTTTCTCACCAAGGTATGCTGCTTTATTCATTTAACAGAGATTTATTGATTTTATTCCCTAGGTGCAGAGAGAACTAGGTGGGTGGAGAACTAAGACAGAAACAAAACTTTGAATGAGAGCATCTCTGCCCTCTTGGAGTTTACAGTCTAGGGCGAAAAGTGCCTACATAGTGCTCCACTGCGAGGGGTTCAAAGGAATGTCGCGATTCTTAGGGATCCAAGTTATTATACATGAATCCACTAAGAAATGGATTTCTTTCCCTCCAACTACAGAAAACTAGTCACAAGAATAGCGAAGAAGAGCAAGAGTGTAATACGTTCCCAGCCTCTTTCCCTAATTCCTGGCTGGCCCCAGTGGTCTCCAGCTGGGAGCTTCTGCCCTTATAAGGAAGTCCTGTCACTTGATGTGGAGGAAAGCAGCTAGAAATGCTAGGCAAGCCAAAGCGCAAACAACCACGATGTGCGCATGACCTAAATACGAAATCTGGCCCTTTTGTGGTTCTACGCATGACCCAAATACTGACGCCAACGTGAGGGCGTTCTGCGCATGACTTAAAAACCAGTCCCAGTATGCTTAGACGCATGCTCGCTAGAGACTTCCTTGATGTGCCAGACTGAGGCGGCCTTGTCCTTGGCTGGCTAATTTACGGAAAGCAGCTGCTGGGGGCGTGGTGGTAGCCTGAGATGGGTTGGGCTAAAGTGGGCTGGGCTGGCCTTGCTCCTGCGCGATCACAGCTGAGGGCTGAGGGCAAACTGGGACTAAAGAGCAGAATCCTCTGGCTTAACTAAGGGCTTTGGCGACAAGATGCAGGTGAGGGCAGGGTGGAAGGAAGAGGAGAGGTAGATCCTCTGACCCCGGGCTCTTCAGGGACAGAGATTTAACCCGGATGAATGTCTGGGCACGCGGCTACGGGAGCGGCCCGGAGACAGAGCTGAAGCATAGCGCATGCGCAATATGGTAGCGTGCCTCTGCTGCTGTGCTTTTAATTTAATTATTTTTACTGCTCCTCAGGCTTGGTTAGGAAGCGGGTTGCGTGGAGCACCAAATGTAGAAATGTATGAATTCAAACCCAGCCTTAGACATTTACTAGACTTCTGATCGTGGGAAAGTCACTTGATGACTGTCTCCTTCAGGTTCCTCATCTGTAAAATGGGGATATGGTAATTGTAAAGCAAATTTATAAAGCATTATAGAAGTGCTCACTGGCCATCATTCATTTGCTATCAAGATCACAACGATGGCTTACAAAAAATAAACAAAACTGGGTTCAAATCATTGTGAATTGTGACCGTGGGTAAATAATTTAACCTCCAAGACTTGGGATCCAAGAACTTTAAAAGCTTTTTTTGTGGATAGCTTTCAATATAATTGATTTCATTAAAATCCTTTAAGTTTATTTTAAAATATTTTTTATTTCATTTGTATACAGTATTTAATGTATTTTAAAATATTGTTCTGAGAAGGCATGGTGACAGATTGAGTAAAAGGTCTGTGATACACAAAAAAGTAAAAAAAATCCTTGATCTAAAACTCTTTTTAAATTACAGGGAAGGTGCTGACCATATTTAGTAGAGGAAATGTTTCTCATGTCATTGAAGTCACAAGTCCAGATCTTGTCAAATGGGTTGAAAAACTTTTGCCCAAAACCCTTGCCTTAAGTGTGGGTAAATTTTTTAATCTGTGCCTCAGTTGGAACAATTAATGATATTAATAATAACATTACTACTAATAATAGCTAGCATTGCAAAACTTAAGGCTTTGCAAATAACCTCTATGCTCAAGAAACTTACTTGCCTAAGTAAATTCAAAGTATTAAGAGGGAGAATACAGATAACTGGAGCCATCAGGAAAGGTCTCTTAAGAAATGGCTCTAAGAACTATGCTTTGAAAGAAACCTTAATGTTTGCGAAATACTTTACAAATATCTCATTTTATTCTCACAATAACCCTAAGAAATAGCTATTATTATTATCCAAATTTACAGATGGGAAAACTGAGGCAAGTAATGATTAAATGACTTCCCCCAATGTCTTTCTATCAGTGTCGGAGGCCAACTCTACTGCACCACCTAGCAGCTTGTCTGGTTATTTTAGAGATTATTCTGTTCATTGTGAGGGGCTGGGGGTGGGGGTGGGGGGAACAGAATAAATATATATTGGATTATATTGAATCATGAGAGATAGCATATTTAAAGAATTGTTCTCAGAGCCAGAAAGACTTGGGTTCAAATCGCATCCATGACATATGTGGACTTGTGTGACTTCTCTGTATACCACTGGCAACTCTTGAACAAAAAAAAATTATAAGGAATATATTGACCTACATTGGCAGAAGAAATTTACTCATCTGGGAGTCACTTATTTCTGTGAAATCTTATGACCGATTCCTATCATTCACTGTCTTATAGTGATTCATTTTTATATTAAAAACTGGAAGGAACTTTTAAAAAAAAAACTCTTACTTTATGTCTTAGAATTAATGCAAAATATTGGTTCCAAGGCAAAAGAATGGTAAGGGCTAGGAGAACTGGCATTTAGTGGCTTGCCTTGGATAGCACAATTAAGAAGTATCTGAGGCTAGATTTGAATCCAGGACCGCCTGACTCCAGGTCAGTGAATAGAGATTCACTGAGCCACCCAGCTGCCCCAAAGAGACTAAATTTAGAGGGTATCTAATCCATTTTCTTTTAATAGATAGCTACACTGATAATTATGGGTAAGTGATTTGCACAAGGTCACAGACAAAAGTAACAGAAATAAATTTTGAACCTAGGTTCTTTAACTATAAATCTGGGTTCCTCCCCAGAATTCAATTTTTCTTGAATTTATTAACTGAATAGGTAATAGATGAAGCTGAATTTTTCTAGTCTAAAAGTTTAACTCAAACTTGAGACAAAGTCAATATGCTTATCTTCTTTTACCTTGCTCTATCGCTGCATTTATTGTGTGAGTACTCCATGTCAACTTCAAGGGACCTTCAACTTCAGGACATTTGTTAAATACTTACTTTGCAAGTGTTACTGTACTAGCAACTGGAAAGGATACATCATTTTTGTGTAATCAGCTAGCATTTAAAAACCCTCTTTGTGGTAGGCACTGTTTTGAGAATATAACAAAAAGCTCACAATTTTTAGTCTCAAGGAGATGTAAATACAAAGAAGGTGGAGAATGCCAATAACATCAGGGAAAGCTTTAATAATAACTAATATTTAATGTTATATTTATTTCATTATTAATTAAATTAAGTATAATTATATGATAGTGTTATGAATTAAAAATTATTTATGATAATTAGTAATTAATGTAATGATAATTAAAATTAAATTTTTTAATTAAAAATTTAAAATTCTTAAGGAAAATATACAGATATTAAAAATTATATCAACATGTAATCTGGAAGAAAAATAAAATAAAAAATGTTTTTAAAAATTCAGTCAACATTTATTAAATGTCTATTATTGGCCAGTGCCATGCTAAAGGCTAGAGACACAAAAAGAGGCAAAAGACAGTTCCTGCCCTCAAGGAGTTTACAATTTAATGAGGCAGACAACATGCAAACCAATATATACAAAGCAAAGCAAGCTATGGACAGAATAAGTAGGAATTGATTAAAAGAAGGAAAGCAATGGAATTAAGAGGGGTTAGGCTAGGCTTCTTGTCGTAGGTGGGATTTTTGATGAGACTTAAAAGAAGCCAGGGAAGTCAGTAGTCAGAGTGTAGAAGGGAGAGCATTCCAGGAGTGAAAAAGGATTTAAGCAAAGGACACTGGGAAGGAATAGTACTATGGAACCTGAGGGAAAGAGGTGGTTGATGATGTCAAAAGTTGTTAGAAGATGGCGATTGGTTTGAGCAGCTAAAAGATATTAATATACTTGGAGAAAGTGGTTTGTCATTTCAGCAAACATTTATTGATCACTTATATTAGGCATGCATAGGCACTGGTGATAACAAAGACAAATTTCCAATAGTCCCTGAGCTCCAACTGAGGTTCTGTTTTTATGTTTTTATATTATTTAATAAGTACTTAAAATTCTGTGGATTTAAGTGATATTGATGTGGAAAGAAGAGGGAAAAAAAAATCAGTGAAATACTCCCGCCACCCACACCCACACACACAAAGAAAGCATGGAAAAGTTTAGAATGTTTGTCAAGTTCATCTTAAAACAATTTTTTTAATTACATGGATTTTCAAGGCAATTTCTACTAAGTTTCTAAAGAAATATTCTAATCTATTAAAAAGTGCCCTATAAATTGAGATATGCTATTCCTAAAGATCCCTGAAGGTATTCTAACAAAAGCATGAAGTTATATTGTGAATCAATACTTGTCCTAGGGCTTCTTTGACATAGCTTGATTTGAGACCCTCTATAGACTTCCAGAAAGATCTTTCCTATTTGCTTCCCCGAATTAGGGATTTCTTTAAAACCTGGATATTTCCACTGTTGGGACCTCTTTATTGTCATACCATTTTTAGGCTTCTATGCCTTGCATATAACATGTATATAAACATGAGTTAAATTTTAATTCTTTAATTTTAAACTAGAGATCAGTTTTGGGTTAGAGAATTACATGAAGTAATTCTTCTAGAATCACCAGGCTAGACCACATGCTTCCAACCCTAAAGATATACTATTTTTAAATTTTAGAATATTTTTCCATGGTTAGTGATTCATGATCCCCCCAACCTGTTCTCCCCCCCCTCCCAAAGCTGATAAGCAGTTCCACTGAACTCGTTGAACAAAACCTATTTCCATGATATTTGTATTTGCAGTAGAGTGATCTTTTAACATCAAAACCCTAATCATATCCCTGTTGAACTACATGATCAATTATATGTTTTTCTTCTGCATTTCTGCTTCCACAGTTCTTTGTCTGGACATGGACAGCGTTATTTCTCATAAGTTCCTCTGGATTGTCCTGGGTCATTGCATTGCTGCTAGTAGAAAAGTCTATTACATTCAATTCTGCCATAATGTATCAGTCTCTGTGTACAGTGTTCTCCTGGTTCTGCTCCTTTCTCTCTGTATCAATTCCTGGAGATCTTTCCAGATAAATGGAATTTTTCCAGTTCATTATTCCTTTCAGCACAATAATATTCCATCACCAACAGATACCACAATTTGTTCAGCCATTCTCCAATTGATGGACATCCCCTTATTTTCCAATTTTTTGCCACCACAAAGAGTGCAGCTATAAATATTTTTTACAACTCTTTTTCCTTATTATCTCTTTGGGGTACAACCCAGCAGTAGTATGGCTGGATCAAAAGGCATGCATTCTTCTAAAGCCCTTTGGGCATGGTTCAAAATTGCCCTCCAGAATGGTTGGACCAGTTCACAACTCCATCAGTACTGCATTAGTGTCCCAATTTTGCCACATCCCCTCAACATTTATCACTTTCTTTTGCTGCCATATTGTTCAGTCTGCTAGGTGTAATGTGAAGATCTACTATTTTCTAAGTAATATACAATTTTGGTCTTAAGAGAGGGAAAGAGAAAGTAATAGCAAAAGAAGAGAAGGGATGGGAGCAGAGGCACTTAGGGGCATTATAGATTTGCCCAGTAGTATGGGGAATAGAATTAAGGCTTAACCAAGAAGAATCATTTGCCAGTCTACCATCACCCATCACAAGCCATCTCTGCCTCCTGGTCCCTACTTTGAGAATCACAATTCTGGGCTTTTTTTGAACTTTATGTCCCTAATGTTATCCTTGATCTTACTGGTTTAGGATCCCAATGCAGACACCGAGTGGAATGACATCTTGCGCAAGAAAGGGATATTGCCTCCAAAAGAAAGTTTGAAAGAACTGGAAAAGAAGAGGGAAGAGGAGGAAGAGAATCACATCCTTCAGCAGTCAATAGGTGAGTTCACTTCATTTCCTTAACTATTCATTATTTATCTAGGTTAGTACTCTTAATTTTTTTTTAAATTCAGGTATTTGGTAGGGTGGAGTCTTAGACTAAGTAGTGGCTCTGCCTCAAATCAGCTAAATGACCATGAACAGTTCGTATTGACCTCTGAATCTTGGTTTGCTCATTTGTAAGAGTTGGACCAGATAATCTCTCATCTACTTTATACTAATTTTTTTCATTATTATGAACTTAACAATCATTTCAACATACAAAGGACAGAAAAAAATTCTATATGTAACTAAAATTTTTATTAAATATAGCTTATGTATTTTTAAAGTCTATAATGAATTCAACATGTAAATTTCAAAGCAGTCCTACTTGCCTTTTGAATTTACTTTTCTTTTGTTCATTTTTTTAAAAAAGCATAAGTGACATTCTTTTTTATTTTTCTTTTATATTTTAGCCTTACTATCACCAATCCTTGGCTCCCAATTTAAAAACAACAACAAAAAACTCCCTTATACAAATAAGTACAGTCAAGCAAAACAAATCTATTTTTGACCATATCCAAAAATGTGTATCTCATTCTGCATCTCTAGTCCAGTACCCCCACACCCCCACTATATCCAATGCACATTTCCAATGGTGTGATCAATCAAGATTTATTTACATATTGGTGTGGTCCTTTCCAGGCTACATCCCCAACCATGTTCGCATCAACCCATGTGTTCAAGCGGTTATTTTTCTTCTGTTTCCACTCTGAATGTGGAGAGCATTCTTTTCCATAAATCCCTCAGAATTGTCCTGGGTCATTTTATTGCTGCCAGTACAGAAGTCCATTACATTTGATTGTGCCACAGTGTATCAGTCTCTGTGTACAATGTTCTTCTGGATATGCTCCTTTCACTCTGCATCAATTCCCGGAGGTCTTTCCAGTTCACATGGAATTCCTCCAGTTTATTATTCCTTTGAGCACAATAGTATTCCATCACCAGCATATACCACAATTTGTTCAGCCATTCCCCAATTGAAGAGCATACCCTCGTTTTCCAGATTTTTGCCACCACAAAAAGCGTGGTTATAAATATTTTTGTCTGTTTATCTATGATCTCTTTGGGGTACAAACCCAGCAATGCTATGACTGGATTGAAGGGCAGGCAGTCTTTGAGGTGGAAGAACTTCTAATATATTTACTTGTGATACTTATCAGCAGTTTGATTGATTGATTGATTGCTGAAGGCCCTGAAAGGTAAATCATGTAGACCCAAAGCTAGTAAGTGCCAGAGTCAAGAATTGAACTCAAGTTCTACACTGTCCACTATGGCATGCTTCCTCTAAGATAACTGTATTTTAAAAAATAGATAGCCCATTCTTGTGTAAATCACCAGATGATTTCTTGGACTCCTTACAGAATTGTAATAAGTTTGAGGCCCTATTCCTAGCTTTTGAAATCAAGTCAGGAAGATCGAATTTCATTCTGGGCATGCTTTACTAATGTCTTCCTTTTTTCCGTATAATTCAACAAATATTTATAGAGTATTTCTTATGTTCAAAGCATGAGGTAAGGCACTAGGGATTGAAAAAGCAAACATCTATACAAGTAAGTAATACAAAGTGATTTCATGAGGAAAACAGTTCTGATAACTAGAGGGATCAGGGAAACCTGATGAAAGAGAAGGAACTTTAGCTGTATTTGAAGGAGGCTAGGGATTCCATGGAGTATAATTAAAGAAGGGATGCATTCCAGATCTAGGGGACTTATTCAAAGGCATGGAAGCAGGAGGTTGGATAGCAGTCATTGTGTATGGAGAATATCTGGCAGACTAGTTTGACCTGAAGAGGGTGCATGAGAGGTAGAGTAGTAATTTGAAATAAGAGTATAAAAGTGGATGGATGCAATGGTTTACATATCAGGCCAAGGATTTGGTATTTTATTCTAGAGGCTATAGGGAGTTACTGAAAAGTTTAATGGTGAGCAATCATGATTCCCCATCATGGCCTCAGAGAAAAGTTGAAAAAGTTCCTCCTTTTCTGTGGAGAGTTTTGTGGCTGTGGAATGTGACTGATACTGTCTGAAAGAGTCACTCTGGCAGCTGGATTTGCTTAACTATGTTGTTGTATTTGATGATGGTGGGGATGGTAAGGTATATATCCCTAATGAGAGCAGAGTAAAAACCACAAGTAATTTAAATAGTGAGGCATCAAAGATTCTTGGGATGGAGAATAGAATGGTCAGGCCTGTGTTTTAGGAATATAAGTTTATCAACTATGTGGAGGATATGTTATAGAATGTGTACATAAAGATGTTACAGAATACATTATAGAATATATATGTTACAGAAGGGAGAACAGAGATCATGTAGAAAGCTATTGTAGTAGTCTAGGCCAGATATAACTAGATCCGGACCTGAACTTTAATAGAAGCTACATAAGGCAATGGATTGATGCTAGAGATGTTATAATGGTAGTATTGGGAAGACCTGGCAACTGATTGGCTGTGAGGGCTGAGGGAGAAGGAGGAGCCAAGGATATCTTTAAGGTTGTGAACCTAGGTGATTAGAACTTTCAACTTAAATGGAAAGTTTGGGTCTGGGGAGTGAAGTGGAACATGACTTGTTTCAGACTTTCAAGAGTCTAAGTGGAGACATTCTGCAGACATTTATTAGATAGGATAATCAGGGCCTTTGGGATTAAATCATTTCAGCTCTGTTCAGTCTTTTCAGATTGAAAAATGAAATACTTAATTTAATTTTTGGCTTTTGGTGGGAGAAAGGGAATAGTCAGAGATATTGATAAAAATGAGTGCGTTAGGACAGCTAGGTGGTACAGTGGATCGAGATCCCAGCCTGCAATTAGGAGGTCCTGGTTTCAGATCTAGCCTCAGACACTTCCTAGCTGTATGACCCTGGGCAAGTCACTCACCCTGTTTGCCTAGCCCTTGCTTTTCTGTCCTAGTTATTACTAGGACAGAAAGTAAAGGTGTGTGTGTGTGTGTGGTATGGTTTTGTGTGTGTGTGTGTGTGTGTGTGTATGTGTGTGTAGGGTGTTTGTTTTTTTTTTTAAGTGAGTTAGTGTATTGCTTTGGGGGAAAAGGGGAGAATATACTTTGCTTTGGTTTTTCATTCTTTGCTGCAGATAATTTTATCTGTTAATATGATTCATTTCAGTAAAAACATATGAAGATATGACTTTAGAAGAACTAGAAGAAAATGAAGATGAATTTAATGAGGAAGATGAGCGTGCTATTGAAATGTACAGGTTAGTTACATGGAGATTATTTGGTTTTTCATATAGTAATAAAACATATGTCCAATGAGGAAGTAATTTCCTGTTTGAGATAACATTTGGAAAGAATTATAATTAAGTTACTGCAATTTGCTCCCTTTTTTTATGAGACAAATAAAACCAGACTCCTTGGACATAACTAATGAAAATCTCTGTACAAAATGAGTTCCAGTATGAGGTTACTTTGTTATACGTACACTGAAGTCACATCTTTACGTGGAGATTACGTTCTGAAGTTGGCATTTTAGAACCCAGATTATGTTTAAGAAGTTATGAATGGCAAAAGTTTTGTATAGTCAAAATTGCCATCAGTGTAGAATACCTTAAATTGCCCATAAAGTACAGCAGCTAAAGGAAGTTGGTAATCTGGAGCCATGTTTTCAGTAAGCCTGGACTGGAGCAATGTCTAGAGGAGGTGCTGTTCTCCTTCTCCCCTAGGAAGAGGATGGAGACACTGGAGTCCACTGGAGACTTTGGAGAGAGTTGTGTCTCCCATCTTAGTCACTGTGGAATGTCTACTTGTTGAGTGGAATGCCCATTACTGATGAGCACTTAGACAAGTGACAGGCAAACTTTTTAAAGAGGGGCCAAAGGAAAGGAAATGCTCATCTGTCAGTCTGTTTCTAAGGCAACTCTTTCAAAGTTTCATTGTATTGTATCCTACTCTTTGTATTCGTCAGATTAGGAATAATGTTGGGTGGCCAGATAGAACATTTCAGGGGGCTTCATCTGGCCCGTGGGCCGTAGTTTGCCCATCACTGACTTAGACAATTTAAATCATTGGGTTTTTTTGTTTGTTTTTTGACCAAACATAGTTAGTTAAATTTGAATATGGTGAATTCCACTTGTTTTTTTCTCTTCTCTCTATGTTATAGGCAACAAAGGCTTGCAGAATGGAAAGCAACTCAATTAAAGAACAAATTTGGAGAAGTTTTGGAGATATCAGGCAAAGATTATGTTCAAGAAGTTACCAAAGCTGGCAAAGGCTTGTGGGTAATTTTGCACCTTTACAAACCAGGGTAAGCCAATTTTATGTATTCTTAAAAGAATTTCTTTGCTTTTGAGACTTTGAGTAGCTTTTTAAGATTTTATTGATGAGTAATTTAGCCGAGACATTTTCATTAATAGTCTTGAGATTTTAAGGCTTTTTAGTGCTAACTTATTTGTTCTTATTTTACTAACCATGAGTTGGTGAACCATTACAATATGAAAAATATTAAATTGTTTTTGAACTACATGTTTACTTAAACATAGATTTTAGGGGGCAGCTAGCTGGCTCAGTGGATTGAGAGCCAGGCCTAGAGACAGCACATCCTGGGTTGAAATCTGGCCTCAGCCATTTCCTAGCTGTATAACCCTGGGCAAATTACTTAACTCCCATTGCCTAGCCCTTACCACTCTTCTACTTTGGAAACAATCACAGTATTGATTCTAAGACAGAAGGTAAGGGTTTAAAATTTTTTTTAAATAGATTTTATATTTATTATATTTATGGCCTTGCAGTTTTTCTCCTACTGACTAAAATCTGGGACTTTTCTTTTGTTGAAAAATTTGGTTCCTAATTTTCGTGTTGTTTATGTTGAGAAACTGAGGGACTTAGAAATCAATTAATCATTCTTGTGAATAACTTGGTTGCCTACAATTTTTATATAGTAATTTTCAACTATTTCTACATCTTCTTTGCTTCTACCTATTCCAATGTCCAATAGATTTTCTCCCAAAAGTAATCATTAAATCATATTAATAGCAGGAAATGTTTGCTTACTCACCACATACATTCTAGATTCTGAATGTTTTACTACTTTTGACTTAAAAAGGAGAGGAATAAGTGCCTTTTACATTAAATTATGTTAATTACATTATTAGATAAAATAAAGTTAGATCTTGTATACAAACTCTGCATTCCCTAGCTCATTCAGTATTTCAGAATGTACTTTTTGGGCGAGAATTTCTTTTTTACTTTTCTATGTTAATCTATTAAGTCACTTTCCTGGAATATATGTGGCAGGAGAAGCAATTTTTAAAATTGAATTGAGAGAAGTAAAATAATATTTCAAATTGGCCTTAGCCAGCACAAAACTCAGGCTACTGGGTGGGGAGAATAAAAATACTTTGTTTGCTTTGTCCACATTGGAATATTGGCTTCTTTTGTTAATTTTCTATTTTACAGAATCCCTCTCTGTACACTTATAAACCAGCACTTTAGTGGACTTGCAAGGAAGTTTCCTGATGTGAAATTTATCAAAGCTATCTCAACGACTTGTATACCCAACTATCCTGATAGGAATCTGCCCACAATATTTGTCTACCTTGAGGGTGATATCAAAGCCCAATTTATTGGTCCTCTAGTATTTGGTGGCATGAATCTGAAAAGGGATGGTAAGTAGTTACAGTCTGAAAGGAGAAAAGCTCCTGCCAAAGACCATAAACAAGACCATGGTTCCCAAACAATGTTATGATATTTTTTGCATTTGCCTTTGTCTAATAGTTTCTTGAGAGTCTAGGAGCAAATGTAGAATTTTGTGCCTCTCAGATCAACGATTAGGGAAAAAAAACATTTTCACATTAATGACTAATATATTTTATTTGGTCAGCCATTAACCTTGGGTAGTGGAGTTATTTTTTTAAAGGTTGTATTGCTAAAAAATTAGCTACCATCAAGCTCTTAATTTTTTTGTTTGTTCACATAAGAATTTTTAGACATAATAAACAAGAATTTATTGAGGGTCTGTTGTGCCAGGCACTATGTTAGCTATAGAGCCTACACCTCTGATTTCATTGGGAGAGGGACCTCACAAGAGAGGAAACTCTTATCAACCTGTGCAGGTCAAAGGTTTTTTCACAACTTTTGGTCTTACAAAATTGCGTACATATAGGGACAAAGGAAAACAGCCCCTGCCTTCAAGGAGCTTCCATTCTATCATGAGAGATGACATGCTCCTAAATAAATGAATATAAAACACATAAAGTGGTACAAAGAAATTTTGGGGGTAGGAGTAGAAAACTGGGAGAACCAGGGAAGACTTCTTATAGGTAAGGAGCTTGAGCTTTCTGAGCTTTGAAGGAAACCAGGAATTCTAAGAGGTTTGGAGGTTTAGTATTCTAGGCATGAGGAATAATCATTGCAAAGGCAGGGAGATAGGAGATGGAATGTCATGTGTGAGTGACAGCAAGGAGACAAGTGGGGCCAGACCACAGGGGGCACAGAGGAAAATAATGTGTAATAAGGCTGGCTAGATAGGCCAAGGCCACATTGTGAAGGACTTAGTGATCATAGGTACCATTTTGGTACCATTTTAGTACTTTAAAATTTGCAGGGTATGTATTATTAGTGCATACCATATTAATCCACTTTAAAGTCCAATTTAATCCAGATTGTTTTCTTCTAATTTGTGTGTAGTAACAGAGAGTAGATTCTGCCTGGATTTTTTTCCTTCTACAGTAGAAAAATAAATCATTTAATTTTGCTTCAGGAAGGCCTACCACCACATGTAGAGCTCAATCTAATTATAAATCTTTAGTGAAATATAGTAACTGTAGCTTTAGCAACCAATTTCTCCATTTCCCCCCACTTTAATTGAGTTTTTTAGAAACCAGGACACATGTATTGATTCAAGTTAGTCATCATGGAAGTTAGTCATCTGTATGTCATAATTTTCTATTTCCCCTTCTCCCCTTTGCTGCTAAATTCAGTGACAACTCAAAATCAAGAGAATATCAAGTTTGATAATTTTTTTTGTCAAACTGGAATTAGATTTAAAGATTGCCAGCAGGATCAAGGAAATTAACTTTTTTGTTGTTTAGACTTATTTTTAGTTTTTCTGTCCTTCAGAAGTTATTCAGTATAAGACACTATTGAGCCTAGAGAAAATAGTTTTATTTTATTTTTCTTTTCATATACATTTGAATTGGTATACCTTGTTTTCTGTTGTGTTTTTTTTTTTTTTAAACAAGTGCCTTTCCACTTAGGCTAGCTGTGGTTTCTATGTGGGAAATTTTTTACAAATTTGTTGTTATATTTGAGTGAACTAGCTAGCTAAGGATGTAAATAGATTCATTTGCTTTTTTTTTCTCCCTTTTATCATACAGAACTAGAGTGGAAACTTTCTGAATCTGGAGCTATCAAAACTGAACTGGAGGAAAATCCTAAGAAACAGATTGAAGATAAATTGATGTCCTCAGTCAGGTGCTCTCTCCCAACAAAGAAAGAAAGTGATTCAGAGGATGACTAATTTCCTTATTTTTGTATGTCTTCGCTGAACTTTCTTGGAATGGAGAACATATCTAAGAATTTTTTAAACTTAAAAACAAATAAAATGCTTTTATTAGAAAAAAATTTTTTTAACCTTTTAAAAAATTAAGCTTAAAATCTATTATGTCTCAGAAATAATGGATACTGGATTTCTTATGACACATAGTATCCAAGGTTTTTTAAAGTAAATTACAAAATAATATATTGTGGTAAATAATTTCAAATAATTTCTCACTTATGTTTTATAGCAAATATAATTAAGTGTATATTTATTTCCATGCAATTATGCTATAAAATGAATTTGGGGAATTTTTTTTCTTATTTGTGAATAAATTACACAGCACATTTTATCCATTGGACTTTGTGAACATGCTATGGGTTATTCATTTCCTTTATTGTTTGTAACAAGGAAACCTTAAAGATTTGATCTTTATAAGAATATATGATGCTTTCCTCTAGATAGAGGTCTTTGATCTAAAATCTCTTTGCAGCTTATTGTGGAAGTTTTATTGCCGGACATGAAGGTTGAATATGGTTTTTTTACCTGCGTCATTACCCATGCCTTTTCTTTTCCATGCTCAGAACAATTTTGTTGGGAATTTATCTTTAGACATTCATCAAACCGAAGCTCTAATCAGCATTTAACATAGTCATAGAATTAAATGGAGATAAGAAATTGAATGAGGGGCCTTTTAATGTTCCCTGTACTCATGATAACTAAAGATTAGAAAAACAATTCCTTTTTCATTCAACCCTGAGAAGTATAATTGTTATTACAGGTTTGAACCTTAAAATATGAATGATATCAGGTAAAATATGACTGAAATTAGGTAATGAGCCTGGTGTTTTTCTTATTTATGTCAAAAGGTTCTTTTTACTTATTTAAATGAAGGATATTTCTTAGAAGAGTTACAAAGTTATGACTCATTTTCTTTGTAAGAATATGTCAGTGAAAGAAGTATTTGTATAATTTATATGAACAATTACACATGTTTATAACATAATACATATGAAACTAGAAGAAACTCCCCCTTGTTTTACAGATGACATAAATATGAAGAAGGGAAGATCACATACATGTGAATGTCAGAACTAAGATTCAATCACAGGTCACCTGACTTCCAATCATTCTTCTGTATCCCTGTCTTATAAGGACACATTAGCAGCTAAGAATTGTGCAAGAGAAATGACATCAGAGATGTCATCAGAGAAGTGTATATTCAGAAAGGAAATTAGGGCATTTTATGTGGCAGTCAGTCTATTTGCTTCTTAGTGCATTGTCAGCCAAATTGGAAGAGAAGCCTCAGCATGTTGGGTGGACCCTCTGGACAATTTTTGAGAGGACATGAATAATAGCTTCGTGGATGGGTTTGTGATGATTTTTGGGAAAGAATAGCAACCTGTCTATGAGATCACAGAGTCCTTGATGTATGGAAGAAGTACTTTTAAAGCCTTTATTTTTCCATGAGATCTTAATCACAGATTAAAATGAACATTGTATTATTTTGTGCATGCCTGGCAGATCAGTTGAGAGAGAAGGTTTCTTTTTTTGGTTTGTCTTTTAGTAGATGACATTTAAAAGGAACGCCGTGGGAAGAATGAAGGTGAAAAGTTTGAATCCTATTTTGCTTGAGTGCTATAATTAAATTTTACTTCAAAGAAAAGAGTGGGCTACAGTCTGAAAGGGGAATAGCATTCACAGGGATAGAAATGACTGGCTGCATTGTGTTGTTGGAACCCACAGAGTATAATTCGTACGAATAATTTGTACTGCTTGCTATGCTACTTAGAATTTAGATAAGTGTGAAAACTGCATCTCAGTTTCCCCTCTGTTGCTTTTCTTGCCAATCATCCTGCACATCTGAGGTCTGTAGTAAAAATTAGATCTCAGTATGTCTTTCATCAGTAAGATCAGTTTGACCAAATAGCTTATTAGAATTCATGCAATGCTCTAATAAGGGGGATTAAACTTTACTAATTCAGCCAGTTCCTAATACTACTTTTAAACTAAAATAGCTTATTCATTTTTCTTTCTTACAAAAATTTGTGCTTTGGATAACTTCCTATAGCTTTGTTCTCTGTCAGGAGAATGTACCTTGTTTACATATTCTTTACCATTTTTATTACTTCTATTTACCAATATACCATATTTTACCCTCACAATGCTCAGAGAATTAAATTTGGTTCCTAGCCATTTTGACAAAGAAGCACATTAACATTCAGTATTCTTTTAGGCTCCCTTTTGGTGGTCCATGGAAAGGGTTTAATGGAAAAGGGATGCCATAAAAGAGAGAAGGAAATGATTATGAAGTTAGCAGGAAAGATTGTTTCAAACCATTGCAACTAGAGATAAGCAGGAAAAGCAGGAAAGATTTTAAATCTTTTTATATTTGAAAATTACTTTTATTCATATTTCTCACAACCATCCTTTGAGATTAGGTTTTAACATTCATATAGAGGAGTCAACCGAGTGGCAACTAAATTAAAATTCACTGTCCACCAAATCCCAGTTCCTTTATTAGCTACAGAATTTGTAATATAGACAAGACCGTCGCAACAGGAAGAATTTTAGAACTGTAGTACTAGATATAAAAAATCATGGAAAAAATGAAGAAGAGTTATTTCTAAAAATAGGAGTCATGTTTTAGAAATGGTTAGGTTTATAATTCCCTTTACCTTCTTTAAATTAATATTTCTTAAATCATTTGTAGAGGTAGTATGATATAGTGGATAGATAACGGGTCACAGAACCCAGAAGACGAGTTCAAGGTCCACTTCAGTGTGTGTATATGTGTGTGTGTGTGTATACATACATATATATATTTATATATTTATATATTTATATATGTATATATATAAATGAAAAATATGTAAATAGTATAGGTAGCTATAAGACTTGCAGAGAAGATGCCAACCTACACATTGAGAATGAGTTTCCCCTGGATGAAATGATTGCTTCTTATGAAATTATAGGTCCAGTTTTTGTCTTTAATTATATAATCTACTTTTTCAAGCAAGAACTTAGAAAATATACTAGGCTAATTATGTTTGAACTATAGGGCTTGCTTTAGAAATATTTTTCTTGCAAAGTAATTTTGGATTGCTAATGGAGATTATCTTTTGCCCAGAAAAGTAAAGATCTTTTTAATCTTAAACATGAATTCTTGTTTACAACCATGGCAGAAAAATTTGCTTCAAGTACATATTCTAGTGGAGATAATCTTACAGAGATGTCTATATATTTTGATTTTTTTAAAAAAAATCACATTACTTCTGCAATGTAACCTTTTTTCTGAATTTTACACTATGCAATGGATTTTAGTAAAAGGTAGACCCAGGACAGCTTAATTACTAAAACATCAAAGAACCACTTGTTACAGCAAATTCACCTTAAAGTTGTGGTGGGCCCTGAAAAAATGCACCCATAAGCTTTTGGTGTATAGCATTATGTCTGAAATTGTGGAGGTTATACCAGAATTTAAACATCCATAGAAAAAATTTTAAGACACTGAGAGGCTGTGCCATGTCCAGGGTCACACAGCCAGTATGGGTCAGAGGTAGGATTTAAACTCCAGGACCTGTTCTCTAGCTAATACTTCATGTTCGTTTTCATTTTGATAAGAGTATATTTTTTCTGTTGATATAGCCCTTGCTCAAAATAGTTTTAGAATTTTTCCATGAGTGCCTTTGAACTTCGTAGCACATTATTTTGAATATTCTGAATGGTGGAAAATCTTTTTTCCTTTCAGGATGGATTTTTAGATTTTTAGAGATAACTTCAAGTGGTTGATCAAGCTGAACAATTCCATTTTCATCAAAAACAACATGTGACTATTAAGAATAAGACTACATTTCTTATGTAGTTATTAACTGGGTCTAAAGACAAGTCTATTCTAGAGCTAGTTCTGGGGATATTTTGAACAGTACTAGCACCATTAAAATAAACATATGGAACCCAATGTGACTACTGGCCTACTCCCAAATGAGATTGCCTCTACCTCAGTTTCCTCAATCATAATATGGAGATAATAATAGTGCCTCCCTCCCAGGGTTTTAATTTCATCTATGAGGATTGAGTGAGATAATATTTGTAAAGAGCCTGGTATAAAGTAGCTTAATAAATGTTCTCTTACCCTCACTTCAATAAATGTTTTATTTTAGCCATACTATACCTGTAAGTTGGAGTTCCTTTTATGACATTCTTAAAAGTCAGCCTGGTCCTAGTTTGAGGCTTTGTACTTCACTTAGGAGAATAAATATTATAAAAAGCATCACATACACAAATCTTTCCAAAATTACTCCCAAAGTGAAAACAGAAGCCTTAACAAGAATCTTTTCCTTCCTTCCTTCCTTCCTTCCTTCCTTCCTTCCTTCCTTCCTTCCTTCCTTCCTTCCTTCCTATATGGAAAAAAGAAGAGGTCTGAAAAGCAAAGCCTCTTTCTTTGGAGGAATACATCTTTACATAGGAAACAAATATTTATTAAATGCCTACTATGTGACAGGTATTATGCTAAGTACTTTACAAATGTTTATTCTTCACAACAATCCTGGGAGGCAAGTAAATGCTTTTATCATCTCCCTATTACAAGTAAGGAAACTGAGGCAGATAGGTTAAATGACTTGACCAGGGTCACCTAGCTAGTAAGTATCTGAGACTTAATTTGAATTCGGATTTATCTGACTCCAGGTCCAGCATTCTTTTACTGTACTAACCTAGCTGCCTCTGTGTCTATATAGTCATCCCTCGCTGTATCACAGTTCATTTATCATAGCTTTATTGTATTGCAGTTTTTGAAAAAATATATATCTAATTCTGTATCGAGTTTTCACTGTATTGCAGGACCAACCACAGCACTGTGTTCTGTATCCTGGGCACTGATTGGCTCAGTGTTTATATGAGTGCGAGAAAGGTTAATAAGAGTGTAGACAAGGTTTATAGGAGAGTGGAAAGGGTTTTTATAAAGCCTTAAATATATATATATATATATATATATAATATAATGCTGCTGCTACTTTGAGGATTTTCACCTATCATGGGGTTCTCTGGAATGTAACTCCCGTGATAGGTGAGGGATCACTGTATATAAGTATAGGTATATGGAATGACCTCCAGGAACAGATGCAGAGTGAAAGGAGCAGAGCCAGAAGAACATTGTACACAGAGACTGATATACTGTGGTAAAATCGAATGTAATGGACTTCTGTACTGGCAGCAATGCAATGACCCAGGACAATTCTGAGGGATTTAGGGAAAGGAACGCTACTCACATACTGCAGGAGTGGAAACACAGAAGAAAAACAACTGTTTGAACACATGGGTTGAGGCGGACATGATTGAGGATGTAGACTCGAAACAACCACACCAATGCAATTATCAACAATTTGGAAATAGGTCTTGATTGATGACACATGTTAAAACCAGTGGAAATACACATCGGCTACGGGCAAGGAGGGGAGAGCTGGGGGTGGGG